>NW_028327175.1:50577289-50880900 GCF_987537825.1 Furipterus horrens | reverse complement strand
ATCAGGTGCCAGCATCAGGGCTTCCTAAACCAGACTACATATCACATCAGTCCTGGAGCGGGATGCCTGGAGCCTGCAATATACCCTTGCCCAGAGAGATCTACCTGACTTTATAATGCTGTCTCAGCTTGGGAGGAGACCCTGGAAGAGCCAGGGAGGACCCCTAAGAAGAGATTCACATGGGATGAGAGAAGCAAAGAAGTCAAAGGCCACCAGACTCCATTCTACACACGTCTAGTCCTGGCCTTGAACTCCACGGACTGAGCTGGAAAGCAGTAGGGGCATGACCTTCAAACAAGCTGAATGGGTGCTGGCACCTCCAAGACATGGATCTCCAGGCCAGTGGTTTCTCAAGACACTCATTTCACAAATTAGTAAACTTTTAAAAAGAAGTAAGGGCCAGGGGCAAGACCTACATAGGGTAGTCAACTTTTAAATTTGCCAAATGACAGATTAACCAAAAACCAAACCCAAACCTATTGTGTTCTATCATACCTTTTCATAATAAGAACTTTTGACCCCCAAGTAAGTAATGAAAGCATAATCTCAGTATAATAAGTATTTCCTCCCAAATAAGTTAGCAATTTTACACCATATGATTATAATTACCGATATATATGTAATTATGTACATCATTATATGTATGTGTGTATATATATAAAATCATCCTTATTTTTCTAATTTCACTTTAGAGTTGTGAAAATTTCATCATAGTGAGTCACTACTCCTGCCTTACCTCTTTGCTAGGTGAATATTTCTGCAGACTAGTGTTGAAAGGTAGATTATTTCATGGGCTCCTGGAAAAGCCAGAAGACAAGAGTACCCTGCAACTCAAAGGAAATCTGAACTCTGTGGTGGTGAGCAAAGTGAGAGGAATGGGTAAGGGGAAATGCTGAAAATCCCACTCACTGCGATGAATAAGCAGGGCAGTGGTTTGAGATACACCCACCGGGTTCTTCCCCGAACCTGTAAAAACAGCTCACGCATTCCCCTTTCTCACCTACTCTCCAGTTCTCTCCAGTTTTCCATCTCCTGTTTCTTCCTGCTCCTGCACAATGATTTACAAAGCGGTTACTTACACTATGTTAGAAAAATCCTTCACCATCTTGGTCTTTGCTTTTAAAATTGGGGTACTAAAGAAAATGTAAAACTTGTTTGGAGAGGATAAGCCAAAATTATTTTCTGTGGGTTGCAAAGCATGCAACGTCTATTCATCATCTTTATGCTTCTGCTCAGCCAGTGGAGTGTAGCCCTAATCCAGGACAGTTACTACATACATGCACAAAATAATTTAGCTTCTGAAGGGATTACCACAACCCACAGCTCTGTTCTTATTAGCAGATGGGGGAAGCTGAAAATGCTAATGGTGAGATAATTAGAATAGACTGGGACTCTCTCGTGTTGAAATGTGCGCAATGTAATTATTTAAATGTAAAGAAACCGCTAAATAACTTCTACCCCAAATTACTGAGGCTAAGTGGGGAAAGCTGGGGAAAGCTCAAAGGTGGAGCGGGAGGAAATCTGAATTTGCTGTACATCTGGAAAGCAAAGTGTGCACTTGGGTTTAGCAACCAGAGCAGTTTGGAATACAATTCAAATCAGAAAAAGTCCTTCCATCCCTCCACTTCAGAGGGCTTGGTTTAATACAACTCTGGGGGTTCAAACTAGAGGAGGAAAGTGTCGCCCCCCCCCCACGCTCCCTCCCCCTTTTAGGTCAGAATTAACATCAAATGTTCACTTTGTTTAAAAACAAAAATAGTTCAGGTCTTTTACTAATAACCTTGAATTAAGAAGTTGTAATTGGTCATCACTTCCACTCAAGCCTAGTTTGTCTTGTTTTAAAATCATAAAGTGCTTCTTTGGTGACCAGGAGGCATGAAGAATAGGGAACTTGTTGATGCTGTTTTCCTATCAGTATCCCAAGGTAGCTTATTACCTGAGGTGGTCACTGCATGGTCAGGCCTGGGGGTGGGGTGGGGTGGGGGCTGGGAATAGGTGAGACAGTGAAGCCTGAGCTGGGCTGGTACTGACGGGAGGGGACTGTACTACTGCGCAGGCGGGTCAGCAGCAGGAGTGGATATTGAGTCGTTGAAGATGAAAACTGGGTTGGGGGCAGGGCAACAATTTTAAGAAATGCTAAATGCAACAAGATGGAAAAGTTGTATTTACCAGAACTGTTTTCAAGAAGACTTGGAAGAAATCATTTCATGAGATACTTAAGAATAAGTGTTGAGACTGCTATGGGGCTTGTTTGAGTAAAAGTCATACAGGGTGGTGGTGGTGGGGTTTTTTGTTTGTTTGTTTTGTTTTGTTTTTGCCTGAGCAGAGGATGCAAATTGGGGTCAGAGCTGAATTGCTTAGACCAACAAAAGAGAGGCAGAATGCTTCTACCAAGAAGCCTCCATATTAACTCTTCTATCACATGGAGCTCTAACTCAGCCTCTTTAAACAGATGCTGAATAAATCTCTCAGTGGTTTGAGGAGATTTCAAAGGGTTCAGGACACCCATAGGCCTGAGATGGCCTGGCCTGAGACTCTGTGGTGGTGGGTCTAAGGCAGAAGACCTGGGTTCCGGGAAGTCTGGAATAGTTTTAGCAAGCCCATTAAATCTGCTCCCCCTCAGTAACTGCCGATGGTAGTAACTGCCAGTGTCCTTCTAAGATATATTAGCCTGCTGGCAAGGCCTGTGTCCTTCAAAGATGTCAGCCGACCGGCAAGAATTTAGCAACTTTTCTGTTTTAGTAAGCCCCTCTGTTCTCAGAACCAACTCCCCCAAAACCATCTACAGAGAGTCCCTTCAACTCCCTCCCTACCTATCTCCTTAAAAAAAACCCTGACTTTCTTTTGTTTGCTGCTGACACCTTAGGGTCTCAGCCTGCCTGTAGCAGATGGTCAAATAAACCTTTTAAAACTCAAGGCCTGTGCTCCTGTCATTTCTCCTCTCACTTTCACTGGACCTAACAGTGGGGAGAAAGCAGAACCTTTTCTATCTCCAGAATGTCTGCTAATCAATGGCCAGGGTGTGTGAAGGATTTTACTGTGTAAGGTCAAAATCAGTGAGCTATTCCAGGGGACAGTTTAGCAGATTAGTCACATGCCAGTGGCCAGACCACATGGGCCCTAGAACTGCCCCATTTCTACAGAGAGCAAGTCTTCCCAGTTCTTTAACTTATGTACAAGCACTCAGCAGCTTCTCCAAGATTGTGCTATTTGTGTTAGCTCAAGCAGATTATGATCATAATCATCAGTTCTCCAGAGAAATAGAACCAATAGAAGTTAGATATATTTAGATATAAAGAAAGAGATATAGAGATATAGATAGAGACTTATTATGGAAATTGGTTCACGTAATTATGGAAGCTGATAAGTCCCATGATCTGCAGTCAGCAAGCTGAGGAACCAGAAAAGCCAGTGGTATAATTCAGTCTGAGTCCAGAAGCATGAGAACCAGGAGCGCTGATGACCAAGGGCGGGAGGAGATAGATGTCCCAGCTTAAGTAGAGTGCAAGTTCACCTTTCCTCTGACTTTTCATTCTGTTCGGGCCCTCATGCATCGGATCAGCAATTTTCAACCAGTGTGCCACGGCACCAACCTCTTTTCCCTTAGATTGTTCGATAAAAAAATGATGACATCCAACACAACCACAGCTCTCCGGTGTGAATGACTCAAAATTATACCTAGTTTCACTTGCCAGATGGGCAAAATATACATTTTTTTGGTGTGCCACAGAATTTTAGTAATTAGTTTATGTGTGCCATGAGATGGAAAAGGTTGAAAATTGCTGCATTGGGTGATGCCCACTTATATTGTTTAGGAAGATCCTCTTTACTAAGTCCACCCATTCAAATGCTAATCTCCCCCAGAAACATTCTCAAAGACACACCCAGAAATTTTTACCAGCTGTCTGGCCTCCCTTAGCCCAGTCCAACTACCACATAAAATTAAGCATCACAATAATGATACAAGTTTAAAGGTCTGTTATTCCCCCAATGTGCTTGTCTGGACTTGCAGGAATGGCCCCCAGGTGAATGGTAGGGCCAGGTAAGAGCAGCTACATTCCATGGGGGTGGTGGGGGGTGGCACTTTCCTCAGATGAAGAGACCCTAGGTAAAAGGGCTATGACCCAGTCAAGTGCTTGTCCAGCACGAATTCTATGTGCCTGAGCCTGGCTAGGAGCTGGGAATATGATGGAGAAGACAGGCTTGGTCTCTGACTGAGTCCTCAATTGGGTAACAGAGAAGACAAATAAAGAGTTAAGGACAACAGAGTGCGGTCATGTTAGGGTTAAAGAAGCAAGCCAGTGACTCTCAAACCAGCAGGAGATAATTAACAAGTGAATCATGGAAAAGGGGTGAGGAAATGACATTCTGCAGCTCCTCACACATATCTCTGGAACCAAAAGGAGGAAGATTGTTATCACCAAACACAGAGAAATGGGAAGATGTAGCTAGATAACTTTGCAAATAAGTTGGAGATAGACCTATAACTAGATTACCCTTAGTTAATCACACCCCGAGCTAAGTAGTTAATTGCGTTAGATTGTGAACCCAGATTAACCAGTAATGGAGAAACAGGGGAGAAGGAGAGGGGAGGGGGAGCGAATCGCATTACTATAAAACCAGTTTTCTTTGTCTACTTCACGTGCACATGCTCCTGGCTGGCGGTGCGCCCGACTCTGCAGACTCATGAATAAATACCTTGCTTTGCTCCTGTGTCCCGGTGATTTATTGTGAGCATTTTTCACAGTAAGTGCCATGGTGGGGAAATGCTCTGCCAGCAGTGGGGGCTGTGCGACCCTCCCCCTCCCCTTCACCCCATCCCCATCAGCCCTCAGGGGCATGATTTCAAAACTCTAAACCCTAAACTATTTGATGGAATAAATGTTTAAAGGAAGTAATTTGAATTTTGAAGCTGTTCTTATGGCAGAGAGTGGCATGGCTCAGGAGAAGGGATCTTTTCAAGAAAAAGGCAGGACCAGAGTGTGTTAGGTCTTGAATGCATGGCTATAGAAGATCAAGTCTTCCTTTGCCCTATACGTGAGTCATTAGTGGTTCACCTTAGGATACAAGCTATGTATATTGACATTTTGTGTCTCTTAGTGCCTAGCATAACATGGGTGAGGCTGTCAGTTGTCCTCCAACATCACTTTCTCCCATTCTACAGGTGTCAGTTACTTGTAGAGACTATGTTTCTCAGCCTTCTTGACAGCTAGGTGTGGCCAGGTGGCTAAGTTCTGGCTGGTTGTAAGAGACAGTGATGAGTATAACTTCCAGACCACATCCTTGAAAGGGAAGGTTTTCCACCTTCCTGTAACCAAAACACAGGCAGGGTGGGGCTGAGCCAGCTTGTTCCTATACACCCCAGGAAAGCACAGCAGCAAGGAAAAGGGAATCTGGGTCTCCGCGTGGCCTCAAGGAACTGAGTTGCCTACCTCCCTTTGACTACTCCCTGCTGTTGACAGGTATGTGAGAGAGAAATAAACTTCTGTTCTATTTGGCTGTCTCTTTGTTATAGCAGGTTAATTTGTACCCTAACAATTACACTGGGACTCAATATGATTGATTGTCCAATTACACTATTAAATTATTTTTGGAAATCCATAGAGGAAAAGTCAATAAATGGCTGTGGAAATAACAAAGACCAACTGAATGACAAAAGCAAAGGCTATTTGTTCAGAGTTAGCTATAGCAAGGGAGTCAGCCACTGTCACTTGCATTTTGCAGAGGGATGCGAAAGCTTTAAAGTGGAGAAGAGGAAAGGCTCCAGGTATGCCCTGATTGGAGGTTGGTGGCAGGGGGCAGCAGGAGGTGGGCTAACAAGAAGCAGGCTCTTGTGCCGCGGCTCAGGGTGCGTATCTGGTTTTCTCTGGTGGGTCCTCAGTTGAAAGCAGGGTCAAAAATTAGGGAAGCTGGAAGTTATTAATCAAGCCTTGGCCATTTGGGGCTGATGGTTAGAGAAGTTATTACTTAGCTCCCTGGATTGTCACTAGAGATAGCAATCTGGCTTCCTACAATCCTGACTTCCCAGGCAGGTTGCTGCAGGTTGTGGGTCAGAGTTCCATTTTTTGTCCATTTATCCATCGAGTCTCTCAAAGCCTGATGAGAACAGCACTATCACAGAGGGAAATAGTGGTGTGGGCAGTATTTTTTAACAATCTCACTGGCACAGAACAGTGGGAGTAAATAGAGGATGTCATATGTCCCCGATGGATAGAGTGCACTGTTGGGCTGAACAGAGAAGCCGCCAAATCACAGCAGCTAAGAGAGGCCCCGGGTTGAGGAACAGAAGCTGTGGGACTCAGGCCATCCAGGGAGAGGGTTTCTGGGGCCCTTGCGGTAAAGCGCATTAGGACTTAAGTTGCTCCTGACCTGTATGAGAAAAAGTAGCCTGTGGTCTCAGTGCTCTCATTCCCCCCTGGGATTGGGCTGGGGATCAGGAGGGCTCCTGGCCATCCTCCTCACCTATCCTAGACCCCCAGAAGCCCAGGGAATCCCAAAGCACACTTTGTGGATTTGACACACCAGTGGTCAGAGAAGAAATGTGCTTTTCTTAACATGAAGCCAGTCGTGAGCAGGACCAAAGGCACAAGGAGGCGCCTGATTGCCTGCAGATGTCTGAACGGCACCCAGCTGGCAGGCCTGTGCTCACTTTCAGATCTGGTTTTCATTCCAGTGGCCTTGGGACGAAGAGACTCTTCTTCATAGGACCAAGGGTAGCATGCTGAAAGCTCACCAAGAGCTGTTTTCCTAATTGGGGAACACCTCCACTTCTGGTTACGAGCTGCAGACATTCAAGTTCATGGGCTTTGGTTTCCAAGAACATTGAATGTTGATCTTTGCTGGAGACAAAGTGCTGCTTTATGCTTTGTTCTCTCTCTCTTTGGTACCTCACCCGCAGCACTGCAGGCCCTTTCTACTCCAGGCTCTCCAGGGGCCCCCAGAACTTCAGGTGACCCTGATAGAGTATGGGCAAGGACCGCTGCTGGCTGCCCCCTGCAGGCTCTTTCTTGAGTTACCCAAACTTAACGTTTCCTAAAGGGAACTCTGGGTTCTCTCCTAAAATCCTGCCCTCTTTCCTCAGTCTTCCTCATTTCCATCACTGGCATCACTACTCACCCTGTGGATCATGCTCTGACCTGAGAGCCATTCTTGGTTTTATTTTCCTTCACCCCTCACTTTACTAAGTCCTAGCACAGATCTCTTCAAAGTATGTCTGGAAGAGATCTACTTTTCTCCCTCTTAACTGTCACCATGATTGCAACAACTCTGACTCATTCCTCCTATTCACATACTTGGTTCTCTACAATCCATTCTCTTAGACCTTATAAAGAATGACACTCAGACTGTGTGATGCTTCGCATGAAATGCCTAAGGCTCTGTATGGACCGCCCACATCCCTCTCCCTCCCTCATTTGGCTCCCTTTGTACTGGTTTTCTTTCCTTTCCTCAATATGTCAACCTCTTTCCCCTTTTCAGAGTCCTTCTTGGTTTGAAATATTCCTACCTTGCCAACAACTGGCTTCTACTCAATTTTTTAGGTCTCATTCTAAATATCCTCTCCTCAGAGAAGTCTCTGATCATTCTATCTAAATGAGGTCCCTCTACCCTTATCTCTCTCTTTTTTTTTAACAGCAGATTTCATAGTTCTTTCATTATTTTGTTTATTTATTGTTCATTGTCTTATGGCTTTGACCATGAGATCTTGTTCATTACTCTGTTTCTAATGCCTGGCACAGAGTGGTGCTGTATAAACAATTTTTGAGTTAATGGATAGATGAATGGATTGGGAGATGGATAGTCTTCTTGGGGCTTCATAGGATAGGACCAAATTCCTTATAAAGGTCACTTGGGTATATAATTCCCAGTGAAAGCCAGACTAAGCCAGCCCTTAGTCCATAAACTAAAGTAGGTATCACTTCAATTCAGTTCAATTTGATTCATTTCAATTCATAAATATGTGTGGAGTGCCTAAAATGTGTTAGTCCCTAAAGATATAATCATGAACAAGACAGACATAGAACTTAAGAGGGGTGGGAGAAAATTAAATATACAATTATAATATGGAACAGTGAAATCTATAACTATGATATGAGAAGTAGGGGGTGCTGTTAGAGCACATAAAAGAAACATCTGAATGTAGTCTGGAATGTTCAGGGAGGGGACAAATAGCCCTCCTGAGCGTTAGCAGGACACTTTTTCTAATCTTTTTGAGGGTTTGAGAAGGTAGAATAGTGAGAATCTGATTCCAGGAAGAGTAACTGTTGTGTTCTGAGTGCCTACTATTAACCAAGCATCTTTCTAGGTATTTAACATATAATGTCTTTTCTCCCTCCAACAGTCCTGCCACGTAGGTATAATTGTCACTGTATTACAAATGTGGGAACCCTAAAAGCAAGTGCTATGCCCAAAGGCCTTGTTTTAGGACATATTCCCAAGGAAATTGACTGAGGTGCAGATTCACACACAGGTTTGCTCCCATAAACACCACATGTGAGAGAGTAAAGTCCACAGGGTTAGGTGCAGGGAGCAGCTGAGCAGTGAAGCAAGTGTGCCGGTGGCCTTAGTTGATTCCATGAGGGCTCTGGAGCTGGGAAGGTCCCTCGTAGTCATTCTGAACTGGGCTTTGAACCCCCAAATTGGCCAGTTACTAAACCCAGGCTGTCTTTGGGATAACTTTGGGTGCAGTAGCCCCGGGAGTCCATCTGAGGGCAACTCTAGGAGCTGGGAGGGGGGCAGGTAGTTAACTGTCAGCAGCTGGGAGAATGAGTGACTAAGTCCTGAGCCAGATGGCCCTGCAGCCACCCGGCTCCTTCATGGCACCTTGCACTTTGAATGTTGACATGTCCCTGGATCATTCTTTGGTGATATCATCGATTCTTACAATTTTAAATGTCATTTACATGATCCCAAATTTATATTCTCAGTTTAAGCCTCTCTCGTGTACTTCGGACTCATATGTAACCCTTTATTCATCATCTTCACTTAACATTTTCAAAAATGACCACAATCTTCCCCTCCCTACAACCAGTTCTTCCCAAAGCCTTTCCGTCTCCATTAATGGCACCTTCATCTATCCAGTTGCTCAAGCCAAGAACCCTGGCTCACCCTTGACTACTCTTCTTCTCTGAGTCATCATTCAATACATCAGGAGATTCTCCAAAATATATCCCACAGCAGCACGCCATTTAACTAAAAGTAAACGCTTACAATGGCCTGATCACCCCTCATTGCTGCTATCAACTTATCTTCTACCACTTTCATCCCATCCCCTTCCATCTAGAGAGGCCTTTTTGTTCCTTGAAACCTCTGTGCATGTTACAACCTCAAGGCCTTTGCACAGAACCCCAACCCCAAATATCTTTATAATTCACTTCTTTACCCACTTCAAGTCTTTGCTTGGATGTCACATGACTAGTGATGCTTCCCTGAACATACTATTTAAATTGTACTTTCCAGTTTCTGTCACTATTAAATTTTATCTCTGGTACCCAACACCTTCTAACAAACTATATAATTTAATTACTATTAAATTATACTTTGTAATTCAAGTTGTCCCTTAAACAATATGGGGACTAGGGTTGCCAACTCCCACACAGTTGAAATCCACATATAAACTCTGACTCTGTGAAAACTACATTTGTCCTTCGGTATCCATGGGGGGTTGGTTCTAGGATCCCTATTGATTGCAAAATCTGCAGGTGCGAAGGTCCTCTATATTTTAAAATGGTGTAGAACAATCTATATAGTCAGCCCTCTGCATCTAAGGATTCCCAACCACAGATTGAAAATACTGTTTCAATGCACTATTTGTTGAATACGCAAATGTGAAACCCTGGGGGTATGAGGGGGTTTACTGAAAAATGTCTATGTATAAGTGGACGTATGTAGTTCAAGCCAGTGTTGTTCAAGGGTCAGCTGTATTTATTTATTACCAATTTCCTCCAACTAAAATGTAAACTTTGTGAAGGCAGGGACTTTTCTGTTTTGCTCACCATTGTCTCCTCGGGGTTTAGAGCAGTGCTTGGCACACAGTAGGCACTCAGGAATTGTTTGTCGATTGAATAAATGAGACAGTAGAGAGGGCACTCAAATGTGTCTGTTTAGTTCCAAAAGTATGTTCTTGCCTCCACACCACACTGTACTTTTCCTGAGTAACTGAATTCCTTCAAGACAGACATAATGCCACTGAGGGGCCAAAAGCAAATCTTGACCCTGCCTGAGGTCACATATTATAGCCGGCAAGGTCTATATGTCAGAAGTGATTCCAGCTGGGCTTCGTTAACTGGGTCAAAAGAATTTCTCAGGGTGCTTCGTAGGTGAAAATCTGGCCCCCAGCCACCATGTGACTAGAAAGTGGTGGTGCCAGAGCTTCTGAAACCCTCAGTGAGACAGGCACGAGTTTCTGACTTGCTCAGTGATGGACAGGATTTCGGCAGTTCTTTAGGCTCACTGCTAAGGTGAGAAAACCTAGCTGCACACTTACACAACCACCCTCTAGCCTTTTCATGAAAACAGGCCCTGGCCTGCCTGTCTGCTCCTGCTTTTGACCAATTCATTTGTATTCTGATGCTGTCATGATTGGTTGTTAAAGGAAACTGGGGCCAAGGAGTTTGGACACATTTAATTTCATCAAAGCAACATGTAAGTGGGTCCTTTTATATTTCAATGGGGTGTTTTAGGTACCAGAGCCAGCAGAGGGTAGGGGGAAAAGATTTTAATCTTGGAATTAGAAACCCAAGGCCAGGCTAGTGTTGACTAAGTAGTTATGTGACCTTGAGCAAAATTACTCATTCAGTCCAAATTTCATGTCCTGCCACACAATGAGAAACATTAGCTTAATTAACCCTGGTAAGTGGATGTGCTTTGGGTTGAATTCATTCTGTGTATGGTTTTTTTGGACCTCAGTAGTTCTTCAAAATGAAATGTATGTGAGGCTTGAGGTCTTTAATTTGGTACAGTCTGCACTACCTCCTCTTGTCTTACACCTGTCCAGTCACTCATCTGTATTACCTGCCTGGTCTTCAAGGCAGCTGGGTTTCCCTAGTGATAGAAATCCAGTGATTCTAAGAAATATAATTTTCATAAATAATGATACCCAGTGAGTGAGAAGAGCAACAGCTTATAAATTCTAGGGTGAAGAAACAATTTATTTATATGATCAATATAAACTCAGTCTATTTAATTTAAGCTCTATTAATTTTTTGCAATTCATTCCTTAATGATCAGACATTACTCTTACAAGGTCTCTGAACTTAATAGAATGCTTTGCCACAGTGTAAAGAAGATAGAAGGAACTTCCTGCAATGAAGAGAACCTGAGGTGATGGAGATATGTGCCCACCTCTAACACAATCATAGAAACACTAAAGGAGAAACAGTAAGAAAAATCAGTTTGAAGGAAAAAAGTGTAATTCCCTCGTTGGGTACCAGAAGTAGAGAAATAAAAACCTGTGCCATGCACATGAGCTGCTGTGGAGGTAGCCCAAGGGAGTTTTGGACCCAGACATAGATTGAGAGGTGGGAGACATGGCCTGGCATGTGTGCAAAGCAGGGGTGCTGGATGGAGCCTTCTGCATCAGGCTCAAAGTGGAGCACTTCTGTTCAAATTATTAAGAAAATGCAAGGAGAAGTAGGAACCATTAAAAAAAGGAACAGTATGTTTGAAATGGGCATGTTTGAACAAGAACAGAGCTTTGCTTGCCTTAAACAACATCATCCTCTACTACCTGAAGACTCAAGCTCTCACCTTTCTCTGAACCAGTACATGAAGGGATAGGTCTATTTTTATAGCCAGGAAAATGAATGTCGATTATTCAGATTTTTGATTTCAGACCACAAGTTGTTTATCTCAACATTGACTATTTACTGGCTACCCACTTCAGGTTGGGCACTGGTAGCCCCTGCGCTCTAGGCCTTTTATGACCACCTGGCCTTGGGAAGTAATGCAGCCAGGCTGGCTCTCTTTGTGGTCTGAACACCAGCCAGATGCCCGAACGTGGTGTTACCAGGACAGGGCCATGAGAATCGGCTCCATTGCGAGAAAGACTAACCACACTTTCCACTGCTAGCCCAACAAGCCTGTGGTAAACTCCAAATGGAAACATTATTAGTCTTATTTAATGGGAAAATTTAAAAGTAAGATCCCTAGAATCAAAAGCTATTTTATTGGTGGCAGGGAAAGGGAGGTATTCTTAGTATAATTGTTCTCAATGAGTATATGTTGAATTAAATTATAACACAGTGTTTGTGCTGCTCTGTCTCCACTGTGTTATACCAAGATATTCTAAGACGTTTGGGATAAGAAGAGGTTTGGCAGGAACCAAAGCATTTATAATGGGAAAAAACAGAACATTTTATTTTCATAAAGGAAAATACTTCATCACATATTTTCCAAATTAGATTTTCTGACATGTGTCCTTTAATTGTATTCCAGTTCTTTTTCTAAGTGAGGAGGATTAAGAACGAGGCTGGATATATACCTCTCTGTTCTATACTTAGCAAAGATGATGGTGTCCTCGGAATCAGCAACTTTTATACTTCAACCCCAGACAAGATCACTGTCCCTCACAAGGTATAATATATTTAATAATATGATCACGGAAGTTCACCTCTCCAAGGGTTTCTCCTTTGTGAATGGAGACACAATATTTCCAGCAGTCCCTGGATTCCTCCTTTCTCCTGGAGGAAAGTATGGGAAAAGGGCTGGTTCCTACCACCTGGAAAGCCTGGAGTCCTTGGGGAATGCATTGCACAGGTGTCCAGGAATCCAGGATTAAGACGTTTTATTCATTTCAACTGCCTCTCTGACCAGTGCCACCTGTGCCAGTCTGCTGGGTCTGTTTGGGGCAGGTTAGGGGGATAGAAGGGAAGGGTCAGAGGGTTGAATTCTGTCCTTTGGCTGGTCCTCATTTTCCTTTACAAGCAAGGAAAAGAGCTCTCTTATTTTTGAGAACCCTTAACAGTGGGATCATTTTTATTTTCTGATGCACAAAAGTTATACGCTATTACATATTATCTTCCAAAGTTGATGTTATTTTTCTTACCCAGTTATGACAAATGGACTCCAGTCACTTTTTCTAGTCTTAAACATATGGAAAACACAGCATCACTATTTTTTAATGAAGCAGGTGAGCAGTTAACCTCTGTTCCCCAAACCCATGACTCTGCCCCTCTCCATTCTCATGTTCAGCACCCCTTTGTCCTGTCACTGTTTGGAATGGTAGGTTTTATGAAATGCATTCCTCTCACCAACTCACAAAACATTAGACAGAAGTTTTCTTTGCTCCTTAGCCCATTTTCAAAGGGGAAACTTAAAATATTCCTTCAGAAGTCACCAGAAAAAAAAAAAAAGTAGAAAACAGGAAATTAAATGAATTAACCAAGAAAGTCTGGATGTGATTCTAATTTTGTTCTTACAACTAATAAAGATAATATGACCTGAATATAATGCAACACTACTAAACAATAAAATAACAGGGTAATGATCACATTTTTTCCCTGTAATTGATTATCAGGATTTATATTGTAAATATTAATTCAACACTTGTGGGCAAAATGACATTTTATGCTCTTATAAAAAGAAACTAGCATTGTTTTTTTTTTGTTTCTATCACTGGCACAATCTTTTTAAAAGTTTCTTGTGACCTTGTTGAATAGATTATGTGTCTTTGATTTTTAGAATAAAATGTACAAAGTAGCAAGAACAAATAGAAATTTGCTTTGACCAAATTATATTGACCCAAGTGCTGCTGCTTCCTGCTTCTCAACTCTCCCTCAACTCCACACACACACACACACACACACACACACAGAAAATCCCAACATAGATCTCAATTGGAGGAACTCTGATTTATAAAAAATATAAACTCCCCAAAGAAACAGGAAATGATTAACACCAGGAAAAGGTAATTGATCAACTTAGATCTCCATTCACATGTGCAAATTTGGGGGCTGCTGAGGGCATTGAAGGTACCACCATGGGGTTGGGGTTCTTTAGACTATGGTACCTCTGTCCATGTGAGGAGTCCTTCCTTGAGCTACAGAAGCTGACAGCAGTTTCCCCAGTGCCTTTTCAAACAGGCTCATTTCCTACTTTCTTTTCACAGCCTGCAACCAAAAGGCACATACTTGCCTCTTGGTCTTAGGCTGCAAGAACAGAGAGCTAGGGGTGGGCAGGCAGTTGCGTTTTGCTATTATAAAAGACATGCATTAGGGAGGCTCCCTGAACCTACTGTCCTCCGCTCCTAGAGCTCTGCTTGTTAGGAGTTCAATTGTGTTGCCCTGGCATGGCCAGCCAGAACTAAACATGAGCAACTTCATCAAGGGGTTTCTGAAGAAGATAGTTTGGTTTTGCCAACTCTAGTCACTAGGCCCTTGACTACAACTGTATTTTTTTTTTTAACTCAAAGATGTTCTTTTACCTCAGAACATAATAACTAAGATAATTGAGACTTATTGTGCCTACCAGATGAAAGGGGAAATGTGAAGAATTTTTCTAAATCATTAAACTGGCTCATGTAGTGGAATGCTATTAGCAATAAAGAATCCTATTTTAGAAGAGTTATTTGTCAATCTATAAAGATGTTTGTGCTATACTATTAGTACAATATACACTAGAAGTACAGTATGATCCACTTTTTATAAAACGTAAATTACATTCTGTAGCACAGACTTCATCCAGTTTTTGAGGTCTTTGGCTTCCCTCTGATTTTTCTCTTCTCTCCCAGCCGAAGAAAGCTTCATCTAATCTGGAGAGAGAGGTTAGGAAAAACTAGGTATCATTACTGAGCACTATTCTTTCAGATCTTTCATTTACGGTGTAGAAGTACATTTCTCAAACATAATTCAAAAACATAATTCCCATACACATAGATGGCCAACTCATGCTAAAGTTTTATTATCTCATTAATGGAGGAACCAGCAGCAAGACAAGAGCTGGTATGAAGAAAATTTGAGAAGCAAGGGTTATATAATTAGTGGGAAAAAGAATACTGAAATAAGATTGCTAAACAGATACTGCACAAGTTAATGTTCTATAGACATGTGTTGGGGTTATCTTCTCTACCAATCCTCCCCAATATATCATTACACTTTATCATTTTTTTCTATAAGTCAATCTCTAACTTACCAGGGTTATAAAATGTCTGGGCCACAACCAAAGGGACATTCCTTGAGTGATGTAGATAATCCTTCACAGACTTTTTATAAATGTCATGCAGCCTTCCTTTTCCCCCAAGTTTTAGATAGTTTTTCTTGCATAATGACAAATTTTACATCCTGGGTCATTCAGGGTTTACACTTTAGAAATGTCAAAGCTAAGATCTCATCCTTGTTCTCAGCTTTTCTGCCAAAATTTTCCTTCCTAAACCCAGAAAAGAATCATTTAAAACCAGTGTTGGGGTAGCTCAGAACCAAAGCCAGAGTCTCAGGAACGAGCAGTACCAGCTTTTTCTGGAACTGGGGCTGCTAATTAGGCACAGTGAATACCTAAAACAGGATAATTAATTATATGTTCTGAATGCTGAATGTAGAAACTTCCAGCCATTCCCTCTCTCCCAGAATGATGGCACATAGTCCTCTACCCTCTTGGAAGAAGATAGGAAGAAAATCTTATGGTTTATTTGGCCTGTCCAAAGGAAAGATCTAAGGTGGGTCTTCCCCCAAATAAATGGCCTACTGAGATCACACTCCAGTAAAGCTCAGGAATATCAAGCCCAGCCTATATATTCAGAGCTTTCAAATAGGCTTTTAGTTCCCAACTCTTAACCATGAGCAGTCAGTCAAAGAACATCAGACATCTGATGGAAGTCTCTAATTTGGAAGATAGAGATGCAAACAAACAAATAAAAAAGCAACTTGGAGGAAATAGGCAGAAGACTTTTTAAAAAAGAAACCAATGATGAGTAATATATAAAAGAGCTAAGAGAAGATACTGTATTTATGAAATAAAAATAGGACATTATATGCCCAGCCACCTACAAAGGAACATTCAGGGAACAAAAGTGCTCCTGAAATTACAAATGAAGAAGGGATGGAAGATAAAGTTAAACTCTTGCCATTAGAAAGTAAAGCAAAAATACAAAGAAAATAGGGGATAATTAAGAGGATTAGTCAAAGAGATCCAAAACCTAAGTAACAGAAATTCCAGAAAGAGAAAAGAGAAAATGGAGGGAGAAGACTGCCCATGAAATGATTCAAGAAATTTCCCGGACTGCAATACGTGATTTTCTCGGTTGAAGAAGCAAAGGTAATAAGCAACAGAATTTGAAAATTCTGAACCTAAAATTTTCAATATATTCATACTATCATTCAAATGTGAGCATAGAATAAAGGCATTTAAAAACTATTTAAAATCTCAAGAAATTTACCTTCCATACATCTTTTTTTTCCTTCAACAACCTACGGGAGGATGTAGTATACCAAAAGAAGGGATTAAGCTCAGAAAGAGGAGACCCAGTATAAAGGAAATTGGAGATCTGACACAAGAGAGAAAGAAACAAGGGAATCTCCCGGATGATGGCAAAGATCTAGGATGACAACTGTGTACCAGGGGCAGAGAGTCACCAGTCCAGAATGCAGCAGTGAGGTAGGTTGCTCAGACTGTCACACTGTCACCTGTGTCTTTCTATCATATCCTCCAAACAAGGGATTAAAGCAAGAAAGAAGAAGACATGAGCTTGGGGAAGCAGGAAATATAATCATGAGATTGGCAAAGCGAATTCCTGGGATAACAGCAGAGGGAAGTTCAAGATGATACCTGACAGTGGCCTAAAAAGAGATATTTGACATTTACAAATCAGTATGTGTATTTATTTTGTTTTCATAAAATTAAAAGGATTTAAAAAAACATTGGAAGGATGTAAAACAGAACACTAACAGTACATATCTTTGAGTGGCAGGATACTTGCTTATGTGTATTTTGGGGGATTTTTTAAAGTATTAGGTATTTATGCAATAAAAAGACACTACAAGTATTCTTTAAATCTCCAACCTTTTTATTTATTTTTAGGTGTAGAATTCAGCAGACTTCAGTATATTCACAAAGTTGTACAACTATAATCACTATTTAATTCCAGAACATTTATCTCTCCAGAAAGAAACACTTATTAGTAGTCATGCCTCATTCCTCCCCACAATGCTTAGAAGCCATTAACCTCCTTTCTGTCTCTGCAGTTATGCCTATTCTGGATATCTCATATCAATGAAGTTATATAACATATGGCTTTTTGTGTCTACTTCTTTCACTTAGCATTCTATCTATCTTCAAGATTCTATCCATTTTTAGAACAAGTACTTTGTATTTTTAATGAATAATATTCCATTATATTTTGTTTATTCATCATTTGATGGATATGGGTTGTTTCCGTCTTTTGGTTATTTATAATATGAACCTATGTTTTTCAATTCTCTTGGGTAAATACATAGCTGTAGATTTGCTTGGCCATGTGGTAACTCTATGTTGAACTTCTTAAGGAACTGCCAAACTATTTTCCAAATCAGCTGCACTATTTTACATTTTTACCAGCAATGTTTGAGAGTTCCAATTTCTCCATATTCTTGTTAACACTTGGTATTGTCTGTCCTTTTTATTATGGCCATTCTAGTGAATGGGAAGCAGTATTTCATTGGGTTTTGATTTGCAGTTCGCTAAAAACTAGATGTTGAGCATCTTTTCATGAGTTTATTGGCCATTAGTACATATTCTTAGAGAAATGTCTATTCATATCATTTATTCAATTTAAATAGGATTATTTGTGTTTTTATGATTGAGTTTTAAGAGCACAGTGTGATTTTGAGGTAAACCTCAATTACCTCTTTTTATGAAGACATGGTAAAATCCTTAGCCATATGGTTAAGGAAATATGAACTATTCTTATTTAGGTTTTTGCCATTCTGTATCACCCACATATCCTTTTCGTTTTTCTTGATTTTTTGTTTTGTGTGTGTGTGCCATTTTAAGTGGAATTAAAATGGTAGATTTTTAAATATCAGGATCTCTAATTAAATTATAGAAAGCTGTCTCTTGACTGTCTGCAATTTCTAAGTTTTGTTTTTTAAATTCCAAATTAAATTAGCTATTTTTTTGATTATGAAATAAGTCTGTATTTACTGGGAAAAAAAATTCAAGGACTTCTTGTTTCCACTTCTGCATGTATGGAGGTTGTAAGTCACCACTCTGTCTATACAATAAGTAAAAAGCTGAGCAGATTGACAGATCAACAGCTCTTCTAGGATCTGTAAGAGAGGGGAGGGCAAAGGGCAAACTGCTGCCCCCAATATTGGAAGAGAGAGACAAATGTAGTGAGTCACAGCTCACTGGAGCTGAGTCTCATGAACGGAAACCACTACGAGACTTGGTGCCACAGTAGGAAAACCTAAACTGTAATTGACAGATTGCTGGAAGCTTAGTGTGGACAAACTCTAGGGGGCCCCAGTCACAGGGAGACTCCACAGTTTTGTGAGATTTACCTAGAGGTGCTTGACCAGGTATTCAGTAACTATGGGAGAGAAATCCCCTTGTGCTTCTGACTGAAGAGGAAAATAAACTACTTTGAAATATGTCAGAGCACTCCGTTCTTTTCAACAAGGCCTGACCTCAGAAGAAATTAATTAACCAGAACCTAACCTGCTAAGATATTATCAGAGCATAACTGTCCTGGGCAAAGGGAAATGCTCAACTCTAGCCTACTCGAGCTTTTCTCTCATATAAGGGGAGAGAGGAAAAATAAAAACATGAGAAACACTCCAAAATGAAGGATAAATGAAGATGTATTCAGACAAACAAAAACTGAGGGGATTTGTTGCCAGCAGACACAAGCTGGGTTAAGAAAACCACATGTGAGACGAAGCAGCTATGAGGGCTGACAGGGTCGTGGATGACATGGATCTCCGCCGCGGCCAGCAGGCCAGATGGAAAAGGATAGAACATACAAGTCATGAATTAGGTATGAAATGACCAATAACATAATCAACAATTATTTCAAATGTCTGCCGTCCATTTTTGCATATGTTTTGGAGCAGAGACTTGGGCTGGGAAATTTAATGACAGACATAAAAATGACAATGAACGTGCTCTGGCCCAGCAGTTCTATTCTAAGAATTTATAGGGCTGGCACAATTACAGATAGGAAAGTGTGTATATGCAAGATGTCTCTTTGCAACATCACTTGTAATAGCAAAGAAGAAAAAAGCATTGGAAACGGCCAGATGTCAGGCAGTAGGGATCACCTAAGGAAATCATGAAAAATTCATCACGGAATATTATGCTGTGGTGAAATAGAATAAGGGAGCCTGACTTTTTGATACCAAAATCTCCCTGGCCCACTTTGTTAAATGAAAGAATGAAAAACATATATTTGTAATTGCTTTTATATGTATACATATTTCTAAATATACACAAGGAGATAGCAGCTGCTGTGGGCGGAAAAATTTGGCAGCCAGAAATGAGACTTTCACTATCGATCTCTTTTTGATCATGAACCATGTGAATGTTCAGCCCCAAAACTGTTTTTTAAAAGTTATATTATAAATAAGTACTCAAATAATTAAGGCCATTGGAAATCTCACAGTTTGATAATGTTAAATAAATAAAAATCAAGTTTAAAATATTGTATATACAGTATGAACCTAGCTTTTATAAACTTATACACGTAAAAAATTTGTAGAATATATATTTTTTCTTGTATGAAACTTCCTGTATTTTCCACACTTTCTACTTATAGCATTGTTTTCTTTCATAATCAGCTAAGCACTATGGAACTTATTTTCAACAATATATACATACCTATTTCTAAGTTCAATCAAAACTGGTTGTTAATTTTATGGAAATTTTGCTATTAGAGAACTTTATCTATGATGATTTAGCATTTCCCCCCATGATATGGAGATATGTTGTTTTTTTTTATCCTTGAAACCCAGGGTCTGGATATCCAGGAAAGTTTGAGGCTGCTGGGCCTTGTGTGTGAGGCTGTCCATTTACATTTGTTGTCTCTGACCAAGAGACATTTATTATTATTTTAAATTATATTTTATCAATTATGCTATTACAGTTGTCCTGACTTTTCCCCCTTTGCCTCCCTCTACCCAGCACCACCCCCTGCCTCAGGCAATCCCCACGTCATTGTTCATGTCCATGGGTCATATGTATAAGTTCTTTGGCTACTCCATGTCCTATACTGTACTTTACACCCCCATGACTATTCTGTAACCACCTATTTGTATTTTTTTAATCCCCTCACTTCTGCACCCATTCCCCCATAGCCCCTCCCATCTAGCGACCATCAAAACCCTATATCTATGATTCTGTCTCTGTTCTTACTGCTTGCTTAGTTTGTTTTTAGATTCAATTGTTGATATATTGTAATTTTTTGCCATTTTTTTGTTTACAGTTTTGATCTTTAAAGAAAATAAGTCTCACAGCTCCGCGCCAGCTCCGCACCAGCTCCGTGGACGGAGAGAGCGCCTTCTAAGCACCAGGGAAGCCCCACCCACCTGAAGCCAAGATGTCCAGTAAGCGGGCCAAGGCCAAGACCACCAAGAAGTGGCCACAGCGGGCCACATCCAATGTCTTTGCGATGTTTGACCAGTCCCAGATCCAGGAGTTTAAGGAGGCCTTCAACATGATCGACCAGAACCGGGACGGCTTCATTGACAAGGAGGACTTGCACGACATGCTGGCCTCACTGGGGAAGAACCCCACGGAC
Organism: Furipterus horrens; assembly: GCF_987537825.1. Lineage (NCBI taxonomy): Eukaryota > Metazoa > Chordata > Mammalia > Chiroptera > Furipteridae > Furipterus > Furipterus horrens. The sequence continues at coordinate 50,860,199 of NW_028327175.1, read as the reverse complement.
GAGTACCTGGAGGGCATGATGAGCGAGGCCCCTGGGCCCATCAACTTCACCATGTTCCTGACCATGTTTGGGGAGAAGCTGAACGGCACGGACCCAGAGGACGTGATCCGCAACGCCTTCGCCTGCTTCGATGAGGAGGCCTCAGGTTTTATCCATGAGGACCACCTTCGGGAGCTGCTCACCACCATGGGTGACCGCTTCACAGATGAGGAAGTGGACGAGATGTACCGCGAGGCGCCCATTGACAAGAAAGGCAACTTCAACTATGTGGAGTTCACCCGCATCCTTAAGCATGGTGCCAAGGACAAAGACGACTAGGCCCTGGTCCCCGTGCCCAGGCCCCTGTCCCAGTCACCTGCTCCCCCCTCACACAGTCTGCACCTGCTGCATGCCCACGGGACTCTCTCGGGAGTCTCCCTCTGAAGGGTTAGGGGTCTGGCTCCCAGTGGGGGAAATGGGCCGAGAGAGAGCAGTGCCAGGCATGGGTCACACAGCCAACGTGAGGCAGATGTGTCCAGTGTGACCCTCCAAGAAAGGATCATCTAGAGGGCTGGTCCTCGGGGTCACAGGGGAGGCCCCGCAGGAAAGCCCAGGCCTCAGCTGTTGCCTGCCTGGAATGGGCTGTCCCACAGGAAGGGCCCCGTGTCCTGCTCTGGGCCACCACTTCACGTGCACCGCATGCAGGGCATGAAAGCCCTTTCCCAACCACTGCCACAAACACACAAACCTCACCAGGGTCCCTCTCAGAGGACAGGACTAGGGACCCCTCCCCTCCGCCCTGCCCCCACCCCACCAGGAGTGCTCCAGAGGGTGCTGGAGGGCTGGCTTGTCCAGGAAGGCAGAGTTTCTAATAGAAGGCTGTGCACTGAAAAAAAAAAAAGAAAGAAAGAAAATAAGTCTCTTTAACATTTCATATAATAATGGTTTGGTGATGATGAACTCCTTTAGCTTTTCTTGTCTGGGAAGCTCTTTATCTGCCTTTTGATTCTAAATGATAGCTTTGCTGGGTAGGCAATCTTGGATGTAGGTCCCTGCTTTTCTTTTTTCTTTTTTTTAAAGAATATTTTATTGATTATGCTATTAAAATTGCCCCAATTTTTTCTCCCTTTGCCCCACTGCACCTGATATGCTGCTTCCCTCCAGCAATCCCACCCCCCTTCATGTCCATGGGTCGTGCATATAAATTCTTTGGCTTCTTCATTTTCTTTACTATTCTTAATGTCCCCCTGTCTATTTTGTACCTACCAGTTACACTTCTTAGTCCCTGCATCTTTTTCCTCATTCTCCCCCTGCCCCCTCCTTGCTGATAACCTTCCATATGACCCCCATACCTATGATTCTGTTCCTGTTCTCGTTGTTTGCTTACTTTGTTTTTTAGGTTCAGTTATTGATAGTAGTGAGTTTGCTGTCATTTTAATGTTCATAGTTTTGATCTTCTTCCTTTTCTTAAATAAGTCCCTTGAACATTTCAGGTAACAAAGACTTGGTGATGATGAACTCCTTTAGCTTTACCTTATCTGGGAAGCACTTTATCTGCCCTTCCATTCTACATGATAGCTTTGCTGGATAGAGTAATCTTGGTCGTAGGTCCTTGGTTTTCATCACTTCGAATACTTCTTACAAGTTCCTTCTTGCCTGTAAAGTTTCTTTAGAGAAATAAGATGATAGTCTTATGGAAACTCCTTTGTAGGTGACTCTTCTTTTTCTGCTGCTTTCAAGATTCTCTCTTTATCTTCAGGCTTTGGAGTTTTATTTATGACGTGTCTCGGTGTGGTCCTCTTTGGGTCCATCTTGCTTGAGATTCTCTGTGCTTCCTGGACTTGTATGTCTATTTCCTTCACCAAATTAGGGACATTTTCTTTCATTATTTTTTCAAATAAATTTTCAGTTTCTTGCTCTTCCTCATCAACTTCTGGCACCCCTATGATTCAGATGTTGGTACATTTAAAGTTGTCTCAAAGGTTCCTAAGCCTCTCCCCATTTTTTTCAATACTTGTCTCTTCACTCTGTATAGGTTGACTGCTTATTTCTTCCTTATATTCCAATACATTGATTTGAATCCTTGCTTCTTTCCCTTCACTATTGGTTTCATGTGGATTTTTCTTCATTTCACTTAGTGTAGCCTTCACATCTTCCCTTATGCATTTGCCATACTCAATCATTTCTCTGAGCATTGTTATCACCAGTGTTTTGAACTTTGCCTCTATTAGGTTGGCTGTCTCCGCCTTGCTTAGTTCTCCCTCTGGAACCTTGATCTGCTCCCTCTTTTGGGCCATACTTCTCTGCCTTCTCAACTTAACAGCATCCCTGTGTTTGCTTCTGTGTTTAGGTAGAGCTACCACACCTATTATGTTGTAAGAGGTGGAGCCTTAGATATTCCTCAGTGTGGGGTGACCCATTTCACTACTTGTGTATTTCCTTCTCCAAATTAGGGAAGTTTTCTTTCATTATTTTTTCAGATAGATTTCCACCTTCTTGCTCTTCCTCTTCTCTCTCTTGTGCCCCTATGAGGCAAATGTTGGACCTCTTGAAGTTGTTCTAGAGGCTGCTTGTACAGTACTATCTGCTTTTTTCAAATTCTTTTTTCTTTTTCTTTTTAATATGTTTTATTGATTATACTGTTACAGTTGTCCCAATTTCTTTTCCCTCTGCTCCCCTCCACCCAGTGACCCCCCTTCCTCCAGTTGTCCCTCCCTTTTAGTCCATGTCCATTAGTTGTGCATATAGTTCTTCTCAACCTCTTCCTGTCTACTCCATTCCCTCTTACTATGCTTCTTAATTCCTGTACCATCTCCCTCCCTTTCCCTCTTCCCACTCCCTGCTGAACACCCCCCCCAATATGTTCCCCATACCTATAATTCTTTTTTCACTCTCATTGCCTACTTAGTTTGCCTTTGTTTCGATTCCCTAGCTTCTGTTGTTGGTTGTTGTGATACAGCTTTCATTTTAATGTTCATAATTTTGATTCTTCTTCTTCTAAACCATTCCCTTTAACATCTCATATAATAGTGGTTTGGATCTAATGAACTCCTTCAGTTTTACTTTGTTCTGGAAGCACTTTCTCTGCCCTTCTATTCTGAATGACAATTTCGCTGGATAGAGTATTTGTGGCTGTAGGTTTTTGCTTTTCATTACTTTGAATATTTCTTGCCAGTCCCTTCTTGCCTGCAGGGTCTCCTTTGAGAAATCAGCTGATAGTCTAATTGGGACCCCTTCGTACATAATTCTTTTCTTCTCCCTTGCTGCTTTTAAGATTTTCTCTTCATCTTTAATTTTTGACATTTTGATTATAATGTGTCTTGGTGTGGTTCTCCCTGGATCCAGTTTATTTGGAACTCTCTGTGCTTCCTGGACCTGTAAGTCTATTTCCTTCCCCAAGTTCGGGAAGTTCTGCTTCATTATTTTTTCACATAATTTTTCTATTTTAGTTCCTCTTCTTCGCCCTCTGGCAATCCTATAATTCGAATGTTCATTCGCTTATAGCTGTCCCAGAGGTTTCTGAGCCTCTCCTTCTGTTCCTCCCTTTTTGTTTCCTCTTTCTGCACTGGTTGACTGTTTGTTCCTTCCCTATGTTCTGATTTGTTGATTTGATCTCTGGATTTTATTTCCTTACCACTTGTCTTGTATGTGTTTTCATTTGTTTCAGTGTGAATAGCTTTCATTCCTTCCCCATCTTGTTCCAAATCTTTTGTTATTTTGTAAGCCACCTTATGACTATAGCTCTGAACTGAGCCTCAGAAAGATTTCTTATTTGCTCATCGGTTAGGTCCCTCATCTGTTTCCTGGTGAGCTGCATCACTGGGATTTCAATCGTGGTCTGTTTCATCCTGTCAGTTTTCTGTTTACCTTTGTTTCCTGGGCGGGCTGTAGGGGCAGTGCCCCGTACACTCGTCACTACCCGGCGACCGGCGACCTTTTCCACCGCTTATTGGCGCTTTGTGTGGGGGCAGGGGTCCAAGATGGATTCTTGCTGTTATTCTCTGTTGAGAGACTGGGAGGCTCTTTCCCCACAGCCTCACCATCCAAGGCAATGGGGGTCTACCTTCCCCAGCGTTGGAATCGCGAGCTGCTGGGTCTCAACTGCAGCCGGGATTGCTCCCCTGGTGTTTCTCGCAGTCCCGCCACTATCCCCGCTGCTACCGCAGACAGCACAGCCCGACCTTTCTATCCCGATTCCGATTTCACCCGTCCTACCCATTCAGATGAGCACCGCTGGTTTATAACTTCATACGTTGGCCTTCCATGTAGTTTTATTTTCTGGAATTTCTGGTCATCTTTGGTTTTGAGGTAGTCGTACTCCTACTTAGCTGTGGAGGGAGACAGAGCATGTCAGTCTAAACCTCCATCTTGGCTGGAAGCATATTCTTTTTTCTTGTTGTTGTTCTAATTGGTTGCTTTTTGCTTCCTTATCTTCCATACCACTGATTTGATTCTCGGCTTCATCCACTCTACTGTTGTTTCCCTGTAAATATTCTTTATTTCAATTAGTGTACCCTCATTTCTGACTAGATCTTTGTTATGATGCTGAGGTCCTCACTAATTTTCTTGGGCATCCTTATAACCAGTGCTTTGACCTCTGTATCTGATAGATTGCTTATCTCCATTTTGTTTAGTTCTTTTTCTGGAGTTTTGATTTGTTCTCTCATTTGTGCCATATTTCTTTGTCTCCTTGTTTTGGCAGCCTCCCATGTTTGGGTGCCAGATGAGGCGGAGTTGCCTCCAATACCCTAGGCTTGGTTGGAAACCACTCTGTCCAGCAGAGGTTTCATGACCATGGTGGAACAAATCTATCCAGGACACTCTATTTTGTCTGGGGGGTAAGTGAGGTGGGCTGTTCCCTCTAGTGGAGAAGCACAAGACCTCCATTCCTCATGCTTTTTATTGAGAAGGGTATGTATGGGAGATAAACATCAGTAGCTTTTAGGTGCTTGGATTACAGTTGACAATAACAGATTACAAGTACCAGTACAAAGGGCACAGTGATCAGTCTGTGTCAGGGTCTATTAAACATCTTGATGCCACATTGGCATTAGGTGCAAGGTTTCATACATTCCTTGCTAGAAATGGTTTATACTTAACTAAGAGATAAGAAAAGCAGAGCAAGTTCTAAAACATAATAAGCATTCTTTAAATCTAATTCCCATGGAAACCCTCTGAGTGGCTTTTGGTTACATCTCCCGCACAGCTTTTTATTGAGACTTAAAGACAAGCTGGGGGTGGTGGTGGTGGCAAGTCAGGCTCATGGCTGGGACTACAATTCCTTAAACCACAAGGAGCGGTTCCCCACACCTATGTTTGTTTCTATGTGTTAAGTAGAGCTGCTTTGACTCCGTGTCTTGGTAGTGTGGCTTAATGTAGTAGGTGTCCTGTACGGTCCAGTGGCATAGCCTCCTCTATCACCCATACTGGGTACTCAAGGTGTACCCTACGTGTGGGCAAGGGCATCCTTCTCTGGTAGTTGAATCTTGGTTGCTGTTAGCCAATCAATGAGAGGGATTTACCCATGCTAGACACTTGCAAGAATTGGCTGTGACCATTTACCACAAACCTCTGCCCTCCGTAGAGGATCAGCTGTGCAGGGGCAGGGTGGTGGTGCTCCAACATGATCTGTAACTGTCCACTGGATATGCAGGCCCTGGGTGCTGCAGGCCAAGGTCAGTCCCCACCTATGTTTTGCCCAGGGTCACACTGCCTGAGCTATAAAGCAAGCTGCAGATGGCTGCTACTTGTTCTGGACTTGGAGATTCCCAGGCAAAGTCAAGCTGTGAATCTAGGCTGGATTTTGCTAGTGCCAGGCCGGTGGCTCACTGAGGCCAGCTGTTGCTTGTTTGAAAGGATTTAGGAAGTTGTAAGGCATGAACCAAGACCAGCCATTCATATGGAAAAGTAGTTTGGGTGGGCCTGTAAGTTGGGTGGTGGGGAGTGTCTGGGGATCTCCAAGGCAAGTTAAAAAGTATTAGCCAGGTTGATAAGAGTCTCAGACAAGGCACCAGCTTGTCAGCTCTGTAGGAGGAAGGTTTAGAAAAGGAACAATGGCCTCTGCTCACCTTGATGCCAGACACTTCAGTTTCTTCTTGTATACCACTGATGCTTTTCAAGATGCTACCACAGTGCTGGAGCTCAGAAGGAGTCTGGGTAGGTAAATCCATGTGTTTATTCTTTAAGAGGAACTGCTTGGGGCTCTAGGACCTTCTTCCACTGACTCAGTGCCCATTGGCTTTTACGGCCAGAAGTTGTGGGGACTTATCTTCTTGGCACTGGGACCCTGGGCTGGGAGTTCTGGTGTGGGGCTGGGATTCCTTGCTTGTAAGATATCCCTCCAGAATTTTTATCCCCCCACACACATGAGTGTGGGACCATCCCATTCTACACCTGTCCCCCTCCTACCAGTCTGCATGGATGTGATTTCTTTAATTCCATAGTTGTCAGATTTTCATTCAGCTGGATTTCTGATGGTACTGAGTGGTTGTGCAAAGAGGCAAGCCATGTCTGCCTACACCACCGTCTTGATTAGAAGTCTCCCAAGGGAGAGTTTAAAATTCAGTATGCACGATGGCTCTAATGGATAAGTTCTCCAGAGGTTTGGATTTGAATAACATTTAGAAATAAAAAACTTTGCAAGTTGAAAAAAAAAAAAAACCCAAGGAATTAGACCAGAAGTCAATGAAATTGAAAACAGGAAATCAGAGAAAATCAACAAAATGAAAGCTAGTTTGTTGAAAAGATCAGTGAAATTGATAAGCTCTAGCCAAGCTAACTAAGATAAAAGAGAGAAGACACATATTACGAATATCAGAAATGAAAGAGGAAACATTACTACAAATCCCACAGACATTAGAAGGATAAAAACGGAACACTATGGACAACTCTATGCCCCCAAATTTAATAGCCTAGATGAAACGAATTAATTCCTTGAAAGACACAATTTGCTAAAAGTCACACAAGACAGAAAAGACAATCGGAATAGGACCACTGTATATCTATTAAAGGGATTGAATAATAATTAATAAACTGCCAAACCAGAAAGCACCAGACCCAGGAATTTCACTGTTGAATTCTATCAAACATTTAAGGAAGAAATTATAATAATTCTCTATAATCTCCTTCAGAGACTGAAGTTGAGGGAGCACTTCCTAACTCAGTTTATGAAGCCAGCATTATCCTAAAAACAAAATCAGACAAACACAGTACAAGAAAAGAAAACTAAATATCAATATCTCTTATGAGCATAGATGCAAGAGTCCTCAACAAGACATGAGCAAATAAAATCCAAAAATGTATAGAAAGAATTATGTATCACAACCAAGTGGGATTTCTTCCAGGTCTATAAGGCTGGTTCAGCATTCAAAATAAATTAATGTAGTGTATCACATTAACAGGCTAAAAAAAGAAAATTATATGATCATAACAATAGAGGCAGGGAAAGTATTTAATAAAATCTAACACCCATTCATGATTTTAAAAAATCTTTAGTTAGCTAGGAGTAGAGGGAAACTTCCTCAATCTGATAGACTGCAAAAACAAACAAAACCCTAGAGCTAACATCATAGTTACCTGTGAGAAACTCAAAGCTTTCTAACTAAAGTCAGGTACAAGACAAGGATGTCTCCTGTCACCACTTCTTTTCAGCATTGTACTGGAAATTCTACCAATGCAGTAAGATAAGAAAAAGGAAGGTATACAAATTGGGAAGAAATAAAACTTTCTTAATTTGCAGATAACATAACTGTAAAATCTAAAAGAATTGACAAGCTGAAACTAATAAGTGATTACAATAAGGCTGCAGGATACAGGTAAATATACAAAAGTCCATCATTTTGCTACATACTATCAATGAATGGAGAAATTTGAAATTAAAAACAAAATACCACTTACATTAGCATATCAAAAATGAAATACTTAGGTATAAATCTAACAAATATATACAAGATCTATATGAGAAAAACTACAAAACTCTAATGAATGACATCAAAGAAGAACTAAATAAATGGAGAGATATTCTATACCCATGGGTAGAAAGAATCAATATTGCCAAGATGTTAACTCTTTCCAAGTTTATCTACAAATTCAATGCAATTTTAATGAAAATCCCAGCAAGTTATTTTGTGGATTTTGACAAAATTATTCTAAGATTTATTTGGAAAGGCAAAAGACGCAGAGTAGGCCACACAATATTAAAGGAGAAGAACAAAGTTGGAAGACTGACACTACTTGACTTCAAGACTTACTACAAAGCTATAGTAATCAAGACAGTTGAATTTTGGTAAAAGAACAGACAAATATGTGAATGGAACAGAATAGAGAATTCAAAAATAGAACCATATATATATATATGGTCGACTTATCTTTGGCAAAGGAAGATAAGCAATACAATAGGGCAAAGACGGTCTTTTCAGCAAATAGTTCCGGAACGACTGGATGTTCACGTGCAAAGAGAAAAAAAAATCTAGAAGTAGACATTACACTCTTCACAAAATGACCATACACAATTAACTGAAAATTATCATAGATCTAAATTTAAAACATAAAACTGAAAGACTCGTAAAAGATAACACAGGAGAAAACTTATGTGACCTTAAATATGGAAATGACTTTTTATAATACAACAAAAAAAGTGTGATTTATTAAAGAAGTAATTGATAAGCTTGACTTCAATAAAACTAAAACTTTCTTCTCTGAGAAAAACAGTGTCAAGACAATGAGAAGACAAGCCACAGACTAGAAGAAAATATTTGCAAAAGACATATCTGATGAAGGACTGATATCCAAAATATTAAAACTGAATAATTAGAAAATGAACAACCAAATTAAAATGTGGGCCAAAGACATGAATGGACACCTCACCAATGAAGATATATAGATGGACAATATCATATAAAAAGATGCTCCACATCATGTGTCATATGGGAAATAAAAATCAAGACAACAATGAGAAGTCACGACACACCTGTTAGCCAAAATATGGAAAATTGAAAACCAAATGCTGGCAAAAATGTGGAGTATCAGGAACTTTCATTCATTGTTGGTGGGAATGCAAATTGGTACGGTCACTTTGGAAGACAGTTTAGTGGTTTCTTACAAAACTAGATGTACTCTTACCATATGATCCAGTATTCACGCTGCTCAGTATTCATGCAAAGGAGTTAAAACTTATGTCCACACAAAACCTGCAAATACGTTTATAGTGGCTTTATGGATAATTGCCAAAATTTGGAAGCAACTAATATGTCCTTCATTAGGTGAATGGATAAACACACTGTGATACATCCAGACAATGGAGTATTATTCAGCATTAGAAATAAATGAGCCCTCAAGACACGAAAAGACATGGAGGAAACTTAAATGCATGTTACTAAGTGAAATAAGTCAATCTGAAAAGGCTACATACTCTATGATTGCTACCATATGGCATTCTGGAAAAGGGAAAAAACTATGGAGACAGTAAAAGATCAGTGGTTACCAAAATGTGGGCAGGGGGATAGGGGATAGGTGATGGGGATGGATGAATAGAGAACTTAATTTCTCTCTGTGAAAACCACAGAGGATTTTTAGGGCAGTAATGGTAGACACATATCATTACACATTTGTCCAGATTCATAGAATGTACAATACCAAGCATGGACCCTGAGGTAAGTTCATGATTTGTCAACATAGGTTAATCAAATATAGCAAATGTTCTACTTTGGTGAAGGGTGTAGATTATGGATGATGCTATGCATGTGTAGGGGCGGGGGATATATAAGAAATGTTACAGTTTTCTCTTAATTTTGCCATGAACGTAAAACTGCTATTTAAAAAGTCTTACAAAATTTAAACAACACAAAAGTGAAAATCAACTGTAATTCCACAAATAGAAAAATTGTTAACACTTGCCAAATATCTGCCCAGACTCTCTTTCTATGTGTATGTGTGCGCGTGCGAGCGCACACACACACACACACACACACAATGGGAATCGCTATGTATGCTTTTTTGCTGCTTGCTTTTTTATTCAACAATATAGATCTATATCTTAATTTTAATGTTTATATATTATTCTGTATGTTGGGAATGTACTATAATCTGTTTTAAGTATCTACTAATAGATATATGACATCCATGTATGTCTATGTGTGTATGTATGCATATGTCTATAGTTGCCCAGTTATCACCATATTATAAATTTCTAGAAATGGAATTAGTGGGTGAAAGGGAATGCCCATGTACCATTTTGATATATAGTGCCAACTTTCCCACCAGAAAGACTGTACCAATTTACACATCCAACACTGTTTTTTAAGATATTTACTTATTTATATTTTAGAGAGAGGGAAAGGAAGGAAGAAAGAGAGGGAGAGAAACATCGGTATGAGGGAGAAACATCAGTCAGTTGCCTCTCAATTTGCACCCCCACCAGGGACAGAACCTGCAACCCAGGTATGTGCCCTGACCAGGAATTGAACTGTTGACCTTTCGCTTTGCGTAACAATGCCCGACCAATTGTACCATACCAGTCAGAGCCACATCCAACATTGTTAATAAGAGTGTTCACTTCTCTAATACTGAGTATTATCAATCTCTTAAATCTTTGCCAATATTTTAGGCAATTAAAGAAACTCATTTTGGCATTTAATTGGCATTTTTTATTTCCAGAAATGTTGGGCATATTTTCATGTGTATATTGGCCACTTGTGCTACATATTTTTAAATTTGCTTGCCTGGATGCTCTGCCATTTTTCCCATAGGGACATTAGTCTTCTTACTGACTTATTAGAACCCTTTTAAAACCCTGGCTGCTGTGGTTCAGTGGATTGAGCATTGGCCTGTGAGCTAAGTGTCTCTGGTTCAATTCCCAGTCAGGGAACATGACTAGGTTGCACGTTGGGGGCACGAGTGGGAGGCAACCACACAGTGATGTTTCTCTTCCTCTCTTTCTCCTTTCCCCTCTCTCTAAAAATAAATAAGTAAAAACAAACAACCAAGAAGAACCTTTTTATATTAGGAATATTGATTCTTTGTCTTTCCTAATGCACAATGATCTCATTTCAACATAGTTTTCATGGTCTGTAACTTTAATTTTTCTTTTCCCACTAGATTGGCACAATTCTGGGACAGTAATGAAGGTTCTGTAAAATACCTATTGTTTGTTACCCTAAAATTTTGTTCTGTGTATAGTATTGTGCTCTATATCTTTAAGTTTATTGATATCCTGAGGTGCTCAGTGATGAGAAGGAATTTATGGACTTAAACTTTTCGGTGAAAAGAGAACAACTTTTATAACTAGTTGAAAACAAATTCTAATCTTTACCTGCCTTACCCTCTAATCTTTCTGGCATAGCCAGCCTCCATCCTGAGTCATCTTGTTAGTGTGAGTTCAGTTATGGTATGAAAAATAAAGATACCCATAACCCTCAGGAAATTCCAAGGATTTAGAGATTACCTCACGGGAACTTAGGAAAGGCCAGCCACCTTTTTAAATTATACAACAATGGTGATGATAACAATAACATAATTTCTAGTGTCCTCCTCTCTTCCCACTTCCAAAACAAAATGCCCTAATCTAAACAGTTATCTTTTAAGAGAATGCTTCAGAAGAAAGTCTCATGGGTAAATCCGGGATACAAGTGTGGATCTGCACTTCAAATCCTGCATGGGTATGGAATAGATCCATGGCGTCAGCTTCAGGTAAGGGGCCTCCCATTGGTTGATCCTCCCTAGCACACAATGAAATCTCACCAAACTGTTAATTTTTTTCCTGGGAACACTTTTCTTGTTCACCAGTCCCTGAGCATTTTCCAATGGAAAATGGAGTTGTTGGCTTTCCATGGCTCCTGTTTATAGTCTAGTGAATTGACAGAAGAATCAAGTAATTACTATTTCCATACTGATGGAATACAGGTGGAGTGAAAGCAGGAGAACATCAAGTAGTCCATTGGGTCCATGGAGCAGTGGAGGGAAAGAAGACTGAAAAGGAGAAAGCAGCAGAGACTGAAACAGTAGAAGTCACAATATTTAAATAGGAGTTGTCTTAATGATAATGTGTCACCTCAGAGACAATGAGATGTCAGCAGATGAGATGCACCTGCTTCTGGAGAGCCTTACAAAGCAAAATCAAGCACTAGAGCCCAAAATGGAAATGGGAAAACCAAGTCAGACTACACAGAACACCTCAGCAAAAAAATTTCAGCTTCCCAAAACAACAGGTGTTGCTCAGACAAGGAGCACCTACCATTCTCTCACATCTCTACATCTTCTAAGGGAGGACCATTATTTGGGGAATTTTAGAGCTTGCTTCTTTGATTATTCTTAGAGGGATTAGTTTTCACCAGGAATACTCACTCATTTTTAAATGAAGTCCAAATGCTTTGGCTACAAAGAACAGCTGGAGTCTGATGGCCCAGCTCTCTGGAGTATAGTTCAGGAGAGGGCAATTTGAACTCAGTGATGAATTCACTAGAATTTTGGAGGATGGGGAGAGAAAATCTGGTAGAGCCCTTTTCCTAGCTGTTGCTAAAGGCAGGACCCTAGAACTACTGAAACAAAGCAGTTGGCTGGTATTTCACGTCGACCATGTTAACCTAACTCAACCGCCAGTATATAGTGCAAATATTTATTGAACTTCTGCTATCTGAGGAGAATAGCTGGTGAAAGAGAGGCCTCTACTTAAGGCTACTAACCTGTTCATTTAGAAGTCCCCCTTCCTTCCAAGTGTGTTTCTGTTAATTATCTACTTGTATCAGGGAAGAGCATTAAGAGGCCTAATGGATAGTGGCTTCATTTTCCACCTGCTCTTGCAGAATTGTTGTTTCTGAGGCTGTGTGCAGACACAAGTGGAAAAATTATTCTAGAAATATTCCATTTTAGTCTCTAAAGGCTGACATTCAAGGACAGGTTTATGCTTTCGGAGTTGCTGCTCATCAAAACAGGCGCCAATAGTGACTTAAGGGGAGAAGCAGCTGAATAATAATAAGCAATGGCCAAAAGCAGAGTGGAGGGTGGGTGCGGTCTTCCAGCCCAGGTTTGTAACTCCTTTGACAACTTGGCTGAGGGCCTTCGTTGATATCTCTGTAGCTGCTACAAAGGCTTTTCTTTCCCCACCACTTCTCCATCTTCATATAGCCCACCCTGCAAAAGCGTGGCACCTCTTGTAATCCCCCAGGGATCCTGGGATTGCATTAGTCCCCTGAGAGGTTTCAGAATTACTCCTGGGTCGGGCAGGCTGTTCCTTGGGTTTTTGAGTTGATGCTTAATCACAAAGATTAATGCTGTGAAGAAATTTTTTTAAAAAACTGATGGTGGTAGGTGGGCCTTTAGACTGTAGATATTCCAGGGGTGGGGTTGGGGTGTGGTTCCCTAGAAGCACTTTTGAAAGCCAGTACTATAAAAGATGGGAAGGACAATTTTTTGTACCTTTAAGAATGTCCTGGGTGGAGGACCTCAGGCCTCCAGGACAGATCAGCCTTAGGAGAAGATATGCAGGAAACAGCCTGATCTCTGTGGCTACCTGTCTCTTTTTCCACCCCCCCCCCCACCCCTTGCTTGCTTTTCTTCCCCTTTACCCCAAATTATTTCACTGGGGTAATTGTGTGACTGATGGTGGTTGCTGTATTATCCCTCCTAGAAGTACTTGAGGATGACCATTTGATAAAAGTACTTCTTGCCTTTGCATTTTCAGTTTCATTAAGTGATAAGGGTATTTTGGGGAAGGCAATGGGAAACAAGCATATTTAACCATTTTTCCCTTCAATAATTGCTGAGCGCCTAATATCCTCTGTGCCCTTTTGGTCTTTCAACATCAACACTATGACTACTTTCCTCCTAAAGTACCCAAGGGCAATATTTACCATAGTGAATATTGATTTTCTTTCAAAGTTAACATGTTCTATTCTCAATGTGGAAATCATTAAGGCGCTAAGAAACATTCGACCCTTCCTGTATTAAATTATATTAAAGGATCCCAAACTTCGCTAAAAATAGCTACCCGAGTCATGTGTAGTTGGCTCCAAATTTCAATTTCTAGATTTTTCCCTTGTGTTCCATTCTATTTGCCCCTTCATCAGATCTCTTTGGATGCCAAATAGGCACCTCAAATTTTACAGGTTTAGATACAAATACACGTCTTCCTGGGAAACCTGTTCTTTCTCCTCCTGTGTCCCCTGTATCATGGAACATATTCTTCACCTACCTCGTTATCCAAGCCAGCAGTCTGGGCATCATTCTTGAAGATTCTTCCTTGAACAAATCTTTCAGACCCATCACCAAATTCTGACTATTCTACCACTTACAGAAGAACAAGGAATTGGCCAAAGGCATACTTTAATTTCAAACACTTTGCAGGGAGAAAACTAGACTAAGCAGTCAGGTACTTTCTGTCTAACACAATAAATAGTGGTGGATTATTTAAAAACAATTATGGAGTTTACTGCCAACTTAAGCAAGTAAATTCACTTTCCCATAACAAACACATTTATGACATGCTTTATAAAAGAATGCATTTTCTATCCTCTGAGGTTATCACAAGCCTTTAAAGGTTACAATTCTGAGAAAATAAATAAAATTTTTGTGAACAGTTGCATATCTTGACAAATCCCATTCCCTTTCTCACTGAAAATCTTAATCATAGAGATGAACTGCCACCATGATTCGTGATGTAGAACATGTATGTTTTAATCTTATTTGAGATCTTTGACCCATGTGGATTATTTTTTCATTATACTCCAGTTGTTGCTAGAATGTGAATATGGAATAGTCTATAACCTTTTCTTCCTTACTTTGCTGAGAAGGGCAATAAACTTAGTTTCTTAAAATAGGTATGTCAACAATAGAATTTTGTCTTGTTTTAGTCTGTTTGAGCTGCTACAACAGAATACCATACTTGGTGGCTTAAACAATAAACATTTATTTCACACAGTTTTGGGAAGTCCAAGATCAAGTCACCTGCAGATTCAAGGTTTGGGGACAGTCCATTCCTTGGTTCATAGATGGCCACCTTCTTGCTCTTTCCTCATATGGTGGAAGGGGTGAGGGAGTCTCTTAAAAAGGCACTAATCCTATTCATTGGGATAAAAGAGGGCTCTATCTTCATGACAGAATGACCTCCCAAAGGCCCACCTTCAAATAATATCACTTGGGGATTAGGTTTCAACATATGAATTGAGGCGGGGGGCACAAATGCTAAGTCTAGAGTACTTTCCTTTATAGGGTTTCTCATAAAATATTACAGTGACTTAAATCTTTAATTTTAACTGAGGTTGACTGACATTTGAGACACAGTTTTTCCTTACATATTCCTAAAATTCTCTTCCATCCATCCTCTTTCTCACCATCTCCACTGTCATTGCCTGAATTTAGGCCCCGTCATAATTTGCCTTGAGGATTGACCAACAATCCCTAATGGAATCCCCCTTTTCCAACTTTGCTGCCTTCCTAACCATTCCTCAGACTGAATGGTGTTTCCTAAGTATGCTGATGTGCTCTTGTAATTCTTCTGTTAAAACTATTTATGGGCTTTCTTTTGCTCATAGATTAAATAGGAAGTCTTTAGAATGGCATAATAGCCCTGTATAGAAAAGGGGTGAAGACTTGTGATATTGTGATTTATAATAAAAAAAATATATATATATATGTGTATATATATATGTGTGTGTGTGTGTGTGTATATATATTTGGTCTTTGTCCCCTGAAACCCTTGGAATTTCCTAAGTGATAAGAATGATAGGATGTTTTAATATTCATATACAACCCTAACAACCACATTTGAGTTAATGTTAATGACGTGACTTTTGGAAAGCATGGAAAAATGGACTAGTTGCCAGGGGACCTGACCAGGAACAGGGAATTGGAGCTTTCAGTCCCACCCCCATTTCCATTCCTCCCACTCTCAACCTCCAGGGAGGGGAGTGGGACTGGAGGTTAAATCAATTGCCAATGGCCTATGATTTCATCAGTCATGCCTATGTAATGAAGTCACCATAAAACCCCAAAAGGATGGGGTTCAGAGAGCTTTTGGGTTGGCAAATACATGTAGGTTCTGGGAGAGGAGCACTGTTGGAGAGGGCATTGCAGCTCTACGTACCTTGCCCTATGCATTTCATCCTTCTGGCTGTTCCTGAGTTATATATATTTCCTGTTATAATAAACTGGTAGATGTAAGTAAGCTGTTTTCTTGAGTTTGGTGAGCAAGTCTAGTAAAGTAATTGAACCCGAGGGGACATTACGGGAGTTTTGGTCTATAACCAGCCTATCAAAAGCCTAAGTGACAACCTGCACTTACCTTTGGCATCTGAAGTGAAGGAGGGTGCAGTCTTGTAGGACTGAGCTCTCAACCTATGGGATTGGGTAGATAGTGTCAGAATTGAATTAATTGCTTGGTGTTGTGAAACACACACACATGCACACAAACTGGATCCGCCCCTGAAATATTCCTTTCATATCAGTCAGGATTCAAAAAGAAAAAATGAAACCACTCTAGATATTTTAAGCAGGAGGAAATTTAACATAGACATTAAGTGTTTATTAAGTGTTGGAATGGCTTGAAATATAGCCAGATCTCTAAGAATGCCATCACAACCGGGAGATGGTACCTTTGCCAAAATTAGGGAATCAGAACACAGCACTATGGCTACAATCTAGGTATTAGGAAGCTGCTACCATCACCACAATAACCGGGGAACCATGAAATAAGCAACTAGATGGTAAAATGCTGCTGCAGAAAAGCTCCACAACTTCAACAGAAAACAAACAAGAGCATCAGGACTAGAGCCTCTGCCTCAGCTCCACCTTCTAAAATTTGAGTGGGACATGTAATTGGTGGAATCTAATTTGCACCTAAATCTTTGGTTGCAAGAGAATCTTTAGGTGTCCAGGAACTCAAACAGCACATAAGGTAGGAATGGATGCTAAGTGCCCATCAAACACACCCAGCATACCTTCTGTTACTGTACAATATTCTGCTTTCCCCTTTAACCCTATGAGGCCTCATCTCCTACCTGTTCCTCCCATGTTGTTGTTACTTGGGACTCAGACCTATCCTTTCTCACCCTCTATTCTCTTTCTGGGCATTTCAGACACTCATTATGTAAGGATTCCAAAACCATTCTCCCCAGCCAGGTCTCTTTCACACATGGTACCAATATTTCCCACTGCCTACCAGATTTCTGCCTAGATATGCCATAGCACCAAGTTGAACATATCCAAACCCAAACTGACCATTTCTCCTCCTCAAACCTACTCTGTCTCCTGATTTCCTGCTCTCAGTAAAGAGTGACATAATCTGTCTCATTTTCTAAGCCAGAAACCTAGGAGTCATCCTGGACTCTACCTTCTGCTTACTTCCCATGTCTAATTAATTCCAAAGTTCTG
The DNA here is from genome assembly GCF_987537825.1 of Furipterus horrens. Taxonomy (NCBI): domain Eukaryota; kingdom Metazoa; phylum Chordata; class Mammalia; order Chiroptera; family Furipteridae; genus Furipterus; species Furipterus horrens. Next base: position 50,842,859 of record NW_028327175.1, on the reverse strand, counting down.
AGAATGCACATATTAAATTAAATGTCTCACATACCAAACGATTTCCACTATCATCTCCAACCTGAACCCCAACTGATTTCCTGGTCCCCAGTCTTGTTTTCCTTTGACGTGTCCTCCATATTGTATTAAAAAAGCTTTGTCAAAAACATACATCAGCTCTCTTAAAACCCTTGTGGCTCTATATACCCTTTGGAAAGAGTCCAGAGCCATTAATATGGCTTCTAATGTCCCAAGGCTAATATTCAGCTTGTGTTTACTGTACAGCTAGTTATACTAGCTGTTTAGATATTAAAATTCTCCCATACTTTGAAACTACCTCGCTTACCTTCTCACTATCTATCAAGTAGTTAATGCTGAATCTGTTCTGATTGGCTGATACTTATGCCAGTCAGTACTCCCCAAAATACATATGACTGGGTGCTGCACTGGCTTCCACCAGGAGGGGGTTGGCTAATGGCTGTGTTGTGGTGCTCTCCTCCTTAAAACCCCAGGGGAGTGTTGCTTGGAGATCATTCTGGTATTCCTCTGCACACCACCTGATACAAGCTCCAGGTCTTGCCCTGGTGAAGTCCCCTACCAGAGTCCTCCCAGGCTCTGTGGTAGGGGGTGACATTGGCCCTGATGGACATGCTGACAACCCAGGTTCTTCTGAGGCTGTGGCCAACTACTACAGGCCAGTGCTCCCTCATAATCAACATCACCTGGCCACGTGTGGGAACTTCAGCCTCTGTTGGACTTGGGTTTCTGGGGTATGGGGTTAAAGTGGGAGAAAACAGAGAGAGATGGTAAAAGTTCCCTTCAGGGCCTGGTCAGGTGCCAGGCTTCCTCAGGAATGTTCTCAGATGGACACCTGTAGGGATGGTGTGGAGACCAGTGTGGAATTCATCCTTTGACCACTGTGGAATTCTTCCTCTGTTTATTGGAAGGGCATGGTTAAATACCACCCCATACCCACCTGTCTTAGGCATTTAAAATATTAATTTTATTGCTAAAAGTGAGAGCTAATAGGTATAGGGTGCCAGTTCTGTTCTACTCTAAATACATATTCAATCAGTGGAGGACCATAGATGCCTTAATTTCATTTTATGGATGAATAAACTAAGTTCAGAGAGTTTATTTGCAACCTAAGTGACAGAGCCAGGACTCTACACTTGGAGCTCAGCACTTAACTGCCAACTGGAGCCTCTCATCCAGCCTGAAGGAGTAAGTCAGACTGAAGTATGCTATTCCAGGATATACTTTTCATGAGTCAGTCAATATAGAGATATTGAATAGATAAAAATATAAGACAGGATTATATAGGCAAAGAAATTTTGTTAACATAATTGCCATTAGGTCAGCAGATGCTGGGAGAAAACTCAGCATCTTGAAAAACACCATTGATGTTAAGTGAATTCTCCTCTTACTGAGTCTACATATTATTTTACATCACACATTTAATGGGGAAATCTTTGAAAAGTATTATCACAACTCAGGGGCATCATTTATCCAACAACAAGTATATCAAACAAAGAAATCACATATAAGAACAACTGGCACTATTACTTAAATCTTAGTAAGCCAGAAATTGAATAATATCTATACATTTAGCACATTTAGAGGATTAGTGGAATACATTTTAAATTTGGGGGTTTGTGTAATTATTTACTAATTTATATTCATGCCTCAGTTATTGGATATTGTTATCTCACTGTGGCAAAACCTGCAGTCTCTCCCCTTCCTCTCTCAAGCCTTTCATCTCAATTTCTCCTTTCATTCAGTGCTGCAGCAATTCCAGAAGCTTCAGCTCCTCAGAGTTTTCCCCTCTTCTTGGCACATTTTTTTCCCCCTACAACCTCAATTCTGAGCAAAAGCTTAAGAATCGCTTCTTCTGGGAGACCTTCCCTGCCCTCTGAAATCAAGGCCCTGACTATGCATGAGCAGAAAGAACCCTCTGGACTTCCCCCAGCAAACCCTCATCAGGCATTGCTGTGATCACTTATGCTGGCCTGCCCTGCTCACCAGGCTATGGGCCCAGTGAGAGCTGAGCGAGCTCAGTCCTGCTCTCTGTGCATCTCCAGCATTTAGCAGATAACCGTGAACACAACAGTTATTTAACAGCTATATGTTGAATAGATGAACATCTGTATATGGTCCCTGAAAGCATTTTGCATTTACCTTTAAGTTAATAGAGAATATAGATGTTTATTTTTAAATTGACTCTTGAAATTTGGCAGAAAGTTAAATTCAAATGATTTTCTAAGGGGGTTAAAATTGGGATTGGAACCCAAGGTTCTGGACTGCCAAAAGTCTTTCTCAATGGGCTGTTGTTTAATCGTGCAGAACTTCTTGTTAAAGTCAGATTTTCCTTTGTTGTCCCAGGTTCCTGCTCTCCTCCCTCTACCCATAACTCACCATCTTCAGAATCTTCCTATCTGAGCCTAGGCAGGCCCCTCATATTGGTTTGATGTGAGTTGCCTTTCTTCCCCCACTTTTCTTGCTTTTTTTTTTTTTTTAAACATACAAATGCTATATTTGGTAAATGTGTGGTTAAACATTTCTTGAAAGTTCAGACCTCAGCTTCTTGGTGATCTCATAAATTTTCCACAGACTTTGTGTCATTCACAACCTAAGGATCTGGAAGGAAACCCAACTTCAAAATGTACTTCCCAGTAATTCCAGCTTGAAAGGTGATATGTCTGTTTTTCTAACATTTCAAAGTCACTGGAATGTGCATTGGCAACATTTCCAGACCAGATTTCTGGGGAACTGGCTCACTTGTTTAAGAAACACAGTTAAATTAAAGACACTAAAATCTCAACAAACCTCTTGATTCCTCTATTTCATCTACACAGATGACTGCTTTTGAGATTAACATATATATTCGTTGAGATAGGTAGGCATAGGTCCTGGGAGAGGAGTATTGTCCAATTGTTATTAGGAGCAAAGCTTCTGAGGATGTCATTAAGGATATCATCAATGCTTCAAGCAGCCAGACCATTGGCTGATACAGCTTATCATTCATTCATTCAACACACATTTTCCAGTTGGGCAGACAATTACAGTGCACTGGTAGAGGTGTTTCACTCCTGGAAGGAGTGACCACCCTTTTCTCTGGAAGAGCTAGAGTGCCTCTTCCTACATCAGGCTCTGTTTGAACTGGGTCTTGAAGAATACATGGTGGTTCACTAATCTTAGAAGAGAGTGGGACCCTGGTTGGTGTGGCTCAGTAGACTGAGCATCAGCCTGCAATCCAAAAGGTCATTGGTTCAATTCCCGGTCAGGGCACATGCCTGGGTTGCAGGCCAGGTCCCAAGCTGGGTGTGTGCGAGAGGCAACAAGTTGATGTATCTCTTGTATGTTGATTTTTCTCTCCCTTTCTCCCTTCCTCTCCCCTTTCTAAAAATAAATAAATACAATCTAAAAAATAAGAGAAGAGAGTAGCAAGAGAACTTTAAGGGAACAGTGAGACAAAGGCATAGCATGAAGAAAGAGAATTCTGCATTCCAGAAACATTTAGGAACTTGCTGTGCCCAGAACAAAGGTGCCTCTATAGGATACCAGGAACATGTCTGAAAGCCTGGTGACTTGGTCTTCATAGGATGTCTTAACAACCATTATGTCTAATAGTCATGCATTTCTCTGGCTTCTTTTTGAACTTTTTAATTTTCATCTTGAACACCTTATGGGGGTAATGAGTTCCATTTATACGCTGCAAGCTGTGTGAAGATGTGCTCCCTTTTATCTGTCCCAAAATAAGTCCTTAAATGATCACCAGCAGGGTCATTTCCTCTTTTTACAATGAGAGCATTTTGGTACTCCTACTTCCTCCCCAGGCCTCACACAGACAGAGAAAGGACTTGAAAGGCACCCCTGAGGTCCCCACTGCGGTAACTATGCCCACCTAAAAGCCAAAAGCTGGCCCTGAACCCTCTGCCGCACACCCACAGGCTGCATGCTGCTTTTTTGTAACTCTTTCCTTCTTTGATGACCTCCCTTGATGTTAATATTATTCTTCTGTTTGTTTTAAAAATAAAACCAGAAAATCAATGTATTAATATGAGAACTAGATCCCCTAAGTGACTCTGGGCTGCCAGAGCACCACATTGTCCTCGTGCAGCCGGGAAGAACGTAAGCCTGGGCTGGTGGTTAGAAGGATCTGGATGATGAGCAGCACCAGGTGCTGACAGCCTGTGGGGTCCATCTCCCTACTCAGGACACACGTGACATCTGGACTGGACTAGCTAGGTCTGAGGCTTGCCTGGGACGGGCCCTGCCAAGGTAAGATTCTGGAAAGTCACCTGCTTCTGATACTGCAAGAATAAAAATATTACAGGGCAGTAAAAGTCCTTACAGGTGGAATAAAACATGACTTTGTGAAGAGTTTCCCTTATGCCCCAGAACCCTTCGTGACTCTGTCTTGAAACAGGATGCTATTGGCCAGAGTTGTTCTGGAATTTTTCAAGGAAGAGCAGAGCTCTAATCTTGAATAATCCCTGGAGTAAATCGCTCGCTCCTCACATTTGATGTCTCCTCCTCCTGCTGAGAGAACAAAGCTTGTGTGGCTCCGCATGGGGCCCTTTCCCCGTGGTTTCTCTGTGCTTCTTGGCTCACCTCGCCTCAGCCTTGTCACTCTCCCCATGCCGTGTCCCTCACTCCCATGGCAGGCAGTAGAATGGGGGGCTTGGTAAAGAGCACAGAGGCCAGTCTGACCTCAAGTGAAGGAGAGAGGGGAGGAAGGGCAGGCGGAGGCATCTTAGACCACCCAGTGATCTAAGTCTGACAAGGCTGCAGGGGTGTCCCAGAGCCAAGCTGCCATGTGAAGAGTCTGGCCTCTGAGGAACAGGCTGCACTGCTTGGGGACCGGGTGGGAGCGCCAAGGGAAGTCAGGGCCTCTGCACATGGGATGGGTTTCAGAGTACAGCTGCTGAGCCTTGGGCAGCTTGGTTCCCTGAACCTGGAGGTCTATGAGGCCCATGCGTGCAGCTGCCATACCCAGAGCCTTCTCACGTCAGCCCCACCTGGCCAGCTTAGACTCATCCTTCAAGTCTTAGTTTAAACATCACTTCCTCAGGAAAGCCGTCCCAGACCTTGGAATTGATGAGGCTTCCCTGCTTTCTGCTCCCATAACATATAATTCTAAGTTCTGGTTCAATGATCTGACTCCCCAGAGGCACTCTGAGCTCCAGAAGGGCTAAAACTGTGTCTGTGTTATTCCCCTCTGAATCCACAGCATCTGGCTCCTGGAAGACTATTATTTCAGACATAATGAAAGACTGGTCACTGGTCAAATAAGGTACGTCAAGTTGTGTGACAATCTTGGTTTTGGGGAATATCCTGCTTCTGAAATTGTTCTAGATATAAGCTTCACCTATGTGGGGTATTTTCAATGTTCAGGCTGAGTTTTCAGAACAATTTAAGAAATTCCTTGACAAAAATATTTCAAGTTAGAGCCATGTTCCTGAGTCACAGCGGCTATTTTACTAACTCCACCTTGGAATAGAGGCTGGAGCAAGAGAGAGGGAGACAATGGGCTCCAGGGTCAACTTAGGCCCTAGGCCTGCTTTGATCACTAACAGGATCTTAAATTTCTTTTCTGAAAACCTGTGTTCATATTGCATTTCCTCCTTGGGTTAAGAGCCCTAAAAGTCTAGCTGTGGGAATGTGTTGGCTCATTCTGATGCCAGCCCGAACCTGGACTGTATTGCTATTGCTATTGTTTATGGCCTGCAAGTTCCAGGGTGAAGGTAACACAGGGGCAAGTGAGTGAAGGGAAGATGCGGATGGGGACAGCACGACTCCCCAAGATGTTTTCGTGGGAGGTTGTGCCTTGGAAAATAGCACAGGGGTTCAGAGAAGATGGGGTTGCCTAAAAGGAGACGAGAACTGCCCGAGAAGTAAGGAGAGAGGCATAAAGCATGGGGAGCCACTCACGTGGTGTTGCATCGGTTGCAACTATAGGACGCTGAGATTGCTAGACTCTGAAACGATCATTTCGCTCCAGCTTTTATTCTTCATTGGGAAAAATGTGGGCAGTGCTGTGATTTGAAGCAGCACTTCCTGACAGACAAGTCTGTCAATCCATTTAAGATGCTCAGAACCCTGCCCCTCAAGATGTCCAAAATGCCTCAGCCAAGTTGGCCATGGCCCTAGGAAATATTACATGCTGCTGAGAACCATGTGTCTTGGCAGAGACATCTCTCCTGCTCTGTGCCCAGATCAGTTCCACCTCAGCCCACCAGGGAGAGCCCACTGGGTCCCCTCTCTGCTCCCAGAGCACCCACCAGAAGCAGCTAGGGACAAGAGCACCTTCCTGGGTCCCTGCAGTTGCATGACATGGTTGGAATGAACACTGGCCTTGGAGAACCCAGAGAGATCTCTCTTCAAACCTTGACGTCACCAAGTCAGCACTGTGACCCCGGGCTGTTTCCTTAAATGGCTTTTTCATCTGTACAATGGAGCAATAGCAGCTTTCCTCATGGGTTTGGTATGAGGACTTCAGAAAATGTATGTCAAGTATCTGGCACACAGTAAATGTCCAATAAACGAGAACTATCATTATTATTTAGCTCAGTGGGGAGTGGAAAACGGACCTAGGTTTGGACCCTGGTTTTACCACTTAGGAGCTGTCTGTTCTTGGGCAGGTTACTGAGCCTCTCTGAACCTCATTATTTTCCTTATTTGTAACTTGGGAAAAATACTAAGTACTCTTCAGTGGTATTGTAAAAATTAGAGTTAACTTAAGAAAGGGGGCTAATTCAGTGCCTGGCACATAATAATACTCAGTAAAAGTTTTCTCTTGAGAGTATCTGTAGATCAAAGTAGGAATGAAAATTCTTGATGTTGGTTTGTACAGAGCAAGTATGTGTTATCATAACAAGCCAATTTGAATTGTTCTGTGGGAAAGTCTTTTAAAACAGGCTGTCTTATTTCCCCAGGTTAGACCAGTTCTGAACCTGCGGGCAGCAGAGGCTGTGGACTGGCCCAGGGCCTAGAGGGGTCAGTCCGTCCTCCTCACCCCCTCTCCTACAAGGGGGCTCCTTCATTGTTCATTTTCCAGGAGACATTTTCTCCTCCAGCATCAGGTCCCCTGAGGAGAGCTAGAGCAATAGGTCACCAGTATTTAAACTGCCACAGAATTTCCAGACCATGAGACTGCTGTCTCTCCCCGGTCTGGGCTGGCCCATCACCAAGAAGGAAGGAAGCCAGGAGGTGGAGGAGGTTATAGAACCATTTTGTATCCATCCTGTTTTTAATTGATTTCACAACAGGGGAAGAAAAGTCAGACTCCTTCCTACATAAGCTTTCGATGCAGGAGTCCTCTGGCCTGGAAGCCCATCTGGGAAGGGCTGGAGTTGGTCTGTGTGTTCTCAGCTTCCTCCCCCCAGTGGCGGAGCTCTGGCAGCATGAGCTCTGCTTTCATCCGCACCCGCCAAGGGCTGCTTCTGTGGGTCCCCTCTGCACCCCCTTTACACACTGGCTTGGAAAGAGGGGTAGTCCTGTCTCTGCCCTGGTCTCCAAATGGTCCCAACTCTTCTACTTACGTTAATGCACATGTCAGCTTGGCTCCCCAAACCCCTTAGAGCTGGATACCCTGAGCTTAAACCATGCCCCATGGGAACCCAAAGTCCTCCTGGGATTTCTGTGGTTTCCCGTGTGTGGGCAGAGGTAGCTAGCACTTTATAATTACACTCGCCCTCTCAAATTTTCTGTGTCTTATAGCAGGAACATGGCCCCCAAATGGTGTGTGTAGTGTCGTTTCTCAGGGTTGGACAGTTGTAAAGAATATCCACCTAATACTACAGAGAAAACAGTGAGCCTGTACATCTTTGAAATTTCAATTCTTAGAAGATGGCTCAGGCATCTGTGGATGTGGTATGTGTGTGTGTATTTGTTAAATATTTAAAAAATATAAACTTTGCCACTAGAGAGGGAACTAACAGAAGAACAAGGTGATGGGGGAGGGAGGAACTTTGTATATATATTTTTAACCTTTTGAATTTTGCTCCATTTACATGTATAATTATTAAGTACCTATACATGTGCAAACCCACATATACAGCATATCCCATTGATCCGTAATATATGAGTATGTGTCATATCTGTTATATTGTCTCCCTACTCCACCTAAAATGCCCCAGCCCCTTCTCTCTGCAGAGCCAATCCTTCAAGGACTAATGTCAAAAGCCTTCTTTATGCGGCTACTCAAGCTTCAGTAGTCCCTTTTACCCTCTCTGAACCCTGACGATTTCCAGGCTTGCTAAGGTTGGGACCTGTTCACTAACTGCCTCATAGCATAACTGTGAACCTGAGAGCAGCCCTTGTCTCTAGTCAGTTCCTTAGGGCAGAGACTGGCCATAGCTTGGTTTCCTTGGATCCCCGTAGCACATAGCTGAATGAATGAATGAATGAATGAACCAGTGACAAAGACAAAACTAGATAATTCTGCAAGAAAAGGTCATTGCTAAAACAAAGTACCCTTTGCAACCACTATCAAAGAAGCTGCTGCTCTTCCCTTAACCAGCTGGGATGATAGAAGTGAGGGGATGCTTGTCACTGGACCATTAGCTGTCTCTCTTCTGTAGCAATGAGAACAGTTGAGTCTTTTCCAGGAAGTGCACTTTGGACGAATGTTCTGATATAGGAACATATAACTCTATGAACAATTGTAGACTAGGTGTCTGAAACTAAGACTTTAATGACTATTTTTTTAATGTAAAATTAATGATGGATTTAGGATTGCTTAATCAGCTGACCTTGAGATGGGGAGATTACTGGAGTATCCACAGAGCCATCTATGAAGGAATGTGGGTGACCTTAGAAGTAGAAAAAAGAGTTTCCCGCCTCCAGAAAGGAACACAGACCTGTCAATGCCTTGATTTTACCCTTGTGATAGACTTCTGACCTTCAGCACTATAAGATTATAAATTTATGTTGTTTTAAGCTACTAAACTGGTGGTGGTTTGTTATGGCAGCAAATAGGAAACCAATCTAATAATTCATTCTAAATCCTTACTTCAGGAAAATTCTTCTCTAATTCTTCACCACTTAGCATCTTACTCTGCAACTGCCATACTCAGATTTATGATGCCTCCACCATTTTTTCCAAGAATAACTTGCTTTACTTTGGTGTAAATGGAGAGTTTATCCTGGTGATTTCCTTTAAAACAAGAGAATCTGTTCTAAAATTTAAGTGCCTATCTCCAGAAACCCAAATGGCAGTTCTCTTCTGCAACAATCCCCAAATGGCAGTTCCCTTAATAAAATAATACCTACTTTGAGTACTTGTTCTATAATCACCCTGATACATAAATCACAAATATCTCTCTGAGTCATCTTCCCTCCATTCCCATTGTCACCTGTGAGTTTCAGGCCAGCTCTGTCTTTTGCCTAAAAAACAGACAGCCTTGCCCTGCCCCCATTCCATTCCCAACACTACAGGTGGAGAGATTTTCTAGAGTCTAATTATCCTTCTGTTTATAAACATTCAATGGCTCCCCATTGCTCTCAGGATAAAGCACAAAACCCTTACATGGCCTCTAATGTCCTGCATGATCAGCCATGCCCACGTGTCTGGCCTCATCTGCAACACACAAAACTAGCACCAGAGGAGTTCTATCAAATGTGTGGTCATGGAGCACGGAAGTGCTGAGCTGTGGAATGGGCTGTGCAAAGCAGACCCCCACACTTTTGTGGAATCAAGTTTGTAGGACATAGCTGTGGCTGTTATGGATTGAATTCTGTGCCCCCCAAAATCTTATGTTGAAGCTCTAACCTCCAGTACCCCAAAATGCAACTTTATTTGGAAATAGGATTGTTGCAGATGTAATTAGTTAAGATGAGCTCAAACTGGAGTAGGGTGGACCCTGAATCCAACATGACTGGCATTCCTATCATAAGAGGAAATTTGGACATAAACTTGCACACAGAGAGCATGTCACAGGAAGACTGGGGGGGATGCTGCCGCAAGCCAGGGCACTACCAGAAGCCGGGAGACAGGGCTGGGACAGATCCTTCCCTAGCACCTTCAGAGGGAGTATGGCCCTGCTGACAAGTGGATTTGGACTTCTGACCTCTAGAACTGTCAGGCAATACAAATCTGTTGTTCTAAGCCACCCAGTTAGTGATATTTTATTATGGCAGCTAATAATTTAGGAAACTAATACAGTGGCCCCACTAGTTTCTCATCAGCTTCAGGTTTCTCCAGCGTTTGCCACTGGTCCACACAGCTATATGTGCAGTCATGTGTATATTAAGGTAGAGGTGTGTGAGAATAGACAAGTTTGCATTTGCAGCGGTCCACAAAATTTATTAAAATGAAAAATGAGAATCCGCTGCCCTATATACTCTCTAACACTGCTTCTCAGCTTCATGGAAACCAGGTGTTAAAAAGAATTCATGAAAGGAAATAGATTAGTCAGTTTTCCCTCAATGGGTTGATTTTGTTCTCTTCCTCTTCAGAGATCCTGAGGCCTCAATAACAACTCAGTATTCTCAAAATATCAAATGTTGCAATGAGGACAAAGAATGGATTTAATCTCTTGCCTTTGCTATTATCTCTTACTTCCACACAGTCCACCCTAATCTTTACGCTCTCTTAATTAAAACCAAACTGGACTTGACTCCTCAGTCCCAGTTAATGACAGGTGAGGCTGGCTTGGCATGTCTATGCTCCAAAAGCTGCCCTGAGCAAAGTTTATGCGTGAGAAAAACACTTTGCCAGGGCATTAGTAAACACAACTAGTCACTGTCTCTTCTTAGCCAAGATGACTTGTTCTTGTGTGGGATCCAGGAGGCTTATTCTCAGGCAAGTCCTACCATCTCCTTGGAGAAAGAAGATAAATTGGGCATAAAGGCCCTACTCTGGGTGGGTGGGGATGGAACAAGGGGCCAGGAAATAGGTCAGGAATTCATTCCAAATTTGCTTATCCCTAGGCAGAAACATGCCCTTAAGTGAGGCTGATGAGGTGAAGCCCAGGTTGGGAGAAAGAGAGGAAAGGGAGAAAGGAGAAAAAGAAAAGGATTAAAAGTCATAAGGAACAACTGAAAAGAATGTGGTATAAGAGCTGATAGAGGGTAAGAGAGCCTGGGGCCGCCTGACCCAATATCCTGTGGTGAGGCCTCGGAGACCATCTCGAGGCCCCTCAGCCCAGTCCTTGTCCATCCGGCCAGCCAGAGGGATGTTTGTGCCCCAGGCAAGACTGGCTTTCCATGTAGAAGGACCAGACAGTGCTATGTAAGAGTTTCAGTAAAAGCCAATCCACCTCCCAAATGTCTTCCCCATAAGCCCGCTCTTTGTCTCAACTTTCTTTGCCATTTGTCCCTATGGATTCAATCTTTGTTTTGGAGCAAATAGTAAAGCTAAGGTTTCTTGAATGTTTTCATGTTCCATGCACTGTTCTAAGTATTGTTCATGTATTAATTAATTTGCACAATAGCTTTGTTAGATATGTGTCATTATCATCATCATCTCATTTCAGATGAGGAAACTGAGGCACAAATGGTGAAGTAACTCATCCAATGTCATCAAGCTGGTAAGTGGTAGCAGCAGAATTTGAACCCAGTCTGCCTGGCTCCGAAGTCCACAATGTTCCTAGTGCACTACACTAATTCCCAAAATGAAAATCAGTACATCAGGAAATTTACCATCATGGCTTCCAAAGCCATGTGTCGCTTCCTAATTGATTTTTTTTTTTTTTTTTTTTTAGGATGAGAAGTTGTTTTGAAGATAATTAATGAGAAACATTTGGAACCTTGGCCTCTGAGCATCTTTCTGCATCCTCAAAATGGGTTCACTAGCAATTACTGTTCACTCTCTCGTACCCACTCCACACATACCCCTGAGAAAGCAACAAGGCAGATCCCACAAATCATAAAATTTAGTCTCATTCATTGGAAGCCAAATTAAAGTCCTGGATGATAGAAAAAGGAGTGCTTGTCATTGAGTTTACTGACACTTTTCTCTTAGGAAAAAAAAACAGACAAACACATAATAACTAAAATAATAACTGAAAGTGGTGAGATTACTAACAGTATTATTAACAAAAACTACAATAACAACTGTCACAAGAGTAGTCAGTCCTCTTTGGCAACCATTATATGTTAGAATAGAATTTTAGATACCTTATCATCATTTAATAGCCAAACTCAAACCAACCAAGGAAAATTCCCAGGTCCCAGGAAACAAGTAGAAACTCAAATCCAAACAGTTGAGCAGGTGCTAATGCGAATGGCCCAGAGGGATATTCGTTAGCAGAGAGGATGAGTTTTAAGACCCATAGAAGAGAGCATTTGTCCACAGGCTTCCCCAGGTAATAAGAAACAGAAACTGACTTCTTTGAACAGAGCTAGAAGCCAGAAAGGGCTTTTCTTGCCATGAAGTAAGGACTAGAAAACCCTGCCCATGGTCTAAGGAGCAGCAGGAAGCTGACCATCTGCCCAGCACTGTGGGCGGTAAAAGAATAGAACTCCAGAAACTAAATTTCCAAAGTTGTGTCATGTGTGGGTGTTAGTTAAAATTTCTCCAAACCATAACTGAAGGAAATTATAGTAAAAAAAAAAAAAAAAAAACCATAAAAACTATCCAGGAATGGATCCCACCAAGGCAAGTGTGAACCCAGTGATAGAGATGCCTACCCAATACTGGCTCATCAAGCTCCACAGAAAACTACCTGCTGAAGATGAGCTCATGGTAAACATGCCTAATTCCATAAAGAAAAGGACTGTCTTGAAATATAGTCAGCAGATGAAATAATTGGGAAAGTTTATATTACGGAAACTCTACAGACTAGAACACTATGAAAAGGTGTTTAAATGAGTATGCTTAAAATATTCAAAAAGAGAAAAATAAAAGACACAAAGTAAATCAGGACATAATGAAAAAGGAACATGCAAATTCAAGAAAGCAGCATTTTCTGAATTTATATAGGTACACCTGAAAAAAAAAGGCAAACGAATGGGAAACAATGGTGGTACACAGGAAGGTGGTTGGGACAAACTTAATACAGAGAAGCCAATTGTCTTCCTATACATATAAAACAATAGCCACTTGGAATACATAATAGCAGAGACCTAATTCATAATAGCCACAATAACAAAAACATAAAATACCTAGAAAGAAATATAAGAAATATTTACGATCTATATGAAGAAAACTTTAAAAGCTACTTAGAGATTAAAAGAAGACTTAAAAATGTCAAGACAAATTTTATTTGTACATCCAGGAAGATGTGACATTAAAAAATGTTTACCCCTAAGTTAACCTAGTCTTGTTTATTTTTCAAAAATAGAAATCAAAAAAATAATGGCCAAATTTTCCTCCAAACTTGACAAAAACTATATACCCACAGGTTCAGAAAGTTCAGCAAAACCTTAGCAAAACAAAGACAAACCATACCGACTACCTGCTCCTGGGCTGTGCAGTTTTGTGTTTCTCTGCTTCTGGGCCCTCTGCCTCAACTATGCTCTGCCGAATCATCAGTCAGGCCGAGATGCATCCAAGCTTGATCCCCTTCTTTGCATTTATTGGAGCCAGAGGTAGCGGGGTCATGCTGTGTCTTGTACCTGGCATTGTCCAACCCAGATCTCTGTTGGGACAGAAAGAATAACCCAGAACCCTGGAAGAAACTGGGTCCTAATAATCAATAGAAGTTTTACTCAGTGAATGCAGCTTACAACAAACTGAAGAGGGAAGGGCTAGACTTCTAAATGAAACTCTAAAGCTGCATAGAATGAAGGTCTTACAGAAGCCATCACACTATTTCTCTCCAAATGCACAAAATCATGTTGATTTATTGTGTAGGAGTTTACACTGATTAATAAATATTTGAAACTTGAAAAAAGAAAAAGAAACAATAGAAGCCAAAAGAAAATCAAGTGACATCTTTAAAGTGCTGAAAGAAAAAAGACTTGTTAATCTAGACTCTATGACAAAAATGTTCTTCAAAGTATAGACAAAAATAAAAATATTTTCAGGCTTGCACTAAAAGAAGTGAAAGAGGGTATTTTTAAAGCTAGAAGAAATAATAACAGATAGAAATTTGGATCTGTACAAAGAAATAAAGAAAAACTAAAAAAGGTAAATATTTAATATAAAGTTATTAAATATGAAACACTTATTCCTAATTTTTAAATTTCTTTTAAAAGACAGTTTATTGTTTAAAGCAAAAATAATAACAATGTATTGTGGAATTTACAACATATGCGGAGGTGAAATATATGACAATGATAATACAAAGGATGGAAGGGAGAAGTAGAAATATACAGGTATAAAGTGGTATAAGATCTGAAGATAGATTGTGATGAGTTAAAGATGGTTATCGTGAACCCTACAACCACTATGAAAATAAGTCAATAAAAGAAGAGCTATATTCAATAAGCCAATAGAGGAGAAAGGATAAGAATATAAAAATACTCAAATCCAAAAGCGGGTAGAAAAAAATATAAAGAAGGGACAGAGATTAATTGGGTCAAATAGAAAACAAATAGCAACCTATTATTATATTTAAACCCAACTGTATCAATAACTACATGAAATATAAACTACAAAATATTCAAAATAAAAGGCTGAGGTTGCCAAACTAGATACTCTCAACAAGTGTTAACTACAAGAAAACCCACTTTAAATACAAAAACTCAGGGACGTTAAAGGCTGGAATGAAAAAATATATACTAGACAAACAATAATCATAAGAAAACTGGAATGGGTATATTTATATCAGATTAAATGGATTTAAAGGCAAAAATTATTGTCAAATATAAAAAGAAATTTTGTAATAATAAAGTGGTCAATTCATCAAGAAGACATCGTCGTCGTCATCGTCGGCAGCCGTCCGTCTCGAGAGACGATGGTGTAGCTTCTTAAGAGTCTATCTGCACCGCCGAGAATGGCTGTGCAGTCCGACTCGGGAGTGACACGGTATCTGTCTCCTCCCGTGTTGAATCGACATCTTGCGATGACGCTGGAGTGTCCTCTCCAGTGAAGCTGAAGCTACAGAGCCTGGGCAGGGTGATATGAAGGGTCTGCTGTTGCCCATGCAGCAGACACCCCCTCTCTTCGCAGCTGAAGGGTCCAAGGGAAAGACGGAGTCAATACAGCTTGGCTTCAGGTGCACCGCAGGAGTTGCCGGTGTTGACTACAACGTCAAACCGCCTCAGGGACTCCGGCTCCGGATTTTCTGTCGGGGTTTACTCCCTTAGCCTTTCCCCTGAAGAGGTATGCCGCAAGGCAGCGGAGGTTTTCCTTTTCCAGTCAGAGTTTTCCTTCTCTGATGTGCCCTGACTGGAAGATCGAACCAGCGACACTTAGCTCGCAGGCCGACGCTCAGTCCACTGAGCCAAACCAGCCAGGGTCAAGAAGACATAATCCTACATATATATAGGATTCACACACACATTCAAAAAACAGAAAAAATACACAGAGCAAGAACAACAAAACTGAATAAAATACAAAATTTTACTTTATTTTTTGCAGTAACTGATAGAATAAGTAAATAGAAAATCAGTAGTGATCTAGAATATCTGAACTTAATGGTTATAGAACATCACATCCCAAAACAGCAGAATAACATGTTCTTTTCAAGTGCACATAAATAATCAATCTATAGATAATGGCACTGGGTCATAAAACAAGTCTTGAAGCATTTAATAGGATTCAAATTATACTTAATATGTTCTGTAACCACATTAGTAACAATTAGAAGTCAGTAACAAAGATATATGGAGACAGTTAAATATTCAGAAAATAAATAATATATTTCTAATTAGCCCATGGGTCAAAGGAGAAATCATTGGGAAAATTAGAAAATACAGGTGGGGCCAAAGTAGGTTTACAGTTGTTCATATGCAAAATAATACAATAACTAATAAATAATAATACAAGAATAAACTCTGTGTTTCACATATTCACAGCTATAAATCTACTTTTTCCCCACCTTGTATTTTGAACTGAAAGATTATGAAGATATGACATATTAAAATTTGTGGAATGCCCTGGCTGGCGTGGCTTAGTGGATTGAGTGCTGGCCTGTGAACTGAAAGGTCACTGGTTTGATTCCCAGTCAGGCACATGCCTGGGTTGTGGGCCAGGTCCCTGGTTAGGGACGTGCTAGAGACAGCTGATTGATGTATCTCTCACACATCAATGTTTCTCTATCTCCCTTCCTTGTCCTCTCTCTAAAAAAATAAAAAATAAATAAAACAAAATTTGTGGGATGCACAGATCTCTTTGGGGAAGGGAAATCAAAGAAAAAGAAAAAAGAAAAAACAAATGGGACATCAAACTAAAAAGATTTTGCACAGCAAAGGAAGCCATCAACAAAATGAAAAGACAACCCACTGAATGGGAGAACATATTTGCCAATGATATATCTGATAAGGGGTTAATATCCAAAATTTATAAAGAACTTATAAAACTCAATACCAAGAAAACAAACAATTCAATTTAAAAAGTGACCAGAGGACCTGAATAGACACTTCTAAAAAGAGGTCATACAGATGGCCAGTAGACATATGAAAAGATGCTCAATGTCACTAATCATCAGAGAAATGCAAATTAAAACCACAATGAGGTATCATCTCACACCTGTCAGAATGGCTATAATCTAATCAACAAACAAGTGCTGGCAAGGATGTGGAGGAAGGGGAACCCTCTGCACTGTTGGTGGGAATGCAGACTGGTGCAGCCACTGTGAAAAACAGTGGTATATTTACACAATGGAATACTTCTCAGATGTAAAAAGGAAGGAAATCTTACCCTTTGTAACAGCATGGATAGACCTGGAGAGCATTATGCTAAGTGAAATAAGCCAATCATAGAAAGTCAAGAACCATATAATTTCACTCATATGTAGAACCTAATGAACAAAATAAACAGACAAAATAGAAAGACTCATAGACAGAGAACAGACTGACACCTTTTAGAGGGGAGGGAATTGTGGGGCTGGGTGAAAAAGGTGAAGGGATTTTAAAAAAAAACTAAAACAAAACTCATAGACAGACAACAGTATAGTGATTACCAGAGGAAAGGGGGATTGGGGGGAGCTAGAAAAGGGTATAGGGGATAAATGGTGATGGAAGGAGACTTGGGGTGGTAAACCCACAATACAATATACAGACGATGTACTACAGAATTGTACGTCTGAAACCTGTACAATTTTATTAACCAATGTCACTCCAGTAAATTCACTAACAAAGAAACAAACCCATTTTAATGTAAACACAGAGACAGGTTACAAATAAAAGAATGGACAAAAATATGCCATGCCCAAACGGCTATATTATTATCAGATAAAGATTTCAGAGCAAGGAATATTTCAGAGATAAAGAGACACTTTTCATAATAACAAAGGGCTCAATTCACCAAGAAGATATAACAATCTTAAATGTGTATGCCCCTAATAGCAGAATTTCAAAATATGTAGCAAAAACTGAAAGAACTAAAGGAAAAATAGACAAATCTACAGGTGTAGCTAGAGATTTCAACCCTCTTCTCTTAGTAACAAGTAGTAACAGAACAAGTGGACAGAAATCAGTTTGTGTATAGAAGACCTGAGTAAACTTGATCTGAACTATATTTATATAGAACACTTTATCAGACAAGAGCAGAATACTCATTCTTTTCAAGTGCACACGGAATATTCACCAAGATAAGCCATAATCTGTGCCTTTAACAAATCTTACCAAATGTAAAATAACTGGAATCAAAAACTGTTCTCTGAACATAATGAAATTAATCTAGAAATCAATAACAGGAAGACATTTGGAAATAATATTTCAATTTATTTGAGTATCTGTATGTTTGCATATTGCTTTTCTGTTCTGTATATTAAAAAACTTCACAGTAAACATATAAAAAATCTTTAAATGTTAAAACTAGCTCAGAATGAAAGCTTGGTGAGAATTTAAGTAAAGATAGCTCCTTCTTATTACTAGATTATTATCCAAGACTCTGATAAAACTCAAAGGAGGGTGTGGGGTGGATGGGAGGGAAGTGAAGGTTCAGGTTCCCAGAAGGAAAAATCTGTAACGATCAAGAAAATGAAGAAACTGTCAAGGGTAAATAAAATCCTCAATGTAAATTGTTAAATTGTATAATGTAAACCATGGTTTTGTTTATTCTGTGGCCTTTGGTAGAGCTAGAAAATAAAGAAAAAATTTGAGATCCTTACTGTCTCTCCAAGAGCCTCTATTTGCAACTCCTCCTTCATTGCCTCCCTTCTCTCCCACTACCAGTCTTTTCCAATTTTAGAATTCCTGGCAGCAATTGGACAAAGAATCACCAGGGTCCCTGTTTAATGAGCAACGTCGATTCAGGCCATGGATTTCATCACCCATTTCTGCTCACAGCTCTGCCCCTTCCTCTCCTCTCACCATAAAGTATTTGGATCAAGCTCCTCCTAAACTTAGCAGCTACCACTATTTCTAGGATCTAGCAATGAGAATACATTGAGTCCCAGCTGTAGGAATTTGGGCAAGCTACCTGATGCCTAGCCTTGGTTTTCTTAACTGGGAAATAAAGGTAATTAGCCTACATCACAGGTGTTGTGGGATTAAATGAGGTAATAGATGTGAATGTACTTTGCCAGTGAGAAAAGCACCACAAAAATGATTTCTTGCTAAGAACTCCAGCCTCAGGATCTTGAGGTGATGCTCCCCTGGGGTACTAATCAGTTGCCTTCATCCCCTTGAAGAAGGGAGGGCAGAGATGGCCAGCTGACCACCAAGATCCTTACTTCCCCTCCCATGGTGTAGAGTTGGTTTTGGGAAGTGTCTGGCAAGACAGAGACAACATTTCCCTCCTTGCTTGGCACCTAACTGTAGCCAAAGGTCTAGTTCTTGCAATTGGTATGTGAGCCATAGCTTTTATGAAGCATGAGTGCTTTCTCCTTACTCTTTTCTTCTGGCTGGTTGGTGTGTATGAAAATGGCCAGTGTCAGTTAATAGAGAACCACAGGCCAAAGGAATCTGAGTCCCCGAATTGGCACAGGGAGAAGGAGGGGCACCAGGTCACAAGAAACATAGAACCATTACGAGTATGGTATAAATGTTTCTGGTCTGTGTGGTAAAGCAGTGGGCATGACCTTAACAAGGAAGCTGCATAATGATTCTAAGTTTAATTCCTTGCTCTGCCAAGGTTTTGTGACCTTGGCCAAGGTAGCTGTACTCATTATAGCTTTGTTACTTCACCAGTAAAGGGATGATAATAGTTCTTGCTTTGTTGGGTTGCTGTGAAAGTTAATTGATGTAATGCATACAAGGTGCCAATAATGATAATTGTCCAATAAAATGCTGGCCATTATTATTAACAGCGTAGATTACCAAATCTTTTTTGAAAGTTTATTCCTTTATTCCACGAAAATATCTACCTCTGCAGCTTATCTCCAGGTGACTGTGGCCATTAAATAAACATCAAAATATTTTCCAAGGAAACTTTTAGGGCCTTAGTGGTTTCCTTGGACAGTTTGTGTCTTAATTTAAACATAGTTAACTGGTAAATATTCAGGTCTAAAGTCTGAGGCTCAGCGTTTACTTGAAGAGCCATACGTGTGTGTTTAACAACAGTCAGTGACTTGACCTACAGTTACTCAGAAACCCCATTCACTCACCCGTCCTCTCTCCTGGGTGAAGTCATGAAACCAAGGGTGCGGTTGCCATGCAGCTGCAGGTCGCACTGTAACCAGCAGAGGGCAGTGCTTCACACAACTGCGGCAACTTGAAGATACCACCCAGTGCTTTTCCATTATCCACAGGTTTTTTTCTTCCTCTCCATTTTCATTCATTGCCTTTAGAAGAATCACTATAATATTTCAGAAAAGTCTGGTTATCTTCGGTTGTGCTCAGTTTCTAAAGATTTGAGTCTTTTGTGTGGTCCCTGGCACTCTTGTATGTTGGAGAGGTATATTCCCTGCGTATAGCAATAGGAGCCGCCGCGCTTTGCAGGATCCGCTGGCACAGCCGCCTGCTCCGTGTCCTCCTTTCCTGAGTCACTTGACACCCACCTGCTGTCTGCAAACGATTCCAGCCCACCTTTTCCCACACCGTGGCAAACCCCAGGTCTCAGTCCTATGTACCTCAGTGATTCTCAGCTGTGAGGGGGTGGGGCGCGGAGTGGGTAAGGATGCACTTCAGGATCTCCTACAGGAAGGGTTCTGAAAACACACGTGTCGGGTCTCACTCCAGGCCTCCTGAATCAGATGCTGGGTGGGTGAGTTTGAAGAAGCTCCTGGGGTGACCGAGGTCTGACAAGCACTCCCACATCCTCCCGGCGCAGCGTTGCTGAGTTAATGAAGACTTAGACAAGGCAAATGGCAGGAGATGGCGAGGAGGGCCGGGTGGGGGTGGAGCTGGCATGACTCAGAGATTGACTGGTTCTGTTACTACCTCCTTTTCCCCACGGGGAAATCTGAAGCCCACACACTCCCAACAGGTGATCTCACTGCAATCTTAACTGAGAAAATTAAAGCTCTCCGACTCTTCTTTTGCCCTCCTCGCTGTCGCCTTGGGTTTTGTCCATCTTCTCCGTCTTCCCTCTCCAGCAGCACTCAGCCTGTGTCCGCCTCACCAGTGTCTGCAGCCCGCCCTCCTGCCTTTCTGGGGACCGCTTCTCCCTATCCGTTCCCCACCCTCCACGTTTCCTCCTTCCAGAGCCTGGGCTTCTGTCTTCAGAGCTTCCCTCTTTCTCTCCACTCAACAGTCACCAGTTTTATGAGTTCTCCCTGCTCTGGACGATCCTTCCACTTCACCCCCCTCTTCTCTGCCCTCTTTTTGTGCTGAACTCTGTCACTCCTTCCCATGGCTACCAACACATCCTCTGAACTGGCCCATCTGTCTCCGCGTGGCGTCCTCTCAAGATTGACTCTAGAGTCTTCTAACATGTTACTCTGACATGTCTTGCCCTGACTGAAAACCTTTCACTGCCTACTGCCCAACACAGCTGGACAAAGCCCAAACCCGGGGCGTATCACACAGGGCCTTCTCCACCTGCCCTTCCCCCACTCCTGCGCTTCCCACACCAACAATATGCACTCATGAGCCTCCTACAGAAGGTTTGCAGTCTAAAGTACATGGTGCTCATTCAGGCACGTCCCATCTTCATCAATTTCTGGGTCATGTGACAGTGTTGGCGACCACCCTACCTGACATTCTTCCCTGGGTTTCTGTAGCGGAGAGTTATTGTTTTTGCTTTATCTATTTAACATTCTTCTGTGAACAGCACCCCAATTTTCCTCTAGGAGACCATCTTTCTCTTGTTATCAGTCCATGTAGTTTGGATGCCTCCATGCCTAACTCCAGACATGGGAGTTGACTTACATAAATGTCAGAGCATAACACCATGTAGGCCCCAGAGACTAGCTTAGAAATGGGCATATAATGGCAGCTACACCAGAGTCAGTCAGACAAACTCGAAGCTCTTTGTCAGAACTATTTGGGGGGAATTGCTGTTGGAGAAGACAGAATGGAGCTCCTGGCAGCTGTTTTGTCACCATGAGAAGAACCAACCTAGGGAAGCAGAATAAGATGAAAAGAGTAAAAACAAGTCCAAAGTTTTTGATATTCTGCATGCATCTGAACCTGAACTACCTTTAACTTACCTGTTACATGAGTCAAAATACTCGTTAAAAATAAATAAATAAATAAACCAATATAAATGGAGTTTCCTATCACTTGAAAAAAAAAAAACAATTATAATTACTGTGATCTGCAGTGTCTGTTTCCTTCCCTTTTTCCTTTACTGGTTTCTTGTTTCCCTCCTATCTCATACATGTAACCCTGATGCTAATAATAGAAATTTCCACTTGCAGAATT
This sequence comes from Furipterus horrens, assembly GCF_987537825.1. Classification (NCBI taxonomy): domain Eukaryota; kingdom Metazoa; phylum Chordata; class Mammalia; order Chiroptera; family Furipteridae; genus Furipterus; species Furipterus horrens. Next base: position 50,821,076 of record NW_028327175.1, on the reverse strand, counting down.
CTTTATAGCTCACAACCCACCCATCCAAAGCCCTCCCTAGATTTTACACACTCTTTATTGAACACAACCGATTCTGTTGCTCCAACTCCCATTTTTATAGAATGACCCCAATTTTCACCTCCAATTCCAGCTTCTGCAAGAAGCCCACCCTCACTTTTCTACCCACTTGTTCTTTATTAGAGTCACACCAATACCTCTGACTTATCTAAAACAAAATTCTACCTTTCCTATTTCTCTTCTTTCCAAATGCAGTCCTCTTTCCAATTATCTTAATGTGGTGAAGGTGTTAACAATTTCTAGTATATCCTAGTCTGAAATCTTGGCGTTATTATTAATGATTCCTTTTCTCTTAGTTCAGGGATCAGCCCTGACTCAAGCTGAGCTAATGAGCTTTGTCCAAGACTATCAGGAGAGATTCTCTCTTCTCCTTGGGTTGCTGGGCAGACAGAAACTTTGAGCTGTAGGTGGCCGTCTTGGCTGCCTGAGAAGGAAGCTAAGCCTGAGGGAAGCAAAGAGAGAGAGCACAAGATTCCTGATGGTGCCAAATGAGCCCGTCCACCCAGCCGTGTCAGAAACCAGACCCATGCCCTGGACAATTCAGTTATATGAGCTACAAAATTACCTTTTTTGTTTAGGCCAGTTGTCTTTTTTTTTTTTTTTTGTCTCTTATAACCAAGGGAGTCTGATTGATACTGACTGACACAGACTTTGTCTGTTTTTGTCTTAAGGTTGCCAGAGCTGTCTGGCAGTGGAGTGACAGCAGATTGTTAAGAAAGGTCATCCAATCACTGATTGGTTAAGGATCCCATGAGGGACTCTGGATGAGATGGACTTAGATGGCCTTTCAGACTCGGAGAACAAGTTCTGGGTTCACTTATGGAACTTCTCCCCTCTGGGAGTGGAGCCTTTCCTCCCAAGCTTCTTGCCTTTGGGCAGCTCACATCCACTCTTTGTCCCAGCTGCTGCTACCATTTTCTGTCTTACCTATTAAATCGTGACTTCTTAGAGGGAATGTGAAGACTGTGAGCTTTTCTTTTTAGCTCATTTAGTGTTTATGAGAAGGAACGGAGGGGAAAGGAGAGAGAGAAAGGAACAAAGGAAAGAAAGGCAAGACATTTATTACTTTTCATGGTAATTTTAAGCACTTAATTGTGAAACTCCATCCAGTCTCTTAATTAAATTATTGATTCATAATCTTTCCATGTTGTGTTGGTTACTTTCTAAAATCCAAACTGCTCCTCTATGGGTTTTTGTTTGTTTGTTTTTTAGCTTTATTTTTAAGATTCAATCCCTAGACAACAGTGCTATGGAGCAAAGATGGTTTGAGGTGGAAGGTTCCATCTAAACTCCAGTTCCAACCAATTCCTCTTGAAATAGTCTTCTTGCTTACCTCTCTATTTTTCCATAATTTTCTTAGTTTCCTTCTTAATCAGAATAAAGTGTTCAGACCTCCAGGTACCTGAATCATAATGATGTATCAGAGGATAATTGCAGAGGATGCTTCCAGAAGTATTTAGACAGGTGACACTATTGTCTTGTCTAACTTCTCTGAGGAAAACTAGATAATGAGACAATCCTCCCCAGCAAATTGCAGAAACAAATAATATATCTAAGAATAAGACTGCTTTGTTTTTCTTATCAGAGACTTGAGAAAAGAAAAGAAAAGAGAAAGCACCTTAGACACCTTCTACCTTAAATTGTCTGGAAGGTTTTTCCATCCAGACATTTCTCAAGCAGTCAGAATGGTGCTGAGTGTAATTGCGGCGAGTCCAACTGGCTCGGACATTCCTAAAAGAACCTCTGCATTGCAGCATGTTTAAAATATAGTAGTCGCTGCCTCCAGTAGATGAGATTTCCACAGAAATTATATTGCTTGTCTATGCATCCAAGAATTCACTGTGTAGTGCATGCACCCTATTAAACTCTGAGGAAAAAGATGCCAAAACACAGGGCCTTGTCCTTGCTCTCTAGGAGTTTATTACCTAATTACAGAGAAACATATGCATACCTACCAATTTCCTTTCAGCTGAGGACTTGAAATCAGGGGTTCTCAACCCTGGCCACACAGTACCATCACTCGAGGAGCTTTAGATATTCATGTGTAAACTGCACCCCAATTAACTGAGAAATATCTGAATAGAGCCCAGGTATTAATACTGTTAACTCCTCCAACCCCAATTCAAGTCTAAGGGGCAATCAGATTTGAGGAACTTGGATCTAAATCCTACCTACTCTTAAATATGGAGATCAGTTTGCCCTCCCAGATTTCCCCAGCCAGAAGGAATAAATAATATTGATTGATTCTCAAAGGTCAAAGTTTCTTTGTCAAAGAAACACCCAGGAAAACTTAGACCAAATCCTCTTTCCAGAAGGCACTGAAGTTAGCAGAGCATGGCAGGAAGCTCATACACTGCAGACCCCGCTCTCATCTGGAAGGTTTCTTTACAGTATTGATGAAAGGGAAGGGACAATCAGCCAGGCTTAGGAGATGATAGAGAATTACAAAGTCACAGTCAATCCAAATATAGTCCAACTCTTGGACTAATCATATATATATATATATACATACATATATATATGTATATATGTGTGTGTGCATATATATATATGTATATGTGTGTGTGTGTGTATATATTTCTTGGCAGTCACTTGACTTGCTTGAAAGTGCCTATGTTCATAAACTGGGCTCCATTAGTTATCTGGATCAAATAAGAGATATTTCATGCCACGAACTGGAATCATTGGGAAGAAACAGAGGTTGACCTAGATTTTCTCCCCCTAGGCCTCCTGACCATATTCCTCTCCAATGCAGGTGCAGAGACCCGTCTAAGAGAGCTGGGCCTTTGGGTCCCAGAGCAGACATTCTTAGGCACTGACGAGGGCTGCCTGGCTGGATGATGTGGCTGAGTCGTGATTAAAATAGGCTTTTATTTCCCTTTGAGTGAATGAGCCCATTCAGCCAACTTTAATCCATTTGTCCAACTGATTCTAACCTAATCACCAGCACTAGCAGCCAAAGCCTCTCACATCCTTACCTATCTCTGTAATTGCCCTGATCAATATGTCTGTATTCTCTCTTGGATAGTTCAGACCAAGCCAGGCTCCAAGCTCCACCTCAGAATGTGATTAATATAGAACATCAGAGCATGGGAGACACAGACTGGAAACTTTTTGTATGTTATGGGCAAAAAAAGTTAGACTGAGCAATGGAGACATAGGCTTCCAAGTAATTGTTTCCTAATTGCAGGATGCTTTATTCAGAAAGTGGCAAGTTGTCCAAGGTTCCAGAGGGGCTCCAAACGCTTACTCAGGACTTACTGCTTTGGAGGAAATAAGAGCTTTCTCACCAATAGAAATATTCAGTCCTCGGGCCAGTGGGACTTCCAATTTCAGAATAGTTCAGGCTTTCTAGAAAGGGTGTCAGCAGTGTAAAATCTCACATCAGCACAAGCTTCATTTTCTGAGAAGCAGTGACATCTGGTGCTATGGTCCCTCAACTGACCCTTGAAATGTCCGCCCTCCCCTGAGGGGAGAGATAAAAGCATTTGACCTCCTTCTGCCCTGGGCCCTTTTGCCCCAGTGTCTCCAAGTGTCATGCTGTTAATGTCACCTCCAGGGGATCTCTAGTCACATCTCCTCTTCCCTGCCCCTATTTTGAAAGTGCTTGTAAGGAGAGTGGAAGTGCCTCCCTTGGACCTGTATTCACAGAGGGCTTTCCCACTTGCTTTTCAAGGGGAGGCAGGGAATTTAAGCCATAAAGTCTCTGACAACACCAGCTATATTCTAGCTGGCCATTCCACCAACATTCACTTAGTTTCTACTGCAGGCTGGGTAGGTGCTACAGTATTCTCTCACTTATCACGGGTATTACGTTCTAGACCCCCCCATGACAGGTGAAAATCCATGAAGTAGGAGCCCTACATTTATTTTAGTACAGTGTGCAGTATTTTATTTTGATTTAATATTCTTTTAATGTTAGAATCATTTATTACATATTTTAATATATTTTTTGAAAAATTTTAGGCAAAAATCATTAAAATCATAAATAAATATAATATTTTTTAAAATCCTGCGATACAGTGAGGCCGCGATAAATGAACCACGATACAGAGAGGGATTGCTGTAAACTGCACATTGTACAGGATGCAAAGCTGAGTAGCAAGTAGCCCTTCTGGGAGCCGCTACTCTAACAGAATCTGGGCAGGGCAATGATGGAAGGAGTGGACTAGCAATATCAGGTGACATGATGTTGATAATGGCTCTGAAATGAATTCTCACAGCTTCATTCAGATCATTAACAAAGGGAGAAATGCCCCATCCAGACTCAGTCTGAGAAGGACTTTGGAAGGGTGATACCCCCCGTTCTCATCATATGTCATCTCAAACCCCCTCACTGACCTGCCATTGCCAACTGTCTGCTTCCCCTGACCTGTCCTTATCTCCACTGGTGATTGGTGTGGTTCTCTGTATGGCAGTCCTACCCATTGTCCTTGTGTTTTCATTTCTTAAGAGGAGGGCAGCCTGAGGGTTTCTACGTAAGAGCAAGTGTGTTCCCTCAGGCGAGACTTCCTCCCACACCGCTGCTGTGTGAGGCAGAGTTAGGCCAAAACCAAATGAATCGGGGGACTTAGTACCCTTTTCCCAACCCTCAAAATATTTCATTAGGAATAAAGATTAATTAATAAAACAATGGTAGGGGATGTTCTTACAGAAACTTCCCAGCTAAGTCCCCCAATTCTCCCCTATATCTTTGCCCGAGGAAGTTCAAAGAGTGAACATCTTCAACCAGCCTAAGTCCTGCATTCTGTCCTCCTGAGTCGTCTCTGTCTTTTGTTTTCAGTCTCATTTCTAGGACATGGTTGTATGTGGCCATACTCCAGTCTCACTTCAGCCCTTTCGGCGCTTCTTCTTTTCCTAAGTCAGCCTTTCTGGACCACTCCAGTAAACCAGAGTTCTTAATTGTGGGGCTCTAAGCGCTGATGCCTGGGTCCCACCCCCAGCGGTTCTGACGCAGCTGGTTTGAGGTGAAATTTGGGTTTCGTGGGTTTAGAGCTTCCCAGGTGATTCCAATGTGTTGTTAAAAGGGCTGTGACTTCAGGTCTGTCTGCTATGTTCTCTCTTACTCTTTGTAATGTATGTTTTCTTCCGTCATTTTTGCTCACTGTTATAAAGAAAGAGCTGAAGTCAGGGTAATAGCTTAGTTCTGTAATCAGCATCAAAGCAATTTATATCCTTAGTTTTTAGCCAGAGCTAAGAAACCTCTGGTTCCTGGCCAAATATTATCCTTAAGATCATTAGTTCCCAGGAGAAGTACTGCTCATATTTCTGCTTTTATTTGTGAAAAGATAACCGCACATTCATATTCCAAAAAGCCACACTATGGAACCATTACTCCAATAAGTTGTAAGTATGTGTGGCACTCTGGGTGTGTCTTTTTCCATTTCTTTTTGTCTCTACTGACCTCTGCCCCTTAGTTTCTCCACCTTAAAAAAGTCTGAATGTATAATAAAATATAACTAAAATATTTTTCCATGTTTGACACAAAATTTAATCCTCATGTTTTTTAGCTTCACTCAAGGACATTCTTTCATTTCTTTTAAGAAAGAGAGGAAGGGAGAGAGAGAAACATCGATTGATCAATTGCCTCCCATACAAACCCCAACCAGGGACTAAACCCATAACCCAGGTATGTGCCCTGATTGGGAATCGAACCTTCAACCTTTCAGTTATGAGACGAGTGAGCCACACTGGCCAGGGCCTCATTCTTATTTTTTTAAAGACATATATCTCTGAAAAAGAAAAAAAAATTACTACTTAATTTAGGTGGCCTACCTCCAGTTTGCTAGGGCAGGATGATGAGGTGGAGAGAGAGCAGTCCTAGGAGTAGCCAGAAGACCTGAGTCCTACCTCAGTTACACAGTCCTGTGACCTGAGATGCAGGCTGCTGACACTCCCTTCCTTCTCTTAACTAGAAGTTGAAGGAAAACATTCTCAAAGCCCATGTCCATGGCCTGTATCCATGGGTTATTGTGAGGAGCAAATGAACCTGTATTTGTGACTACAGAAGGAAAAAAAAAGATTCGTTTTCATCAAGTGTACTGTGAGTTTAAATCTTTTCGTAAAATAAATTCTGTGTGCTCCTTTCCTAAGCTAGTATTTTAATTCCTTTGGAAACCTTGCTTGTATTCAGGTGACCAAAGCTCTTGCTGGTCTAAAGGAGGCTTTTTCTCATTTTCTGGAGTTATCTGTTACTTTCTGGAAGTTCCATTTCCGAAGGCAGGCCTGGTGATGTTCCATCCCGACATCTGCAAATCACATCCACGGGGAAAAAGGGACTCACTTGAGTTCTGTGTTACATTTTCATGGATATCGCTCAGGGAGTAGGTGTTGTCCTGAGCCTGCTCACTTGAAATTGTCATGACATCAGCCCTGTGACTGCAAAACTGACTGTGCCCCCACAGGAAGCAGGGAGAAGGGTCGCTGCAGGGACACGAGGTTACTCTAAGAAAGACCACTCTCCTAGCTCTCCCGTAGTGTTAGGAAAGGCACAACAAACGTAGCAGTGTGCCTGAGGTTCAGGAGAGCAGTAAAGGCTGAGCAACCAGGTACAGCACTCTCATAAAGCACACAATGCAAAACTAAGTAGCTCAGATGACTCAGCTTCTGTGGTGGCTGTCTGAACTACTCACTCCCCATGTCCTCCTGGCTACACCTGACATTGCTAATTGATCATTGCATTGTCTGCAGATGACCCAGGATGCGACACCAGAATCCACTTTGACTCAGTTTAAACATGTGCTACCAGTCAATCCAGGATATCTATTGCTATAAAATTGTTGGGCATTCCACTATAAAGCTTTCAAGTAACTAAATCAATTCACATACAGCATTTGGTCAAACCCTCAGATCTCAGCATTACAATTAGCGTTTTCCTCCTTTTTATCTTCATCATCAATATCATCCTTGAACACAAATTCATAAAAGCTAATATGAGCTGTTTTCATCAAAAGGCACTTTAGTCTTGATGTAGAACTCCACTGGAGTTGTGAAAGTCCTTCATTCTATCTTTTTGCGCTTTATCTTGTTGGCTAAACCTGTTTCCAAGTGATTTCAATGTACTTTTTTCCTTTACTGTCCCTCCACTTTCAAACACAACTGAAGATATTTAAAAAAGAGCAAGAAGCTATGAGTGCGGTCCCTTTTGGTACAGGGCTTTCTTTCCCTTATAGTAGTGGGATGATACCATAAATCATCCTTCTGTTAATGAATGATCAATAATTCATTATTGAATCCATAATCATAATTAATTATTGAATTACTGAATCCATGCAGACTACTGACATTGAGGAGGTTTCTCAAAGAAAATGTTTGCTAGGAAGATGTTCTACAATGACTTGCAAAGGTACTCAGCTAACAAGCCAAGAGCCTTCTTGCTCTATAATTCGCTCTATTACCCCAGGTAAAACCAGTCAACAAACACATAGCCTGTTCTGCGCTTCCCCAGTGTAATAGCTGTACACCCTGTATGACAGTGTCAGCCTCTGTCTGTCTCTGCTTTACAGCGAGCACCTAGGTAAGTGGGTTCTGGGGTCGAGTAACCTCCCACCACTAAAGGAGTTGCTTGTCTCAGTCTCCCTGACCAGGACTGGCAACTCTTGACTAAGCAGACTTTCTGATTCTGATATCACATCCTGAAGGAAGCCTTCCCTAGTTGCCCCTCACCCACCCTGTCACCCTCCTGCTGAGGTGTGTCTCCTTGGCACTCTCCAAAATCTTGCTTGTTTGTGTCTCCACCCCATTAGACTGTGAGATTGCTGAGGGCAGAAGCTTTATCTTGTTCCTGATATGTCCCCAGGGTGTAGTTCAGGGCTGCACTCACATCACTGTTCATTAAATGTTTCTGGAAGGGAAAAGGGGACTAGAGTGACCAACTTGCCCAGGTTTGCTGAACTTTCCTGGTTTTAGCATTGAAGGTCCTATGTCCTGAGAAACCCCTCAGACTTGGGTGAACTGAGATGACCGGCCACCCTGCCAGAAGAAAGGGAGGAAAGGAAGGAAGGAGGAAGACAAGAAAGATGGAGGAAGGAATGAAATAAATTAGGTCCAAGTGGGCCTGGGACAGAACCTTGTATGCTTTGACTCGCTGGCATGAGGTGAGTAACAGCTGAGCTCATAGGGACTGCAGGGACATTAATGAGCTCATCTCTATAAAGGAGCAAAGAGACAATGGGCCAGAGTTGATCCAGTCATAATTGAATTCTGAAAATAGAATTACTATATTCATTCAGGGAGCATCTGTTGAGCACCCACCCATTGGCAGGCTCTGAGCTAGATACTGAGAATACAGAGAAAGAAGGACTGGGCCTGGCCCCCAGGAAGCCCCGTGTGCTTCCCATTGCATCATGTGGGTAAAGCTTTGTACGCACTGTTGTGCACAAATGCATACTGGGCAGGTTGTCATCCAGGTTGGTATATACAGAATCCAGAAGGACAGTGTTACAACCTCTACAATAAGTCTTCACCATGCATTCCCTTGTCTATAAAACACATAATGTAAGAGGGCTGTTGGTTTGTTTGTTTTTAAGCAACATATATGTCTTCTCAGAGGGCTGTTAAAAGGATCACCAGGCCCCTGGCTTAAATTAGACTTGATGTCATGGCCAAGCAGGCATGAGGCTGCAGGGCCTACTCGGGGCCAGGCATCAGGAGAAGACCCAGGAAAGGGAAGGATGAGAGGTTTCTGCTGAGCTCAGGGCAGATGGAGCTAATCTCCCAGATATCAGCCCTGTCTGCTCCTTCCATGGCTCTCCCATGAGAATGGTCCAAGGGTCAGAGGCCAGGCAGCTGTCTCCTAGCCCAGAAAGATGGCACAACCAGGGCCATGTAGTGGATAGCTTTACTCCTGGTTTTTCATTCTCAGCAAAAGGTTATGGCCCAACAAGGACTATTTGGGTGATTTTTTCATAATAGCTCAAGGAACAGAGACTTGGCCAATGTCAAATGGAGTTGACCATCTCTCTATTAACTGGCCTCCATTCTATCTTCAGATTCTACTTCCCTAGATCTGACACTGTGGACAAAAAAAGGGGGTTCTCTGGAAAGTAACCTCACAGGGTGATCTGATCATAAATTCCTAACTGGGCAGGTCATAGAGAGTAGTCATGCCGCAGGCATGTAACTTTTTAGTAAACTGTTTATCTTTGCCGTAAGTAAGCCTTGTCTATTGTTTCTGTGCATCTAGGCTAACATACCCTTGAAATAAGCCTTAACCATCCTGTAACCCAATCCCCACTTCACTTCCCCCCACTCCATGTAACCTTCCTTACCTTCCCTCCTTAATTTCAAATGCATGAAAGAAGCTGCAAAACTGTTCCCTAGAGCATTTGGAACCTTACTCTCCAGCACATGTCATCCATTAGTTTGGCTCAAATAAATTCTTACAAAAATTCTCCATGGGCTTAGATGTTTCTTAGGGTGATGACACTATGTCTATTTGGCTCTTGATATCTGCTGACCGGTTTTCTTCCCTAAACTCCCACCCCACTTCACTCCTACCCCCTACAGTATATTTAGAGAATGAATTAATTTATGCAGAAAGGAATGTCATCTCTCTGAGCTGTTAACAGAACTCAGAAACATAATAGGAGGCACTTTGTTTTGCAGACCAGAGAGAAACAAGACATAGGATATGTCTCATAATTGAGATTAAACCAAGTCTAAATGGTTTCTCTCTACTGTCTTATCTGTTTACAGAACTTTTCCTCCTCTCTCCTTTTCTCCCTTGTTTCTGGTCATGAGCTAGAGTTTAACAATAAAACAGGCTTTGTTTTCTGCCTTCTAGGAGTTCACAAGTAATTGGACTTATTAGTATCCCAAGGGAAAGACTTAGAGTTTCTTTTCTCAACAAGCAGGATCAGTCACCTGGTCAATGTATCCTATATTAATAAATTATTTAAACACAGTACGCTAAGCAAAGAGGGAAATGACTGGGGAGAGAGGAATGAGTAATCAGAAAGGTTTGTTGAGTTCTCAAGAATAAATAGGGTGTATGTACTACATAGTTAAAATCTAACAAAAATTCTCAGCAATCCATAATGAAGGTAAGTCAAAAACATCTTTTAAAAAAAGCAATTTTATATTTCAGGATAAGCAGAGGGGTTCGTCATGTATTTCACCCAGGCTGCACCCTTCCTTCCACAGACTCCATTGTGCAATGGGTGTCCTCTCTACGTTGCTGTCCTTTGAGATCCTGTAAGCTCTCGTGTTCCCCATCTGTAATGGCAATGACAAGTGACCTCACATTATATGGCAAGCTTTTCAAAATTAAGGGTTAAGATAAAAAAGATTTTGATTCTGTTCACAGTGAATTAGAAACTTCTACGAATGAAAACGCCCCATCCCCAAGCCACTGGCTATAATTGAGGTTTTGCTGCATCTGTCTTTTCATTTTGCTCGCTTCCTCTGTTTGCTCTGAGGCCCTTCTTTTCGCCCCGGGTTCCTGTGCTCCTGTCTCTGCAGCAGCATTTTCTTCTCTGCCTCTCGCCTCCCGCGCTCTCAGTTGTCAGCGCTTGACTCAGCCAGAGCTGTGTGGGAATGGGTAGGGAGTGATTCAGTGAGCTGGGACTCTGAAGGAGACTCACGACTATTTTCTCTCCACTTGATAGGGTACACCTAGTTCCTCCTCAGCTGACCACGTTCAACGATGAAGCTATTTTTGTGGATGAGGCCATAATCCCAGACAGAGTATAAAAAGCAATGCACATGGGGTGGACAGAAAGATTTATGCTTCTGGGGGTGGAGATTGGAACTTTGACAAGACACAGCTGGCTGAGGGGGTGTGCTAGAAGATTCAGCTCTGGGATGAGGAAGAAGAGGAGGAGGGGGCCTTTATATAGCAGGTGGCTTCACTGTTTCTATAAATGAAAATGGTACGTTTTCACTGAACACTGATTACGAAAATGGTCTTTTATTAGGCAGCAGCACCAATCCATAGGTCAGCCCTTGAGGCTCGAGTTGGGAAACTTTCCCCGCAGTTTATCAACATGGTTGACTGCACCTCATTGCCCAGCGCCAGGAGTCTTTGTTATTTTTTTTCTGCTCAAGAACTCTGCACAGGCCAGGAACGAGAGACCCATGGGGGAAGAAAGACAGGAACAGGCCAGGGCTTTACTTCAGACACCACCGGGTTTAATTACTCCTGCCATTTGTGTATTTATCTGAGAGTCATTTATCCTCCTTTTGAGGAGACAGAATAGGAGACACATATGTTCTGCCTTGGTTGGGGGCAGGGGGGTGGAGAGAGCAGGGAGGAGGGTGCTGGTATGAGGCAGGGTTTGCAAAGACCACCAAGTCTTCTCTCCATGAGGCAGAGCTGAATGTAATTGGTCTCTCCTCACTTTAATTAACTAAAAAAAAAAAAAAAACCCCTTCTGAAATGGTGGAATGAAGTAAGCAGGAGACTGAGGAGTTCCTCACCTCTAATTATTACCTGCTCTCCAGACTCCTTGCTTTTCAGAAGTTGAACCCAAGTCTATGGCCAGTTAGGGTAGTCCACTCCACTTGCCAACTTCCCTGGAAACCATGGCAGCCCATGCAGTTGAGAAGTCACAGTTGAGGATGAACCAAAACCTCACTGGCCAGGTCCCCATGCTAAATAGGGGATCCACTATCATTTCCCAAGAAGAGATGAATAATAACCACTAACATTTATTGAGCATATACTATGTGCCAGGCACAGTGCTAAATGTTTTATATCCATTAATTCATTGAATTCTAAGAACTCCATTAGGTAACTTCTATTTTCAGATGAAGTCACCAAGAAGAGAATAAAGTACTTACTCACAGAGACACAGCTGGTAAGTGGCAGAGCCAGGATTTAAACCAAGGTCAGTGAGAAGCCTGATGCTTTTAACTTCCACCTTAGGCTGCCTCTCTTTATACTGTGTTGTGAAGGAGGAGTTAAGAATATGCCACCCCCAGAAGATGCTGATCTGGCATAGTGTCTATTCTGAGGTAACAGCACTTGAAAACCAGCCAATATTAATACAAAAAACCACTCTGAGCTTCCTTCTTTTTCTTAAAAGCAGGAGGTGAAATTCCCATATGAAAGATGACTTCCCTATAACAGGAAAGCAACATTCTTATCATCAAGGATAAGTTGAGATCCAGAGAATTCTATGCAATCAGGCCTTGTTAAAATAATTTTTGTCCTCCTTTTGCCTCCCATGTCATTTACTCTTCCATAACTGCCTCTCCTTGTTTAACCTAAAAACAAGTAGTTCTCTGCATTTCTTTGGATCTTTATTTCCTTATGAAGGGTCCTGTGTCACATAACACTTGTATTAAATAAACTATATGCTTTTCTCCTATTGCTCTCTTATCTCAATTTAATTCTCAGGCCCAGCCAGAAAAAAATCAAAAACCCTAAATGGGTAAAGGTAAAAGTGTGCCTCTCCCTACACCTGTGCCCTTCCAAATGTATTCTATTCTCCAACCCTCATTTTATCTACTCATCCGTCTTCCCAGACTCTCCTTTGGATGTGCAGCATTGCAATGTTGCCTCTTGCTGCAAATGTCAGATATTCTTGGTCAGATTTGCTTAGCATGGGACTTTCTGCTAAGATATATCAGGGATATTACCACTTTGAAAATGTAAGCACAAGTTGTCTGCGATCCATCTGCTAGGTAATGAGCAGAGCTGCTTACAAGCCATGTGGTGGAATCACCTTCTTTAGAAACCCGAAAGGACAAGGGGGCCATAAAAAGAGTCAAGACCTTGTCTAATCTAAGTCCCTTCAAGAGAGCATGTGTCAAGAGGCACAGCATTCAAGAAGTATCCCACAGAATAAATGCCTCTCTCTTTTTTTTAAATCCTCACCTGAGTATATGTTTATTGATTTTAGAGAGAGAAGAGAGGCAGGGAAGGAGAGAGGGAAATAGGGAGGGAGGGAGAGAGGGATTGAAGGAGAGAGGGAAGGAAGGAGGGAGAAACATCAGTTGGTTGCCTTCCATATGTGCCCCAACTAGGGACTAAAGCCCCAACCCAGGCATGTGCCCTGACCAGGGATTGAACCCGCGACCTTTTGGTGTATGGGATGACGCTCCAACCAACTGAGCCACCTGACCGGGTCTAGAAGGAAGGCCTCTTAAGCATATGTTTTGTAAAGCCATTTCTGCCAAGTTAAGAAAATTGATTTTTCAACATGAAAAGCTGTTTTTGACAGCAGCCCTGGAAAACATACTGGGTATTGGACGATCAATCAAATAAATCAACTTGGAGGCTCAGCTGGATTCCCCAAAGAGTATGCAGCTTCTAAAATCTTTCTTCTCCCCCTTAGAGTGACAGTAGATGGACAGACATCCAGATGTTTCAGAAGGAGGACTCACAGGCCCCCAGTGGTATCTCCATTCCCCAGGGAGCAGAAGGCTGCACATTCACTTCCCAGATGCTGGATTTTGGACAACAGGGTTTGGCCACTTCCCAACCCCTTCCTGATAACCCGGCTTTGGCTTTGGCTTTGGCTTTGGCTTTGGGGACTAGGGTGGAGGCTGCTGCTCTGAGAAATGCATTTGCCCTTTCATTGCAAAACATCTCCAAGTGATTGATGAACCAGTCCGAGGGAAGAAGAAATGTCACCGGCACCTAAAATACAGCTACCTCTAGAGAAAATATTTCATCCTTTCAGGAAGCCCCAAGCCACAGGGACATTAATCAGAACAGTAATGAAAGAGGATCAGGTTCAGTTGCAGTCCTAAGGACTCAAGGCAGACTAGCAAAGGAATCATGGTCCCACGTAACAACATGAGAAATTTACTCACAATACGCTCTGACCTTTGTTTTCCTCTTTGGCTAAATGTCTCTACTGCCTGACCCAGCACTCATCAGGGGCCATAATTTTCTCAGTGTTGGTGTCCGCCAGCCTTAAGAAATCAGGTGGCACCCCTCCAGGCTGCAGGTGGAAAGGCCATAGGCCATGTTGACCCAGGGCACACCGTTGGCTTGGGAAACAGCCTAGTTCAGAGTGGGCCTCTAGCAGGAAAGAGTGAGCCTTGTTCATGCCATATAACCAAACTCTGTGTCTCCATTTTGTGATCTTGTGACTAGAGGATCACATCTCTGGGCCTTTGACACTTCTTATACAAAAGGTAGGGATCAGCGCTGGCTGGTGTGGATCAGTGGATTGAGTGCCAGCCTGTGAACCGAAAAGTCACCTGTTCAATTCCCAGTCAGGGAATATGTCTGGGTTGCAGGCCAGGTTCCCAGTTGGGGGCATGTGAGAAGCAACCACACACTGATGTTTCTCTCCCTCTCTTTCTCCCTCCCTTCCCCTCTCTCTAAAGATACATAAATCTAAAATAATCCTTAAAAAATATTTTTAAGAGGTAGGGATCAGACTAGATATGGGTTTCCCATCTTTATTGGCAATGAAACCCATTTTATAGACTGAATACTACAAGACGCCCAATAACACATAAAAAAAAAAAACCACAATGGAGCTTCTTCAAGGTTCACATAGCATGATGGTAAGGAGTTTTCTCACTTGAACACCAGCTCTGCTATTTTCTAGTTGTGTGACCTTGGGCAGGTTCTTTATCTCCCAAGCCTGAGTTTTCTCATTCATAAAATAGGATGATAACAATGTCTACTTCATAGAGATAATACATGTATAACAAACACTTAGTATAGAAGGGGTTGATAAACATTTACTATTATTATTCACCATTATCAGATTGTAGTGGGTGGGGGGCTCAAGTTTTATATACCCAACCCTTCCCCCTCATTCTTTCCTCATCTTTCTGTAGCTCTGAAGAAGCTTTGAGACCTCAGGGCTCTGTGTGGCCCAGCCTGGAAACCACTGGCTAGATCAGTGTTTCCCAGACTAGCTGAGATCAGCATCACCAGAGCGGCTTGACAGATACTTTCGTGACCAAGCTTCTGGTTCAGGTCCCCAGGCTCTGTGCTTAACAAGCACACAAGGTGCTTCTTTGGGGGACCCGAAAGTCCCCCAGAGGGTCCTGAAAGTCCCATCAGCTCTAGTATTCAGGATTCCAACTCTGTCTCTGCCTCAGTCAGGGCCAGGACCTGCACCCAGAAAACCCCTGCGGGCTTGAGGCCGCCCAGACCGGGCTAGTGGGGAAACGGCCTGTGTCTAGCTGTGCTGGAAGCTGGGGCTTGCCCTCCCAGTGACCTCCTGGACTCTGGATGCTGCGCTCTCACTCCAAACCCATGGCCCTTGCCTGTCCTCTCAGCCTCAGATGACTTTCCTGGCCCTCACATGTGCCTGCTCAGAACCAAGGTCCCTCCCTGCTGGATGTCCCCTGTGGCCTGCCCTGTTCTGTTATTGAAAGCATCCTGGTGGGACAATTTCACGGGTGGAATCAGAGTGCATTAGAGTAAGAAATCTAAAGAGATGCCATTTTCTACCTAATCTGTTTTCTCTCCATGGGTCAATTTTGCTGCACTTTTATTTTGAAATAAAAGAACCTAGAAACAAATGAGCAAACACCTTATTATTGAAAACCATCTGCAGAAAATCCCAGGGAGCAGCTCCAAGGTTAAAGCTTATCTGTTCTGCCTCATACACAAAACAGCCAGCAGGATGGGAAGTCACAGAATCATAAGAAGCCTAGGTAAAATGCAAGCATCGTCTTTTCAATTGAACATAAAAATAAGAGGTTCTCTGTGCAACCCAAATCTTGAAACTCAGAACATTTGTGTATTTCACAGAAACAACTCTCATGTGGAGTTGGCTACGGTGGTCAGGAAAAATCAACAGCCCTGAGACTCAGGCTTGGCTCGTCCCTTCTCTTTGATCCCAGATTCTCATTTTTTAAAAAGTGCCATCTGTTCTTTCTGTAACTTTTATGTTGGAGAAAAATAATTTCAATTCTTGAAATTGTGTATTTCTCTCTTTCTTTCCCCCAGCCCGATTCCCTCTTTCTGCATAGGTGAAGGTGACGGAGGGAGCCAGAAGTGAGTTTCTATTAATACTGTGTGTGACTAACTCTCACCGGGGAAGGACAAGCCCTGCGATGCCAGGCTACTGAGTAGTGCCATGAGGAAGGTGCGCAGTGGCATTTGCTCTAGGCTGCTCATAGACTTTTCTGGGATGATAGAAATGTTCTCTATCTGCACTGCCCAGTATACTAGCCATTAGGCACATATGGCCAGTGAGCTCTTGAATAGTGGCTAGTGCAAATGAGGAACTGAATTTTTAAATTTATTTCATTTAAATCTAAAGTTAAATATTTACATATGTGAAAATGTGGGGGATTAGTGGTGTGTGTGTATTGGGGGAGGCTTCAGGGGGGCCAACAGCACTAGGATTCTACAACAGCAGACTCTGGTCCCCTCCCTGCTTTCTTGGTCTTCTCTTGTCCATGGTCCTCCCACGCACCGCCACCAATTCCCTGAACATCTCATGAAGCAGTTTCCTCCAACATATGGCGCACAGGTTTTTTTAAATTGTGGCTTCCAGCTACTGCTGTTGTTATGTCAGCTATCCTAGTCTAACTATACTCTTCAACATTTATAGCATAACATAATAGTTTCATGTAGGATGCTGACTCCAATTCAAATCATTAAGCATTTTCTCAAGACAGACAGAATGTGAGGTCAAGTTTCAGTTCAGGTAGGAAAAGTACTACAATCCATTAGAAATGCCTTCTGTGGTACTATTTCCAATTGCCAAGATTTGGAAGCAGTCTGATGTGCCCATCAGTAGATGAGTAGATAAAAAAGCTGTGGTACATTTATTTGTTTTTATTTTTTCAGTCCTCACCTGAGGATATGCTTATTGACTTTAGAGAGAAAGGGAGGGAGAGAGAGAAGAGAAAACATCGATGTCAGAGAGAAAGAATGATTGTTTGCATCCCACGCATGTCCTGACCAGGGATTGAACCTGCAACCTAGGTACATGCCTTGACTGTAAATAAAACCCACAGTCTTTTGGTATACAGGATGCTGCTGCAATCAACTGAGCACCCCATCCAGGGCAAAGCTGTGTTACAGTTACACGATGGAATACTACTTGGATGTAAAAAAGACAGAAATCTTACCTTTTGTGACAGCATGGATTGGCCTAGAGGGTAATGTGCTAAGTGAAATAAACCAGTCAGAGAAAGACAAATATCATATTATTTTACTTATATGTGAAATTTAATGAACAAAATAAACTAATAGACAAAGTAGAAACAGATACAGAGAATAGGCTGACAGCTGTCAGAGGGGAGGGGGCTGGGGGCTAGGTAAGAAGGGTGAAGGGATTAAGCAAAAATTAAAAAAGAAACCCTCATAGACAGACATCAGTGTGGTGACTGCCAGAAAGAAAGGGATGCAGGAGGAGGTAGGAGAGGGTAAAAGGGGAATAAATGATGATGGAAGGAGACTTGACTTGGGGTGGTGAACACACAGTACAATATACAGATGATTTATTATAGGATTGTACACCTGAAACTTATGTAACTTTACTGACAAAAGTTACCCCAATAAATTCAATTAAAAATTAAAAAGAAAAGCAAAGTATGTGGTGGCTGCAGACACAGTGGAAATGCTGACAGTGGTTTCCTATTTGCCAGGCCCACAGTCTGTTCTTGTTGTAGCTTTGCCTCAATCACTCCTGCACTAATGAACTTGCACTCATCTGCATGTTCTGCATAGGCACTGTCAGTCCTATACAGTGTGATTTATTTTACAACAGATAGACTGTTGTTTTCTTTCTCTCCCTTTCTCCTCTAATGCTTACCTCTCAATTCAATCTAGCATCATACCCCAACCCCAGTATCATTGACTTTTTATTTTTTTCTTGAGAAGAATGCACCCAGAAATTTAATGCTGGTTCATTGGTGTTTTGGTAACAGGATATGAATATATATCTAAAAACATGTTCATATATCAATTAAAAAATAAGTCAAGTTTTATAGGAATACATAGCAAATAAATGGGATTGGAAATGTGCTTTATATGGATCGGGATCTTATGATGTTGGTTTGACGGAACATGGTACACTTGTGTGAACTTAGCATCACCAATAATGTGACATCAAGTAGAAATTAGAATTGGTCACTTGCCCAGTTTCTTCCTTATATATCACATATCCTGAGGCCAATTTTGTTTAGCCACATATGAATGTAAAGTCTCTCGGTAATATACTATTAAAATATATAAGTAATTCTTGTAAAGTTAATCTATTGTTTCAAGAGACTAAACTAGGGCAGCCAGATTGAATTAAGGAAAGGAAACCATCTCTTCCCACAAGTCTGCCATTCAAAGGCTGAAAGAAAACAAAGCAATCACCTTCTGTTTTTTTTCCACTCAGTATTGTGTAGGGCTTTCTTTTCTTGAAATGCCCAGTCATTGATGATGTCACCTAATGCTCTAGCTGACATGGAAAGGGCAGGTCACATTTTACAGATGAAGAAACAGTGGCACAGGTGGACAGATGCCTTGCTAATGGTCAAAAGGTTGATTTTCTGTTTGGAGCAGGGATCTCAGATGGAGGTTAAGGTGGGACCCAGCATTCAAGAGTATGTCTCATCAAATAATGGGAAGACCTTCTAGGAGATGACCTGCATGAGGGTCATTTCTGTTGAGAAGAATGAGGAGAGGTCACACATCCTCGGGCAGGGTCACATGGAGCCTATGTCACATCTTAGCCCTGGAGCCAACCCCATGCTTCTGTATCCAAGTCTTACGGAGAAAGGGGCCCTGGGAAGAGAGCAGGGCAAGGGCTCGGCAGGCCGTTTCTGAGAGCAGGTAATGAAGAGTGGTGCAGAGCACAGAAAGAGGTAGCTCTGTGAAACACGCCAGCGCTCCAGCAGGTGGGGCCTTCTGGGGACAAAGTACAGCCAGCCCTGCAGCTCCTGGCTTTGCTGCTTGGCACCAGTGCTCACAGCGAGAAGCACGGTTGGGATCCACCACTGGGGCGTGAGCAGCAAAAAGCGCCACTCCTCTGCCCACCTTTTCCAAAATCTGCTGGGGGGCTGAGGGGTGTAGATTGCTCCTTGATTCCCACTTGCCACTGACATGGGACCCAGCTGTAATGGTGACACACAGGCTCCAAATGGATTCACAGGCAACAGTGCTGGAAGAGCACATAAGGACAGGATGGGGGACACAGGCTCTCTCCCAAATATGGATGACTGGGAGGTTATTATTGGGCCCTTCTGGTTTGTAGGACTTCTTTGTTACCAGCAAGCTAGTGAGGCTTAGAGAAACCAGGTTACAGACTAAAAAACAGAAACATGGAAGTTGGGAATTAATTTTTAAATATGATCCAAGCTCTTACCAGAGGACCTGACATGCTGCTGCTTAGCCTGTGTTGGCAGGCCTACAGCACGGTCTGAGGCAGAAGACAGCAAATTCAGGGAGTGGAAACAAAGCACAGCACTTTTGTAAGATGCCCACTTGCAGAAACAGTATCTTCTCAAAGAGAAGAAAATAGAGAAAACACTGGGGTGTCTTAGCAGTGGGCCAAGAAGAGACCCTGGAGGAGCAGGCCTGCCCAAAATACAATTTTTGGCTATCAGACTGATGAAAAGTAGGTCACAATATTGAAAGCTTACCCACACTGGGCCTTGTGCCCTTCTTGTATGCAGTGAGGCCAGCAAGTCTGTTTTTACTGCTTCCAGGGAGGCTGAAGGCCTCCAAACACAGGATACTCAACAAATACTTGTTAGCTGATTCCCTAATTTTAAATTCTCATGCATTTATAGTTTTCAAGGAAATTTGGAGAAGGAAACTAAGGAACTATTTTTGGTTTCCCTTTGGGTTACACTTTATTCTGCAAAATTTTGAGCCAACATGGTTAGAATATATAATTACACATGGGGTAGTTTTAGCAGCATTACAGAAGAACTTCCTGCCACTGGTATTTATGTCCTGATACAGAAGACTTCAGAAGGAGGTGTCAGTGAGCAGTTCACAGTACTGGGCACCTTACCCTCAATCCATATTTGATTTTCTCTTCATGCATTTTCATGTCTTCTCCATTTCCTAAGAGAGTAGGGGAGCGAGGGGCAGCAAAGCAGGATCTAGGGCTCTTCCTCCTGACCAGTGCCTACAGTGTCTCTGGAAAATTCCTTTCCTTCAGGGCCTCTCACATAGGTATGGTGAATTGAGGAGCAGGGAGAAATACTGTCATGGTCAGATCAAGCTCAGAGACTCTGGCGGTGATGTCTAGGACAGTAAGAGAAACAGGAGCTCTTGACTCTCTGCTTTCACCCCCCAAAAATAAATGACACCCCTTGAAGTGGAGGTTAGTTTCCGGGAGAGGCAGAAGCAGCTCCTGGAACATGCATGTCTGCTCTGTTTCCTCCTCAGCCCACACTGTTTTTCACCTAACTCTAAATTTAAAAACTTCCATTTTGCCCTGGCCAGGTGGCTCAATTGGTTGGAGGGTCATCCCCTACACCAAAAGGCTGCAGGATGAATTCCAGGTCAGGGCCCATACCTGGGTGTCAGGGTCGATCCCTGGTTGGGGCACTTATGGGAGGCAGCCGATTAATCAACTTTCCCTTTTCATTTTATCATTAGCTTCCTTTATATATTTTTAACTTCCCACCTCATGGCTTTTGGGTTTTATTTTAATAAGGTAGAGTTTCTTTCTTTTTTAAAATTTTATTTTTAATCTCTTATTGGAATTCAGCTATTTATCTTATTTAAAATCTCATCTAACTAGCCTCTATTTTGAAAAAATTCTTAATATTCTATTATTGGAATTGTAACTTTTCTTCCAACTTCATACAAAATTTCATAAATTTTATATTTTGAACTTGAGGCCTTTTCTTTTTCTCATCTTACAACCTAATTCATTTTAGTAATTTTTCATCCTTCATATTGAAATTTTAAACAAACTTGCTCATTTTTAAGTTTATTTCAAAATGTCTTTTCATATTTAAATGTTTGGTTTTAAGCCCATCTTACCTTTTAGTTTTTTTAATTATTGAAGTTAAATCTTCTTTACTACTTTGTTCTATATATATATATATATATATATATATATATATATATATATATATATATATATATTCCACCACCACCCCCACACACACCATGATTTGTTTTTCAAATGGTCAGCAGAAGGTGTAGCCCCAGGGATGTTAATAGTGGGATGTCTTCCACTCCTTCCCCATAGACAGGTTGGAGGTCTCCTTCACTTCTGCTTCCCCCACAGGGTGTTCCATATTCTCTTACAGAAATATCAACCCAGTTAAGGGCTGTGTGAGAGAGACCTTCTCCTCACCTGGCTGGAGTTAATCGCACCCCATCCCCTGGCAGTACATCTCACTATATTGATGGAGCCTTAGGAAAAAGAATCTTGTGGGCCTCCATTCTTGCCTCACTTTAGGGCCTGGCTAAAATCTGTGTGCCTGACTCTAGGCTTTCCCTTTCTTCTCTGCTCTGCCTGGGAGGGGCAGGGGAGGGGGAAGGCCACACAGGATGCCCATTTGAGCAGAGCAGAGTGACCAGGATGCCTGGATCAACTCTCAGAGACCTCCTAGCCTGATGAGAGGGTAACATGACTCAATTTGCCTTCAAATCTCCGTTGGGTCCCTTTGGAGGAACCCTCAAGATGGGGTTTTGGCAAAAGGTATCTTCCTTACACCATTCGTGACCAGACTAGCCATTCAAACTACCTTCTCTCTTGTCCACAACTACCATCCCTGGTAGTGCCCCTTGAGAAGGCTACTTTGGGTCTGTTGCCAATGAGCTCTACCTGGTGCAGATTACCTGGTTCAGAAATCCTATGAGCCCCCTTAATTCTAGAAACTGTTTAAACATAAACTGTTGTAGCTTAGAGGACCTTGGCCCACCAGATCTGGTGAGCCATCTTACTGGGAGAAGCCCAACCAAATTCTACTCAGTTATCACTGCTTATCAAATAAGAGAATCTGTACTCTAGTGGAGAAGCAGGTAAAGGATACAGTGTGATTTAGGCATATGTAGGCCCTGGAATATTTTACCTGAGTAAAAATCATTCCACTGAGGAATGTCTAGAGGATCCATTTTGCTTTGGTACATTGTTCTCTGGGGAACCAAAAAAAATTTTTTTGGGGGGGGTAAATATGCCAGGTTCCCATTTGTCACAATCCAATCTGCTTCTGCCCGTGGTTCTGAGGAGCAAACATGTGCTGCTCCCCCCAGAAAAGTCTCCTGTCTCTGCCCAAGGACTGAGCAGATGGGTCGGGGTGGGGTGAAGATCCATGGAGCTGGTGCCATAAAAAGTTCTCACCAAAAATAAAACCGTGTCTTTCCCACAGCACTTGAGACTGCCCTACCCAGGGCAGATGCTCACGAAAATATCTCACATAGCATGAAACCCGGGCTGAGCCTACCCCTGCTGCCTCTAAGACAGCAAGATGCAGACCAAGATGCCACATGGCATCCTCATGAGTAATGCTTCTTGGCTTCCAGAGGAAGTTCAAGGTCCCTCCAGGGCTGAGCACTGGGGTCCAGAGAGGGGAGAAGGAGGTGCAGGGAGGAACCTCAGCCAGCGTGCTCCGGATGTGCAGACAAATGCTGTGCCTGCCAGCTTCCCGGGAAGGGCTTCACCACAGTGCTGCCTGACCCCTGAAGAGCCACGAGTGGGACGGAGGGGAAGGGAGCTGTGGACACTTTTTTGCTTGCGTTGGCTACAGGCTATTCAGGGGCGCCTCCCTCCTCCATCAGTGAGCGTAACTGTCGGGATGCTATGTTGGGATTGCAGCAAAGCTTTACAGCAACAATGAGCCTGAATGTACTTGGCCTCATCCTCTCTACTTATTCTCGTTCTTCTAGGAGACTGAACTAAACTGGGAGGGAGGGAGAGAGGCTTGACAAGGAGTGGCAGGACAGATATTAAGGACTGACAATCTTCAAATTCAGAGAAAGGCTATCCACCTTATAGGTATATAATGACCTAAATATTCAATGCTATGGATTACGCTGTGAGATGAGCCCTCTCAGACAGTACTAATGGGAGGTTAAGGTGGATAACTTTTCTGAGGGGCAATGTGATCACATATGATCACCAACCTTTTAAAAAGTCAATATCCTGAATTTGAGGACCAATTCTTAAAGGGAAAAACATCATATTTGGAGTAAAGACTTAGGCCCAAAGAACTTTATCACAGCATTATCTATAAT
This sequence comes from Furipterus horrens, assembly GCF_987537825.1. Classification (NCBI taxonomy): domain Eukaryota; kingdom Metazoa; phylum Chordata; class Mammalia; order Chiroptera; family Furipteridae; genus Furipterus; species Furipterus horrens. The sequence goes on along the minus strand of NW_028327175.1, from coordinate 50,797,951 downwards.
AATAATGAAAAAGACCACAACTTAAATGCCAAGGGGTAGAATTAATTAAATACATTCTAGTGTGTTCAGATGATGAAACATTTTACAGTCATCGTGCACCAGGTTTTCACTACTACTGACATGGGAAGATGCCCTAGCATAATCCCTGTCTTTGAAAAACAATTGCAACTTACTATATGTCCTCATTTATAAAATACTAACACCTGAAAGAGGCACAGAAGTCTTTTAGGAAGAAATAAAAATAGCACAGTAAGCATATATCAATTGTAAAATACATACCAAATTAAAAAAATGTTAGAAGAGAAATAAGTGCCTTAATAACATATAGTATATCCCTGGAATTACTACTAATTTCAATTTTATTCTTTATATATATATATATATATATATATATATATATATATATATATTTTTTTTTTTTTTTGTATTTTCCTCACCTTTAATGGTTACCATAATTGGGCTGGTGGAATGCCTGGAACAGTATCTAACGTTTCCGGCCAGGTAAGGGCAAGTACCACTGCAGCCCTTCACTTCCTCCACAGGGTCTCTTTAGGAGAGACACTGGACTTGCCCAGCCCCTTCTTCCAGGGAGCCCACCTACTTGATGAGGGCACATCTCTGGACTGCCCGAGCTCATGGGAGGACATTTGGAGGGGCTGTCATTTATGGGGTTTGCTTCCATCCTAGGATTCAATATTAGGAACCCCACTTGCCTGCAGATATAAGCCCGGTTCTCCAACATCACCTTTATCATGAACTGGTCATATTTGGTTTACCAAGTGCCTACTTTTTTTCTCAGTTCAAAACCCAGGCATGGAAGAGGGGTTGGATCCCTCTCAAAAACTCCAGCCCATAGGTTGAATTATATAGTTAGAAAAAAATAGTTGCACAAAGAAGAAACCTAGTTAAGCCTAGCAAAGTCCCCTGGAGAATGGTGCTATGGGGAGGGGAGGGGTACCAGGATATTCAGGATGGGCCTCCCTGGAGACCAGAGAATAAGCAGAAACCATAGGTCACAGCTGCCCTTTATCTCCTCTTAGTGCTTCAGCATCTCAGTTACAAGACACCACTGAGAGAAAAATCTGCTTTTCCTCTCCTTGCAGCATCTCTTGGTTGCTAAGCAGATCCCTTGGGTAACTAAGTGGGCATAAAATCTTTGCAGAGCTGCCAAGAATCTGCTTCACCCAATTGTCAAAATGAAAAGTGAAATCATTCCTTTCACCTGTCACTACTTTGCACAAAGCTTCCATTATTGAATGGCGATGGCCTAGACTGTTATTCTCACCTACTTGCGAGCATAGAAACAGCCTAAGTGCCCATCAGTAGATGAATGGATAAAAAAGCTGTGGTACATTTACACAATGGAATACTACATGACGGTAAAAAAAAAAAAGGAAGAAGAAGAAGAAGAAGAAGAAGAAAGAAGAAGAAGAAGAAGAAGAAAAGAAGAAGAAGAAGAAGAAGAAGAAAGAAGAAGAAGAAGAAGAAGAAAAGAAGAAGAAGAAGAAGAAGAAGAAGAAGAAGAAGAAGAAGAAGAAGAAGAAGGAGGAGGAGGAGGAGGAGGAGGAGGAGGAGGAGGAGGAGGAGGAGGAGGAGAAGAAGAAGAAGAAGAAGAAGAAGAAGAAGAAGAAGAAGAAGAAGGAAGAAGGAAGAAGGAAGAAGGAAGAAGGAAGAAGGAAGAAGGAAGAAGGAAGAAGGAAGAAGGAAGAAGGAAGAAGGAAGAAGGAAGAAGAAGAAGAAGAAGAAGAAGAAGAAGAAGAAGAAGGAAAACTTACCTTTTAAACAGCATGGATGGACCTGGAGAAAATTATGCTAAGTGAAATAAGCCAATCAGAGAAAGACAAGTACCATATAATCTCACTTGTATGTGGAATCTAATGAACAAAATAAACTGAAGAACAAAATAGGAACAGAGGCATGGAGACATGGAACAGACTTACAGTTGTAAGAGGAGAGGGGGGTGGGGACAGGATGAAAGAAGGGGAAGGGATTGAACAAAAAGCATATGATTGATATATACAACACATAGACACAGACAACAGTGTGTTTATGGCCAGAGACAAGGGGGTGGGGCTGCATAGAGGTGGGCAAAGAGAAGGGAGAAAAGAGGACATTTGTATTAGTGTGAAAAATAAAATAAGTTTTAAAAAAGAAATGAGTTTTGCATATTTTACTCCAAAAAGAGTGGGAGAGGGAGGGGGCTGTTGGGATCTCTCAGGATGATACTCTAGTGAGTCAATGACTGGGGAGAAGCAGGTAGAACAAACCAGCAGCAACCTCTGCCCTCGAGGAAATGGTGCTTCAGGCAGGTGAAGACTTACAGTAGACTGTCCTTAGGCTCAGAGTCGAACCCCTCTGATGTTAGATCTACTGAAGCATCTATGGGGGGGGGGGTAGACCAAGAAATTCCTGCATTTTAAAGAAATTCCTTGGGTGATCCTGATGTGTACTATGCACTTTAAAGTTCAAAAATCACAAATGTTTCCAACATAGATATGTATACAAATAAGTGCAATAAGATATTACAGGTGTTGTGATACATGTATGTCCAAGGAGTGAGAGATACTGTTGGTGGAGTTGTCAGTTTTAACTGGGAGTGCAAGGGAAGTGTTGCTTTGAGTCTTTATTAATGGCTAGATGTTCTCTAGGGAGTGGAGGAAGGGGAGAAGGACATTTTGGGCAGGAGAGAACTGCTAGCAAAGATACAGCTACCTGAAGCTGGTCTGATGAGTTAAACGGAAGGGAAGATCACTAAAGCTTGAGCGTATGGTGCTGGAAGGGAAATCACAAATGAGTGGATGAGGGAAGGGAGGCCTTGGAGGCTAAGGAGTTTCCAGTCTAGCTTGTGGTCAGTGAGTTGCTACCATGAGTATTTAGCAAGAGAGTGATGTGATCAGATTTGCACTTTTAAAAAGCCACTTTGAGGGCAGGTGTAGAAGATGGACTGGCATGGGACAAGACAGGAAGCAGAAAGACTGATTGGAGGCTGTTCTGGCAGCCCAAGCTGGGCTCAGGCTAGGTACAAAGGTGGTGGGAAAGAAGACCCTTGTCTTCCTTGGCCCTGATCCACTTGGCCATCAGGTGAACTTGTGGCATCAGTGAGTGCTGAACTTGACAATACAACACTGCTCAAATATCATACCTATTTATTAAGAGAATAAAAATGTATGGAACTATTGATAAAGCACCAAAAATGATGATGATACTTCTTTCTAAATACTTAAAAACAAAATTATTTAAATTGCATGAAATAAGCTGTGGCTTTTCAGCAAGTCAATTAATCTGGTGCTTCTCAAACAAGGATACCATGGTACTAAGTACCACAAAAATCCACTATATAAAAAGAGTGTGTCTCCTAGGAGTACACAATTTCTTTAAAGATTGAGGGCACTAGTTTTTGCTAGTTCAAGTGCAAACATAACTATACCGTGGTGAACCAAATTGGACTCGTGGCTCAGTCTTCTTGGCTGTTGACCTCACTGTAAAATGTAGGGGCTGGTTTCCATGACCTCTGATATCTTTTCAACACGCCAATATGTAATGACTGTTTTCCCCTAACTAGTTACCATCCTCACCTTTTCCTTTTAGATTTGAGAGAGAGGTCATTTTTTCTATTTCTGTAAGGTTATTCTCTTTAATTCATATCCCTCCTGCTGTTGGCAGCTTTAAGCAAAAGGTGGGGCCTCTCACCCTCAGTTCTTGCTCAACCAGCAGTTTCTTCTGCTCTCCCTCCATCTATCTTCTCTAGAGCTTGTCACTTTCCTCAATTCTAATTTAAAAAAGGAATCGTGGGGGAGGCAATAAAGATAGAGTAGCCCTTTCTTCTAAGAAGGGACACTTCAACCCTCCATTTGACTTTTCCCTAATTGCTGCTGGTTTGACATTTCCCCCCCTTCATTTTGAGAAGTCCTTCCTGACTTTCTCTCATTTGGAGTTTGAATTATTTTGCACTCAATGACTTCCCAGCTTTTGATTTAACATTTAACAACTTTGCCTGTCAGCCTCCCTTCCTTTTCCTCCAAAATGCTGTAAGAGAGCTAAGAGTTCCCCCACTTAAAGTCATAACATCACTGAGAGTAGAATTTTGTTGAAACTTGAACAAAAGTTTGACTGGTTTCATCAAGCAAGAGAGGCATGGATATAAGCCATTGCTAAGGGACTTTATAATCTTCATTTTCCCAAACCTTTGACATAATCTCTCTCTCACACACACCACTCTTAAAAACAGTAATTTTAAGAATTGGTTTGGGGATTGGAAAATTCTGTCATGAATAAAACACCGTTTGAAGACAGAAAACAAAAGATAGGGACAAGTAAATTCATCTCTCAATGGACAAGAGACCACAGTGGGATTTTTAGGAACCACTGCAAGACAACCCTTATTTAAATTTTAAAAATAAATGTAGGGTAAGAAATATAAAACCTCCAGATTTCAGAATTCTTTTTGGATAGCCAGTTTAATTCCCAGTCGGGGAACATGCCTGGGTTGTGGACCAGGTCCCCAGTTGGGGGCGCACAAGAGTCAACTACATGTTGATATTTCTTTTCCTCTTTCTCCCTCCCTTCCCCTCTTCCTAAAAATAAATAAGTAAAATATTTAAAAAATAAAAATAAAAATGGATACTTTACCCCAAAATATATGTAAATAGCAATAGCACATGAAAGAATTATCAACATCATTAATTATCAGGGAAATGAAAATTAAAACCGTAATTAGATGCCTCTATATATCTACTAGGATGGCTAAATTGGAAAAGACTGACCAAGCTTAATGTGGGCTAGAATGTGGAAAAATTGGAACTCTCATACATTGCCAGTGGGAAGCTTAAACAATTCAACCATTTTGGAAATTCTGGCAGTTTCTTTAGAACTTTAAATATAGATCTATCACATGATCCAGATATTCCACTCCTAGGTATTGATCCAAGAAAAACAAAAGCATCTATCTATACATAGATTGCGTGGATGTTCACAGAAGCCTTATTTGTAATAGTCCCAAACTAGAAACAACCGAAGTGTCTACCGTCGTCGTCGTCGTCGTCGTCGTCGTCGTCGTCGTCGGCAGCCGTCCGTCTCGAGAGACGATGGTGTAGCTTCTTAAGAGTCTATCTGCACCGCCGAGAATGGTTGTGCAGTCCAACTTGGGAGTGACACGGTATCTGTCTCCTCCCGTGTTGAATCGACATCTTGCGATGACGCTGGAGTGTCCTCTCCAGTGAAGCTGAAGCTACAGAGCCTGGGCAGGGTGATATGGAGGGTCTGCTGTTGCCCATGCAGCAGACCCCCCCTCTCTTCGCAGCTGAAGGGTCCAAGGGAAAGACGGAGTCAATACAGCTTGGCTTCAGGTGCGCCGCAGGAGTTGCCGGTGTTGACTACAACGTCAAACCGCCTTAGGGACTCCGGCTCCGGATTTTCTGTCGGGGTTTACTCCCTTAGCCTTTCCCCTGAAGAGGTAATATACCCACACAGTGGAGTAAAGCTCAGCAAGAAACAAGAAGGACCTATTGACAGATACCACATGGATGAATCTCAAAATACTTAGCCTGAGTGAGAGAAGCCAGACCAAAACAAAGAGTATGCACTGTATAATTCCATTTAATTAGAATTCTAGAAAATGCAAACTAATCTGAAGTGATAGAAGGCAGATCAGCAGTTGCTTGCGGACAGGGTCATGTAGGGAGTGGGGGTAGATTACAAAGGGGCACAAGGAAACTTTCAGGGTAATGAAGTTATTCCATAGATGTGAATATATAGTAAAACCCATTATTCTGTACACTTTAAGTATGTGCAGGTTACTTTATGTCAATTATACCTCAATAACACTGCAAAAAAACAAAAACAAAAAACAGGAGCCTTTAGAAAATTCTACTAGGTAATCCTTTGAATAAATAAAAGAATCACTATATTTTACATAATTAGTAAACTAAGGATTCTTTACATCAGGTTAAAACTATAAGTACTTCGGGAACATGAACTGGTACATTGTTCGTTATTAAGGGGAGCTTGGTACTCCCACTCCTTCCATTCCAACTCTTCATCCCCACTGATGACATGAACGAAAAGATACCCTCTAAGACAGTGGCTGGTGTCAAAAACAGAATATTGAATAAAACAGACAAAGGTCCATGCATGAGAGGTATTGTTGTAATTTTGTGGATTTTTTTAGCTTCTTATGGCAGATAATATCTCTTGCATAAGGTTCATAGGCCATAGACATCAATTTATGTATTATAACCAAGGGATATTACAAATAAAAAAAATACACCTCACTTGTCATGTTAAATTTCTGCCAATCTCTAAGCTATCTGCTATTTACTCTCAAAAGGCCAATTTCCTACTCTTGTTCTAGACATGGGAATCAATATGAAACCTAGGAGTCATTGTTTATGGAGACTAGGAATCATATATACTTTCAATAAACTGAGGTTTATTAAAGAAAGTAAACTGGTTCAATTGCTGGGAAAAAGCTAGAATAAATGGGTTTTTTGCTTCTATTTTTCTCCATTGTTAATGCTAATGCAATCACTTCTGTTTGTGGGGTCAGCATTGCCCATGTCTACTTCACTGAATCTCAATTAAGACAGAGGCAGCACATGAACAGAGCACTTGGAGGAAGTGAGGAGACACAGGTGCCAGCCCGGGCTTTGGGACTGGCCAACTGCAGAACCAAGTTCAGTCACTGATGCTTTCCCATCATCTATAAAATGGATGAGGTCTGTGAGGAAGAAGTAGCCCTGTAAGTGCTCCGAACTCTTGAGAATGATGATGCCATATAGACATAGGTAAAACTTGTTATAATTTATACCCCAAGCCGTAATACTTTTGAAAGCACTATTAATAATTAGCTGGGGCAACAGTTATACACAAAGTTTATCATTCTGTACCTTCATTGGGAGCTAGGGTATTGGTTTCCAAATGCTAGCTCAGAGATCAGTAGAAACTTCCATTAGCCCACTGCAAAGTTAGAAAATTGAGGATCTGAAATATATTTTATTTTAAAAAATATTATGAAATATTTCATGCAAACAAAGATTTATAATTTATGTATAAGGTATAAAGAATAAAATAACAGCTGAAGTCTCTATAAATTCCTTCCCAATCACATTCCCCTCCCTCTTTATCCTGAATTTGTGTTTATCATTATATCGAATTTGTGTTATCATTCCCTTGCTTTTCTTCATGGCATTACTAGATATGTATGTGTCTCTAAAAATACACTATTTAGATTTTTTGGTTTTTAAATATTACATAAATGGAATAATCTTTCAGTATGTATTCTTATATGACATTTTTTTGTTTGTTTGTTTGTTTTGTTTGTTTGTTTTGTTTGCCTAACATGCATCAGGAAGAATATGGCATCACCTCTGAAATATTCCTACCAAAAATTTATAAAAAAGAATAACCTGAATCTAATCATAAGGAAACATAAAGGAAGCCAAAATTTTGAGGGATATTCTACAAAATAACCTGCCTGTAATTTTCAAAAGGCCAAAATTATGAAAGTCAAGAAAAGACTGAGGAACTTTTCCAAATTGATGAAGACTAAAGGGACATAACTAAACGCAATGTGTTATTCAGAACTATATACTTTTGCTATAAGGACATTCTTGGGACAATTAATGAAACTTGAATGTGGGCCTAAGAATTAGATAATAGTAATGTATCAATATTGATTTCCTGATTTGGTGGTTGGACTGTCAGGCAAGGTACGTCACGCGCAGAGGCTGCGTGCAACGAGGAGGCGGTCCAGAAAAGATCGAGGCGGAAGCAGCGTCAACAGCAGCAACAACGGCCATCTGCCTTCACCTGTAACAAGTGCGGCAGGGATTGTCACTCCCGAGTCGGACTGCACAGCCATTCTCGGCGGTGCAGATAGACTCTCAAGAAGCTACGCCATCGTCTCTCGAGACGGACGGCTGTCAACGACGACGATGGTTGGACTGTAGTAATAGAGTAGAAGGAGCTTGGGTCAGTTCCAAAGAGAAGTTTTAAGAATTAATGAGAGGTTCATTGAGCTCGTCCTCTGCAGGAGATAGGAATGTTCCAGTTAGGGCCCGTTGCAACAGCCAGGGGCCCAGAGCAAAAACGAGATGGGACAGAGCCACAGCCAAGCCACAATAGATATACAGCAAAAGCAAGAAATAAACTTTTGGTTTATAAGCTATGGAGCTACTGAAGCACTAACCTGACTAAAGAAGCAAAGATCTTTCTTTTTTTTTTTTTTCCCAACAAACTTCAAATGAAAAGAACTAGCCCTAGTCTGCATATCTGACATCAAAAGCAGTAGAACTGGGCCAATAGGGTGGGTGTGTGCTGTATAATGAGAAGATGCTTCACCTGACTAATTCTTGGCCTCTCTCTGGGGCAAGTGATGATAGACCCTCAATCTGGCCAGGCCACAATCTAGACAGGTAATCACTATCCCCCCACCAGTGCCACACCCAGGAGATGAGCACTATCTACAGAGATATCCTACCAGAGAGAAGGGTACAAGAGGGGAGCACTGCATCTGTGCTCCTTATATCCAATAGGCTCCTGCTCAAGGTGCCTCAGCATCAAGAGCTCAATGCAATTGACTCGGTGGCTCAGGCACAGTTGGGAAGAAGTTGGTATGTGTTATTTCTTGAGACTGAACCGGTACACCCCAGAAAGGTCAGACTCAGAATGCTGAGCAAGATTAAAGCCAGAGGACCAAGAGGAATCTCTCCCTCATTGCACACATCCCTGCCTTGGTTTATGAAGCTCTATAAACAGACTGTGAGGCTCTATACACAGACTGGGATTAAGCTCAGAATAGACTGGAAGACTCCTCCTGGTTTGGGGTCAGCTTATCTGCTGGCTTCCTTAGGAGTCCACAAGTGAGTTTTCCACTTCAGATCCACTTACCTCCCCTGTACTTTCTGTAGTAACTAACCTAAGATTGCCTGCGACAACGTTCAACTTGGTCCTGAAGGTTGACTAATGACACTTCCACAAAGCCTTTCTTCATCTGGTTGTCGATGTTCTCCTCATTCTAGAAAGCAACAGGACTTTGCAAGATTGATTTCTACATCCCATTGTCCACAGTAATATCTTTGAGTAATCATAACATTTATCATAACTGAGCAAAAAACATCATACATTCTTTCTTATATTTTAAATCTAGCATTGATCGACCAAAGCCAATTTAACATAAAATTTCAAATGAAGCATGACATTAGCTTTAAGCTTTGTTGCTAATAGATGATCTCATTATAATTTCAAAACCCCAAACCTCTTATTAACCTGTTTGACGCAATATAAACTTTGTACCCTTTAAGAGAGAGAATCATCACTAAGACTCAGGCTTGTACTAAGTACATAGGGAGTGAAGAGTAAGGATAATCATATGACAATCATTTTTTAATGTATAGTATCTTCTAACCCTAAAATAAGTTTAGGTCCCACAACAATATGAATATCCTTAACATTACTGAACCTTTCATTTAAAAAATGGTTAAGATGGTAAATTTATGTTATGTGTTTCTTACCACATTTAAAAAAAAATCCAGGCCAGCTAGATCTATGTAATGTGCCTTGTAAAGTCTCAGTGCCTGTGAATCCCCACAGGGGACTTGGGTTAGTCATGCTGGAAGGGAGCACTATAGGTTGCATGTGTCCTGTCGCTGGGTGTGGTTCCATCTTTGTTCCAGCCATGTGTTTGGCTCAGCTTTCCAGCTGGGACACTCACCTCACCAGAGGTGCTCTGAGCTCCACAACCTGGGCACGAGTGTCCAGTGGCTGCCGTAGCAAATTCTGGGTGACTTAAAATAGCAGAAATTTATGCTCTCACGGTTCTAGAGACTGCAAGTCCAAAATCAAGGTGTCGACGGGGCCACGCTGCGGGTCCAGGGGAGAATTCCTTCTCACCTCATCTGAGCTTCTGGTGGGTGCTGGTTGCCAGCAATGCTTAGCATTCCTTGACTTGTAAATGTGCCACTCCAACCACCGCCTGCATCTTTACGTGGCTTCTTCCCTGTGTCTCCAAATCTTTCTCTCCTTGTAAGGACAGCAGTCATTGGATTTAGAGCCAACCCTATTCCAGTTGATAATACCTGCATAAGGTCATATTAATAGATACAAGTTAGGACTCTAATATAGCAACCCACAGCAGTCTGGAACTTTTTTTTCCTTCCAAAATTCTTCAGCCAAGACAAAAATCAGAGATTTTACTTTCAAAAGGAACATTATGAAGAAAGTAAAACCAAACAAACAATAGGAACAGCAACAATAATAACATGACAGAAAGTACCAAAGCATAAAAACGGAGATGTTTATTCAAAAATTCCTGAAGTCTAGCCATAGTTGGACTTGACTGCCAGAGGTCATAAAACTCCCCAGGGAAATTCCTCCCAAAAGCATTCATTTCTGTCTCCTTAACTAGACTCCAACCCTACAGGCTTCCGTGCCTTCCTAGATGGTCAGTAGCGATCGATGGGCCACTCCTGAAAGGTGTACACACCTCCATGTTTCTCTGGGAGCTCTCAGGTTGCCCTATCACCTTCCTCAGTCAGAAAGGTAAGAGAACAGCTTCCTCCCAAATGTGTATAATTACTGTTTTAGATCCAGCACAAACCATACATGGGCCCTTCCTCTAGGTCAAGACAAATTTCTCTGGGCCGACCCAGGATGGGGCGGCAGACCTGCAAGGGTTAGAGAGCTGTAGTACTGCTGCTGTGGCTTAGGTTCCAGCATGCCCTTTTCAGCATTTCCAATCTACTCACAAAGACTCTTTTCCAGAACCTTAAGAGAGTGTAGTTTTGACTTCACTCTGAAGAATAAATCCGTGCCTTTGTGAAGGTAAGTAAGAGCCCTCCCGCTAAACCCTATGTCACCATAGCAACTGAGAGGACCCCCTCTTCTCTAACTGAGAAGGGTCTGTTTTCTGAAGCTACAGGACAGTCTAATAGCACCTTTGGCTCAGTCTCCTCTGGCTTAGGTGAGGTGACTCCAGTCACAGTCTTTCTGAGTTAAGCCTTTCATAATCTTTTTAGAGTGGGAGTTCCACTGCCTCCCCCCTCCCCACCCCGCCCTGCCAATTCTGCTTTTCCTTTTTTGCTATCTCTCCTTTTATTCATTGCCTTTAAAAACAAAACATGAAGAACTGTGGGATAGAGTCTTTAGGAGCAGTTTCCTACCACTATCTCCCCCCTTTTCCCCACCAATCAAGTCCTACATTCCTGCAAAGCACCATATTATTTTCATTTTATTCCTAAATCCTCTATAGCCTTTGCGGGGGGGGGGGGGGATAAAAGATAATGGCAATAGCAAAATAAAGGAGAAAAAGGAATCTCTGACCTAAAAGAGACAGCAGGAATAATGTGTCCAATAGAAGTACCGCCTGACTCCATTGCTTGCATTCCTAGCTTCAAGCACAAGAATAAACAGGCAGGCTTTATGGTGAAACTTTTTTGAAACCCCAGATAGCCAACTCACATTTAGGTCAAGTAATTTCCAATTTGCTGAGTTCTAGTGCCATTAGGAAGGTAAATAGTAGGAAAAAAATCAGTGAAGTTTATTTTTTTTTAAGTTAAATATATTTATATTTCAAAAGTGGTATTATTGGTTTCTCAACTGTAGAATCATGGTACTTTAAATGTGTTTTTTTTCTTTCTTCAGGTTGTAGTTAATACTATGCTGGTTTGGCAGTATCTATCAAAAGCCTTCAAAAAATTATAAATTTTAATCCATAATTCCATTTATTGGAACTTACTTAAAGGAAAATAATGAGATGTGTGTGCAAATATTTATGGGTAAAGATACTCATTTTACAATCATTTATAATAACCCAAAACACATGTCCATCATCAGAGTATTGGTTAAATAGATGATGGTACATCATCATAATGGAATACTTAGCACATATTAAACACTGTAGTCTTAATGAATATGTAAGGATATGATGAAAAAATGTTTGTGTATACACAACCATGCACAGACATCTACTCCAGATTTGATTCTCTGGCTGCTAGTAACAATGAAAACAATTTGAAATGACTTAAGCTCTTGTGACAGAGGTGACATTGCAGTGACTTGGGAAACAAGTGATCTTTCATAAATGGGGCTCCACCAACTTTTTCCTCCATGAGAGAAAAATTGCATTTTTCTCATAGCATACATAAAAAAGTCAATTATATTTATTTCATATGTCAATTATATATGTGTGCAAAACCTAAATGTGAAAATTAAAATAAAAACAATAAAACTTTAAAACAGAATCATACAAAAGTGTCTCTATGACTGTAAGGTAAGCAAAGCTTTGAACACAAAACTAACCATAAAAAAGATAAATTTAATTTTACTAAATAAAAAACTATTTACCAAAAAATATCATTAAGAGAGTAAAAAATCAAGGTACACATTAGGGCATGATGTTTGCAAGATATATACCCAACAAAGGAGTAATATTCAGGATATATACAAAAGTCCTACTGAGAGAAGGTGGGAGGGAAGGAGGTAGGCAGGGAGAAAGGGAGGGATGGAGGGAAGGGGGGAGAGAGGGAGGGAGGGAGGGAGAGAGAAAGAGAGAGTATAAGCATGATAGAAAAATGGGCAAAATACTTAAACAGAAATTTAGAAATTATATATATCCAAATGGCTTATAAATGTATATAAAGTTGTTCAACTTCTATAGCATCAGAGAAATGCAAATTTAACCCAAAATGTAGTACCACTATATACACATCAGAATGGTTAAAGTCAAATAGGCAAATAATGTCAAGCAGCAGCCAGTGACACTTGTATAGTGCTGGTTGGAGTGGAAATTGGAACTTGCTGTGGCAGTAACTACTGCAGCTCAGTATACACATGCCATGATCCAACATAGTCACTAAAAGATACATGCAAGAATGTTCATACCATAGCCCCCAAACTCAAATATCCATCATCAGCAGAATGAATAAGTACATTGCAGTATCTTCATAAATTATACAACTATAACAAAGAGAATGAACAAATAATGCTATACACAATAGCATGAATAAATCTCACAAATATGTTGAGCAAAAGCCCAAAACAAAGAAGAAAAAAAATACACTGAGTGATTCCACTCATATAAAGTTTAAACACAGGCAAAACTAATCTATACTTTCAGACACTGGTTAGTTACTCAAGAAAGTAAGAGTGACTGGGAGTCACTTATATTACTGTGACATTCTTTTTCTTGATATATACATATTACATGTCTACAATTAATATCACACATGACTACACATATATCCGCTTTGAAAATATTCATCATGCTGTATCCTTGTTATGCACTTTTCTGAACATATGTCATACTCCAAAAGGAGGCTATTTTAGTGGCCTGATAGGATAAAGGTCTATTTATCTAAAGCTACAAAAAGTTCAAGAGACAGGCAGTAGAGAACTGTCTCAACAGTGTTGTGGAGAATCAGGCTCCTCTCTTCTTCCTCAATGCTCGGCATGTGAATTTCATCCTCAAGGTTGCAAGATGCCTATTTCACCTCTAAGTATTGCATTGGCTTTAGGGGAAGGCAGAAGGCAAAAGGCCCAAAGCCAAAGGACATACCAACTGAGTTGAAGTCTGCAGAATTGTGGATATTTTCTATTTTAGTCATCATAATTTTCTATAGTTTCTAAAAGTTCCACAATGATATACATTAATGTGATTTTTAAAAGAAACTCCTAATTGGATGGAAATAAGCAAAATCATGTGCTGATTTTCAGCTTCAAGTCCTATGGGGATAATTCACAGGGTTTTCTGTTGGGCTGAATAATTGCAGAATCCCCCCTATGCTTATAGGGGCAGAAAAATAGCTCTAAATTTATTCTTGGGAGGGTGCAGAACAATGCACTGCTCCCTGAGTCTCATATTATATGGTGCATACAAAGCCTTGTGTGGGGGCCCCTCAATGCTATTCTTTGGGAGCAGAGGTGTTCCTGACCTGAAATGACTTGGAGGAAGTGGCAGCGTCCCACACAGGCAGGGTTTCGTGTGTAGGAGTCTGCTGCTGCTGTTCAACACTCAAATGCATATTTTATCCACTTTCTGGAGCTCTGCAGGGTAGAACTTAGAATAATTAAGGAGAAATGCAAATCAAGAAATGAGCTTGGTTATAGTTTAATTCACTGAAGGAAGACAAAAGTAAAAAGCAGTATAAATTATATTTCAAGAGTTGATTTCCTGAAAGATATGATTGATCGACATTTTTCTTAAGAAAGTGACCTCTGAAAGAGCTTGTGTTTTGAACAATTCAAGTGTATTCACTCTCTCTGAATGACAATTTTGACCTGAGGCTTCAATTCTTCACTTACCTTCAGTCATTACTACCAGTGAAAATTTGGTTAGCAGCAAACAATTAGATGAGTTTCTGCTTGAAGCAACTTAACCTTTTTTCTCTCTGACTTAGGCTCCAGGAACCATGTGGAGATGGTCCTCAAAGTTTCCAGTGAAGAGAAGTGGGAAGTTGACACTTGGTCCTTCTGAAATATGAGAAGGTAAATTGTGTTATAACTTAGAGGATTTTCAGACTTCACTTTCAACAGTATCTACTGACCACTTTGTATGAGGCCCTAAGGCAAAACCTGGGGTATTTAGGGACAATCTCTCCCACCACAGGAGCCCTCCACAGCCACACCCTAAGTCACCCCCACAGCCATTGTCACCCCCCACCCCCAGCTATACTGATCTTTGAGTCCTCCTAAGAAAGCCATCAGGCTATCTCTCAGCTTCTCACCTTCACTCTCTGTCAGAAACACTCTCCTCCTCTCTCCCCCTGTTCCCCACTCCTGCAACCCCTCCAACGTGGCCAACTTCTAAGCAATCACCAGGTCTTAGCTCAGACGTTTCTTCTAAGAAAACCACCTAAGTCCTCACAAATCTTTCTGCCTACCTTTTCATTTAGAACTTGCTTTCACTGACTTAAGAAGGTACAAGGAAACAAAAATAAAATGGCATTTATGACTATATCCCTGGAGTCTTACTTATTCAACACAAACACACTAATGACATAAAACTAACATTTATTATTATTTGGTCACCCCAAACAGACATGTTCCCTCCCTACTTTGAAACCCCATGATGCTTCCAGCCTATATGCTCTATCATAGTTATCTGTGTGCCTGTCTTGGTCAACTTGAAGGTAGGAATTATGTCTTTCTTTTCATTTGTTTAATTTTTATTTTATTTTAAACACCATTTCTTTCAGTTCATTGACTTATTTTAATAGCTGTTCTGAAGTCTTTTTTTAAGTTATTTATTTATTTATTTTTATTATTTTTTATTTATTTTTAGAGAGAAGAGAAAGGAGAGAGGGAGAGAAACATCACTGTGTGGTTGCCTCTCACTTGTGCCCCCAAATGGGGACCTGACGTGCAACCTAGTCATGTGCCCTGACTGGGAATTGAACCAGCGACACTTGGCTCGCAGGCCGACACTCGATCCACTGAGCCACAGCAGCCAGGGCAGGGATTATGTCTTACTCACCTGGTTTCCCAGCAAGACTTGGTATACTTTCCTGACATGGTAAACATTAAATAAAAATATATTTAAATTAAATACAGTTAAATATAATGACATGGAATTGACTCTAAATAAAACTGGACATCAAGCTTGGCCCATAAAGAAGTTTCTATTCAGTCTTCCCAGCTGGGCTTAAAAAAACTGATTCAAGTTTATAGTAAATATGGAAACAATACACACATTTCCATGACAAATCCAAAGAAATTTCTAGGCCAAATAGTAAAATTGATGCCTTTAAAACCAAAGCATTTTTATAGAAATGAAAACTTGAAAGTCAATTGAATATCTAAAGGGATCTGTGTTCTGAATCACTCTCTCTCATCAATCACAACAAATTCTTGAATGAATATCCTCTTTTCCCATGTAGTCAATTCACGGGAGAGTGAGATGTCACACAAGGTATGGTTTGCTTCTATTAAATTAGTAAGATCATCACATAATAGATGATGTTCTATCATCTGCAATAGTCATCATAGCAGGTATGATATTTTTCAGTTCAAACGTAGGAGGAACAGGACCTAGAAATCTAATCAAGTATTCATTAAATGAAGAAGAAATCTATAGGTTGAGAGATAGTCTTAAGGTGTTTATTTATTTATTTATTTTGTTTTACTGTGAATACAAGAAGTTGGACTGAACAAATAAGAACCTGCAAAGGACAAGGATTTCTCAGTGAAGCCCAGCGCTGATGCAGGGAGAAAGTACTCAGAGCAGTAAACCCAAATATTTGGGCCCATGGCCAACTAGGGCATCTTAATAATGCTGGTCAGTAAGAGCATCCACATAACTTGCCTTGATCATCAAACAACATTTTCTACTGTCATGGGATTTCCCATGTGACAATGTCAATTCACCTGAGCATGTCAGGTGTGAGAGGTTAAGAGCCACAGATCAGGTATGCAGCCCAAGACCAACCATGGTGAGTACTTGCAGGTCTTGGATCTCATGGACCTAGAGAATCCTCTCACCAGCAGATAGGTGTTCTCCAGCCCCTTAGTAAATTGATTTCTCACTGTAAATTAAGCAGTTGTCATTCTAAATTATTAATGAGTCTTTTGTGGACTTGTTTACTGTGGCTGAGTCCCTGTGGACCTAACCTTTGGGAGCTCTAATGAATCCAGTTTCTAGAACTTCAATGGGAAAACAAGCTCTGAATTATGATAGTTCTACTTCCCCCAACTGCCCAAGACACACACACACACACACACACACACACACACACACGCACACAGAGTCACACATATGAAATATGCACATATACAGATGCACACAGGAACACTCTCTCATATACACATAGACACATCAGTGAGGTCATGTTTGGCCAGGCAGCCTCCCTGGATGACATCATTATCTCGTCTTCCCTGTAACTGCAAAATCATGCCATTGAAAAGATATAACATGTTTCCTTCAAATGTGCTGTATTTCTCCATCTTTGGTGGTTGTCAGCTTTTCATCAAAGACAAGCAGGCTCAGTTCAGCACAAAGTCAGTCCAGGTACAATAGCAGTTTCTCCCCACAGTTCTGCACTAGGCTGGCCCTAATGCCAGTCAACAGGGGCTGATCCCCTTCAAACAGGAATTGAGCAGGGTCACAGGGTTCCTGGATAGAGCTGAGAAGGAAACAAAGAATGACTTCTCTTCTCTCCCACCTACACTAGGCCATTTGTTGCAGGACCCGAGAGCAGCAGAGGTCAGCCCAGGGGGCCTCTATGGAACATCCTGTTTAATGTTGGAAAACATAATACCCAAACACATGAAAAGCCAATTCTTTGAGACTGCCATTGAATCAACTCTTCATTCCTATTACTTCCTGTTAACTCACTCAGAATATAACCTAAAGTCCTTACTTGGCCTTTAAGGCCATTGTGAACTGGTCCCAGCTACTCTCTGACTGTATTCACAGCACTCTACCTCCTGCAGATTTCACTCCAGCCCTGCTGAGTTCCTCATTGGTCCTTTAACACACCCCCATGTTGCTGCCTCAGGATCTCTACATTTGCTGTCCCTTCTGCATGGAATACTTTTCTCACAGATATCCACATGGCTTGCTCCCTCACTTCATTTAGGTCTTTATTCAAATATCTCATTACCGGAGCTACTTTACCATCATATCTAAAATATATAGCAGCCTCTACCTCCCATTATTTTTTATTCTCTTACCTTGATTTATTTTCTTCCTACTTACATACAATATATGTGTTTATTGTCTGCCTTCCTTCACCAGAATATAAGCTCTTTGAAAGCAGGGATTTTGTCTGATTTGATGATTGCCATTTCCAAAGAGCCTAGAATAGTGCTCAGGCCATAGTCAATACTCAATAAATATGTATTGAATAAATGAATTGTGCTTCTTCTTCCCCATTTGTCTTTTTCCTAATTATTTTACCCCCTGCTTCCAAAGTAAAAAAAATCCTCAAATAACATGTTGACTCTAGTAGGATGTTGTTCTCCCTGAAGTACCAGCACACAGTCAAATCCAACACCAAGTCTGGGCAGCCCAACATCAAGTCTGGGAACTCTAGTTAGGTTGAGAAAGGATTTCCAATCAGCTGGTTCTATAGCAACCCACTAAAGGGAAGATACTCAATGGGATTCTAAAGCCATTCTAAAGGGAGAGGCATGCTCTTTGCTTTAGGGAGTTTAGTAGGCCTTTTAATTCTACAAAGAGAAGCCTAGGCCTGGGCAGGCTAGAAGAGGCTGAGATAGCATGCTCTGATTCTATTATAAAAGAAATCTACATTGGAGAGGTTTTTATATGTTGACTTTTCTAGTTCCCCTGTCTGATGTTGAAAAAACAAAGTTTGAGTTGCTAGAAACTTACTGAATAAAGGAGAATGGAGAGGTTATTCTATTCGATGTGACAGGACAACTGGGCTAACAAGAGATCAGAAGGGGCTCCTGGCAATATTGGGTGCTTCACATTCAGCTTTATTTTGTTGCAGGTTCTAGGAAGAAGTTTTCCTCATTAACCCCAAATTTTCAACAGAAGGTGTGTTAACCACTACCTCATGTTAGCACTGCCTTGAGGAATCAAAGCAGCACTGTGAAGTATTTTGGAATGATGGAGGCCAAGTGGGCCTAGGGAAGCATGAAGAAGTATGTAGTGGTGAGGTTGTGAGACGGGATGGAAGAGAATTCAGAAGCTGGAAGTCAGAGATATCAACCATGAGAATGGAGCCATCTACAGAAATTCTTGGAAACCAGGGATAAAACAAATTTCTTGCAATCAATATATCAATATTTGGGTAGTAAAGGAAAAGGGACTCTGAAATAATGGAGGATTTAGGGATTTTAAGGTCACCCTAAATCACAGAACTCATATCTGAAACTCAGTGGTTGTCTAGTTTTCTAACCTTATTGAACCACAGAAAACTTTTCATCAAATGACTTATCATAAGGAACCCAAAGTGTCAAACAGAACAAAATGGGATATGGGTCTGAATTTATACCCACTTGGCTTTCCCCTTGGATTCCACGTTGGCCTTCGGGCACCCCTGTGGAATCCTGGTACCCCAGCAGCACAGTTTGAAAACCATGGATCTAGAACACAATTCAAGAACCTGCTCCTTCATAATGCAGACAGTTGATTACTTAGTCTGACTCTGAGTGCTCATTATGTGCTTAGCAGCAAGTCCCTGAGCCAGCAGTCACTGCTGGGGTGCTCTTCCTTTCTCTTGAACTGAATTCCTGGATCCTGGGACTTCTACCCACTGGGCCTAGTGGAAAACCAAAATTAGCCTAATTCTGTCCACATAACAGCTCTTCAAATCTTTGAAGACTTCTTTTATCCTTCCCTAAGATGTCTTTGTTCCAAGTTAAACATTCTTAATCCTCCAACTATTCTCAAACTACTCTTACAGTTCATATGCTATTTAGGAATCTGAAGCTGCTGCTATCAAAACAAACAGCATAGAAAAGGAGTTCACTTAAGACCAAAATAAATTTACACAACAGAGGGCACAACCACACACACTTTAAGGGCAGTACAGGCTGTCAATCCCCTATTCAGAAAGTGCATTCCCTCCTGAGCACAGTGAGTGGGGCTGGCAATCAGGTCTGACCTCATGCACTAGCAGTCACCAAGTCAGGGACAGGAGGAGATGGCTATCCGCAGCAGAGACGCTCAGCTCTTACTATTATTATTCTTGAAACACCGCCCAGCCGCTGAGCTCAGGAATGCAGGACATTAAGTGCCTAGCACGGATTCATTTCGGCAAGTCTTAACTGACCACATGTGTATCTGCAGAACTACTGATCCTTGCCCAGGAAGGCTCGTTTCAAAGGTTAGGGCTATTTGCATAGCTGGAAAGTGCCTATGTGACCAGCTCACTGTGACCAGCTCACTGTGAGAGCTACACAGCACCCATGACCAGAAACAAAATTGGGGCTTCCTGATGCCAAGGAGCTTCACATGCATACGGGTGGTTTGAGGCCTGGAGACCATGTGCATACTGGCAGCCCAACCGTGGAAGGGCAAACAAGCCTGCCCTTGCTGTATCAGGGGCCCTTCCAATGCTTATCCTTCCTCTGTGTGGCTGTCCTATATCCTTCACCTGTGACAAAGCTCTTCTGTGAGTATAAACTGATTCAGTTCTATGAGTTCTTGCAGCAATTGAACACTTGAACTGATTAATGGGTAATAAACACAGTAAGGATGAGATGGGACTTTAGATACAGGCCACTCTGAGGCCTGAAGGACGCTTCTGGTTGCAGAGTGTTAGAATTTGGTGCTTAAAGCACCTGATGTTATAAATGGATGTGATGAAGCATGATACTTCAGTTCCGTTGGGTGTTATGGAAGCACCTCCAGGAAAACAACAGGAATGTGTCCTGGCTTGTTCCAACAGAAAAATGTTTCTGCCTTTGACAAAGAACAACATATCCATCCAGGGTTGCCTTGTGTGTATATAACAGAGAGAAGACTGCGGTGTTAGTCCTCATTTCTTTTTCTTTATTCCCCACAAACTCCTTTATTTTGCCCTGTATCTCTTAGTAGAAGCATTGTTGTATGAAAATCTTTTCTCCACAAATGGAATGTTACAGACTCTTTTGGATCCTAATTAAGGTCATTGGTACTGAAGAAAGAATCAAAGGTGATCCCGTAACAGCATCAACAACAAAACAGAGGCTTGCGAAGGAAGTCAGTTCTGGAGGGAAAGGAATGTATATGTATGAATGTATGCACATGTATGTGTGAGGGAGAGGCTGTGTACAGGTATATCACATGCATGCAACGTTCACACACTACATATGTGTGGAAAACATGATCTCTGATACAAAATGAAACAAAATATAATTGTGTTGTTCTCTTAGCTTAGAACTCAAGCTGTGTCTAAAATCCATGCTCTGTCACCCACCTGCTGTGACTGTGAACAAGTTACTTAACTGCTCTGAGATGGGCTTCCTCATCTATGAAATGGCAACGTTTTTTACTGCACAAGGTTCTGATGAAGATTAAAAGAGATAATACATGTGCTATACATGTTATTAAACTAATAAACACTACTGAAAGATTTCCAGAAGAGCAAATTTGACCAGAATATGCTGACATCCTTTCCTCTCTCTGAGGGTATGTGTTATGTGAAGATAAAGGACAAGAAGAAAGAACACGAACTCAGAGAAGGATCAAGGAGGAAAGAATTGCTTGAGGCTGTGGGGAAATAGCATTAACTTCATTCTACTTATCAGCCCTGGAATCATTCCCTAGGAAACAACTAGGAAATGTCCTATCAGTCAACAGACAAAGGCTGCTAAAACATGGATCTCCTGATCCCAGAGTCCTGCCTTCCACCACCCACTTGCCATGGAGTCAGAGGCAGGAGGGCCACTCACTGGGAAGGTGGTGGAGAGCTAGTCTCAGAGGCTCTCTGGAGTCCCTCATCAGGAAGTTTCATAAACTACAAAATGCTGCGCCATTTCACAGGCTAGTTTAATCTGATGTTTACAGTTATCCTGAGAAAAAGCTGTAAAGGATCTGAGTTGCCCAAAGTCATGACCTAGCAAGGGCCAAGTCGAGATTCCAATTCCTGTGTCAGGCACCTATATTTCTCATTTCCTTTGTCAGCTTTCCTGGGGCCCTGGAAGCTTTCAAGGAATGCAACCTGGAAAGGCGGGAGATGGGAATTTAATGCCCCCCAGGGCAGTGCTCAACTACAGTAATAGGTGTTGGACCGGGGTACGTAAATGCCAGCCTCTGATTTCCAAGGGTACCCCCAACACAAGCCCCAGGTGCTCACAGTGATAATAACCACTCATAAAACTTGTCCTTCACTGGCTCTTCCCCCTTCTCTGTCACTTTCCCCACCGCCTCCTGTGTGCTTCCTGGAATCACCTCCTAGGTAAAGACCAGCACTAAATCTTTAAGTTCTACTTTTGGAGGAACCTAACCCGAGACAAATCCTAAAATTCATGTCATTGCTGCAGTTATTGCTTTTAATTTCACCACAATCCTACCCCCAAAAGTAAAAATCACAATAGGTTGCTGATAACACTTTTAAGGCTTGAAAAAAGTGAAGGTCGCGTTTTTGACAAAGTAGCAAGTTATTCCTCCTGTTTCACTAAGTCTTCATGTTGCCAGCAGCAGTTTTAACTTCAAAGCAGGCTTTGAAGGGGCTCCATTAATGAAGTTACAGATCCAGTTTGGATTTTCTAGCTATTAAACAATGGACTTTAAAATATATTCCTAAAATAAGATATTATTTCTTAATTCAAGAAAACAAATAACTGAATTGATAATGTTAAGAAATATCTATAAATATGATCCAAATATTATAGAAAGTAAGAGCAATCATCTCAACAGGCATTCAAGATTTAACAACTTTGCACACATAGTTTTAGGAATATTTTGACAGATTTCAATATAATATCTAAAAATGACCTAGTACTTTCCCTTAGTAAAAGCAGATCCCCAGTTTCTGGTAGTTGACTCTAACTCTGAGCTGAAAGTGTTTACATTTTAAAACCGACATGTGTAAAATTCTCACATGAAAATTAGTAGTAGCCAACCCACTGAAGTGTCATGGGTATTTACCCTGCTGTGTGTCCCGGTCCAGAAAGGCCAGCTGGTAAGTTACAGATAATAAGGTCAGATGATGTGCTTTGTTGTATAGACTCTAACCATTTATTTAACAAAATGGAAATTTCTAATATCCAGCACTTTGATACATTTAAAATTTCAGGGAAAAAGAGACCTGTGTTCTACAGCATATATTATTACAAAAGAGTTCATTATCAACTTAGAAGGGTTAACACACTTTCTCTAGTGATTAGGACTCATCATCCCTTAGTGAAGTGAGGTGACATTTTTCTTGTGGAAAAAGTCCGTGTTTCTTGTCAGAGGAGAGGTATTTATTACAAGCACAATCTTCCATCTTCACTCAGATCTGTCCTTCTGAGGATTTCTTTTATCAATAAAACAGGTGGAAGTTCATTCCTCTATTTTGGTTCCCAAGTCAGGTACAGATCCTTTTACTTTAGGGAAAAACTCAAACATGTATAAACCACAGGTGGAGCTTGTTTTTTCCATCCTCTTTATTCACACGCGGCCCTAGAAAAACAAGGTTTCTTGGTTTTGCTCACGTGCTGATCACTGCGCATGTAGCTATTATTAGTGAGAGTGTGTGGGAGGCATTTTGAATGATGTATAGCATCCAAGGGAAAGAACAGACCCCAAAGTTCAAATTATCGCTCTTTCAAACTCTGGAAGCCCATGATCACTTGTGCCTTGCAGAATCTGGGGGCTCTATCCCCAGGTGCAAGGAACATTTTCCAGGTTTCTCCAGGGCAAAAGCAGGGTGAACACCCTCATTAAACCTGTGCCTAATGATGAAGAGCAACTGTCCACTTTCCGCATTTATGAACAGAAGCCTCTGGTTGGTGTAGTCCAGCAGAATGCCCACCCTGGCGGGATGCTCAGTCACGTGAACATTGCTCACAATGCCACTGTAGAAAAACGTGTATCTGAAATGAAACAGAATGGAAAATTAAAAACTTCGGAAATCTTGAAGGACCATGATAATGAAAATCACTTGGAGAAAATGAATTTTTCAGTTATTAACTTCAATTCACAATCAGTTGCAATGACGTTTTCCCAAGTACTTTAACCAGATCCCTCCCAGATGCTATAATGCATAGCTCACCCCAACAGATAAGCATTTTAATAATTTTGCTCCTTCTACATTAGGAAGTAGTCCCAGAATAACCAACATATGCCTCCCTTGTGATTTTTTCTCAACATTCTAATTCTCTCCCAGCAGCCCACATGTTTTAACTACCACATTCATGGTGTGTCATTCTTTTGAATAAAACTCCTTTGAGGTTGCCATGTATTTTTAAAAGTATGGCTGGCTCGCCTTTCATAAAATGTATTAAGTTTACAGTTTAAAGATGTATAATAATTTGCGTGAGGGCCTTTATGAAGTTTAAGACATATTTGATTATTTTTGCCCAGGTTTAGTCTTTGCATAAGCTCCACTTATTCCAAACCAACACTCTTTTTAATCTTAGCCATGTTTTTGCAGCCTTGCAGCTAGCTAATGGAGCTGCCTTTGATTTATCTCGTCACTTGAAATAAATTTAATTTGACAAGTATTCACATGGGCATATCTGTGTGTCCAGTGCTGTTCTAGGTCCTCTTGGGGATACGAGGGAGCAAGCATACTACTTTTGACCACCAGGAACCCATACTCTATGGAACAGGAAGGAAAAATTGATGATGATTTGAACATTGGCTAGAGCTGGGACTGCAGCTCAGGGTGCAGATTGGTAAAGTGTTTATTAAACACATCTAATGGACCTATTTTAATTGTGAGAGAAAAGCTTCAAAGCCAAGTTGGGAAGGGGAAATTGCTGAACAGAAGCAGCTAAATTGCTCTGTGCAAAAAAGTAACATAAATTTGGAGGTTTTGCCTGCCAGTGCTAGAAATGAAAGGTGGGGCCCTGAAAGCAGGGGAAGGGAAGAAATGAGAGGTGGAGAGGGAAAAGAGAGATGAGGGAAAGTTCTGTGGATGTGGTAGGTCTGAGGAAATGGGCCCCTAGAATTTGGGTCAGTGACTCTGGTACAGAAGAAAAGGCTAAGATGTGATGTCTCCTAAAGGCCCAGAAGCTTGAGTGCTGGTATGTTTAGGAAATGGCCAGTTGGCAACTTCATTGCAGAATGAAGCTCATATGCAAGTGCAAAGGTAATGGGAATGGGAAGACAAGCAAGACTTAAATGATGGTAAAGGAACCTGTAGAGCAGACAAAGATTGCATGTGGCATGATGGGGACCAGCTGTGTAGACTGGGGCTCTTATAGAAGGCCTGGGGAGCAGAGGGACTCATACTCAGCCATAAAAAATGGTCAGGCTGCACAGGTGGGAGAGAGGGAAGAGCAGATCCAAGCAGTGGGGGCAGCAAAAGCAATGATGAGGGGCAGAATACGCCCGTGTATCATAGAAAACATGACCATCTTCCTGACAGATTTGGAGGGGCTATGTGAATGACCTTAAGGATACTTCATGGATAGGTAAGTCAGGAGCCAGTAACTAGCCACATGTGGCCACTTAAAATTAATTAAAATGAAATAAAATTCAGACTTCTGGCCAAGATGGAGGCATAAATAAAATTAAATAAAATTCAAAGTTCTGTTGCTCAGTCCTACTAATCATGTTTCAAGTGTTGAGTAGCCACATGTGACACCATTTTTCTATTTTTTCAGAATGTTCTATTGCATAGCATTGGTCTAGAGAGTTCTGAATGCCCAAATGAGCCATATCCTACCCTTTCATAGAAGGCCCCTGGTTCCCCCAGCCCCAGCCCCAGTCCCAGCCAGTCCTTCCCCATCATGGAGGCCAAGGAGGTAAAGACATTCCTTGAAGATCTGGCTCCACCAGTTCCACAGGGCCTGGAATATGCCCTGCCCTGCTTATGCCTCCATTTCCTCCTGAGTACATCAGTTTCTTCTCCAACCTGAACTCTGGCCCAAAACCAAGCCTGTCTGCCTGGGGCCTGACTCATCCAGCTGCTGCCTATTTCTCCTTGGGATTGCTGGTCCCTAGTCAAACAGGGATCATCCAGAAGCCTGACTCTAGACACTGTGTGACCCCAGAACTGCTAATGCTAGGGCCCCCACCACGAGCGGAGGTCCCCCTTGAATCTCACTGCTGGCCCAGACTGAGCCCAGGCCCCTTTCATCCCTCGTTGTTCATCATTACTCAGCCTGGTCACATCCTTTCTGACTTTCCCTCTTCACTGTGATCTCACCTAAGTTCTGATACCACTGTAGCTGTTTATAGATTTTTGAACAGAAAAGGATGGGGCATGATGAAAATGATGTTTTAGAAACAGATGCCAGTTGTGACATAGTATAGCGTGGCATGGGTGGGGACTAGAAGAAGGGGACAGGCATAGTGGGTGTGGTTGCAACTGGTAAAGGAGGTGTGGAGGCCTTGAACTAGGGTAGTAAGATTAGGAGTAGACAGATTCTTTTTCCTTGGACTCTCTTCATTTCTCCTTTCTGGTGTGACATCTTAAAGCTTGGATTCTATGCAAGTAGAACCAAGAGTAACTCTGTTTGGTTTAAAATCAGGAAGCCAGAAAAAGTGAAAAACATAGCAGGGTCTGCTATAGAAGTTTTCTCAGCACCCTAAAGGTCAGGAATGCTCCAGGGGAGACATGAAGGCACTTGAGACTGACCTCTCTGGGCTGTGATCATGCAGCTGGGCATACTCTTCCTCCCAGAATTTACTGAACCTACCCTGGGCCTGAAAGAGCTGAACACCGAAGTTGTTGAAACAGTTGAACAAAACATAAAATTCTGTTTTCTAGAGTCTACAAATTTGTTTTCAGAGGCTAGTTTTTGGTTTGTGTTTTAAAGGTTCAAGTGTCTAAAGACCTTTTTAATAAAAATATTAGTTTCAGCTCTAAATCTGATTATAAACTCCAGGTTTGTGTGATTTTTAACTCTGGGCAGGTGCTCAGTCCTTAAACATTGCATGGTGCTATGTATCAATTATACATAATTTCTCTGACTTGACATGTGACTTTAAATAGCTCTTGGAGATGGTGTCCTTATGAACCATGTCAGAGAATCAAACTGTAAAGTAGGACGCAGGAAGAAATGAGAAGCCAGAGATCACAAAATCCCAATCTGCGGGCTTTTCTCTGGGAACTTGCCAGTACTGATGGCTTTCTTTTTAAAGCATTACATTTGAATAATATCCCACACTGTGTGATACTTTATAATTTCAAAGTTCTTCCCTACACCTGATTTCATGTGATCCTCAGAACCCCAAAAGGTAGCAGACAAGGCATCACTGTCCCCTGATAAGATTGATGAGGCCTGTGCTCAAAGGGTTAACCAACGTCTGCTAAGTAGCCAATGGGAGGACAGAACCGGGACTAAAATCAGGTTTCTGGGTCTCAGTCCATTGCTCCTTTATTAGACAATTCTGTGAGCATATTCAGATCATAACATGGTTGCTCTTAATTCTCTGAGACAAACACAAGTTAATGGCTTTTTCACTTCAACCACCTAAACAATACTAATAATACAGACCAAAGGTTAGCAAACTTTTCCAGTAATGGGCCATACAGTAAATATCTTAGGCCATTCAGCCTCTGTTAAAACTAGTCAACTCTGCCATTGTAGCACAGAAGCAGCCATGGATAATATATAAACAAATGAGCATGACTGTGTTCCAATAGAAGTTTATTTTCATAAATAGGCAATGGGTCATATCTAACCTGTAAACTATAGTTTGCCAACCCCAAATACAGACCAGTGTGGAAGGGTAATGGGGATCCACTTCCTCACTCCTGTTGACTCCTTCTCACCAGGGTGGAAGCCCTCTTAGCATTACTCTGTGGAATTTCCCCACTCTTGGGTAAGTTTAGAAGGAAAAACTGGCCATGCATGGCCCAATAGTCCCTTCCTATTACCTATCTCTTGATTATGGGTTTCCTGGGAAGACATACATCCTTCTCTGCTTCTCCAGGGACCAAGTCTGCCTTGCAAGGCAGGGAAGCTGGCCTGGCCAAGGCTTTGGGTGGGTCTGGCTACCTATTAATAAGGTTTAATATAAAAATAAATAAAAAACCAGCCCTGGCTGTGTGGCTCAGTGGATTGAAAGCTGACCTGTGAACCAAAGTTTCACAGGTTCAATTCCTAGTCAGGGCACATGCCTGGGTTGTGGGCCAGGTCCCAGTTGGGGGTGTAAGAGAGGCAACCACACATTGATGTTTCTCTTCCTTTTTCTCCCTCCCTTCCTCTCTCTAAAAATAAATAAATATTTAAAAAACAAAAACAAAACCCTCTTGCTTTTAGATATGAGCCACATTCTCTAAAATTAGCTTCCTCGGTAATAAGAATAATAGTTTAGTCTCCATATACTTGTCTGTCTTGCTTTCGTAGTAGGCTCAGAACTTGGGCAGGGAAGTAGAATGCCATATATTAGGCCCTCAGAGTTCCCTGCTCAGACATCAACTGAAGACGCTTTGATGAAGAGGGGAGGAGAAGGCTCCAGCTTACCTCTGCGGCTCAGAGCAGTGCATGTACCATGATGTCTCCCCTTGTCCCAGTGCACCGGCCTGTACGGCTGAGCTGGAGCAGATGCCAAGTCGATAAGCTGGGCAGTCTGTGACTGTGGTTTCCCAGTAATGCTGTCCACAGGCAGGCAGCTCCTCACCCAGCACTGATGGGATTCTGTAGGCAACGTTGATCAGAATTTGCCAGGCTTTATCACATAGACACCAACATTCACAAACTCACACACAATGTAAGCAGGACTCTATCCTTGGGAACTGCTGCAATTTCACTAAAGACATCCGTTGTTCATTGTGTCCCCAACCTTGACCTGATCACCACAGAATTCCCTAAACTCTCTAAATGCATTTGACATATTTCCACTGCCACATACAACATGCATACACTGCACAATACCTCTCTTGAAGAATCTGGGAACCAGAGAATAACTAGAATAGTGCAGGACACAGAAGAAATGGCACAATCTCTGCTTTTATTTTTTATTGTTTTCATTTTTTTTATTATTGTTCTATTACAGCTGTCCCATTTCCCCCTCACAGTCTCTGCTTTTAAAGAGACTGAGAAAATAAAGGAAAGCAGGTGGGGAGTTCCAAGAAAACATGGCTTGCAAAGTTTTCTTACAAAACTTGCAAAAAAGACTTTCCAAAACCTTTTTTAACACTGTGTTCCAGTGCCTGCTGACTTAACTGGGCACAGAGAGAGGCCAATGAGGTGTTGTTCTTGGACAGCAAGGTGGACTGGTGAGGCCAGAGCAGGGCCAAGTGTGGAAATTAACCAGGTGTGATGAACATGCTCTTTAAAGGCTGGTGGTCAACGGTTTTGGGACTCTGGCCTCTTTGGATTTGTAGTAGGTGCAGCTGAAAGACTGTTGAAAGGTCTCTTTTTGTTTCACCTGAGCTATTTGTATAAGGGGCACGGGGAGATGAACCAAAACACTTTCTACTGTTGATGGGTAACCTTGTTTGCATGAACTGCACAAAATTGCTCTAAAATGGCTGAGACAGCAAGGAAGCATTTTAATTTAAGCAGTGTTAATATTCAGTCAGCACCTCTCCCTCTCCCCTTAAATAGATGAGAAAATGATTTTTAAAGCAAAGGAATGTGTTTCGCTTCCTCACATCTTTACCTGGCCACATTTCGGAGAGGTGGCTGCTGAAGCTCCCTTGCTCTCAGGAGTAAACCCCGCTTGCCTGACATCGGTGAGGTTGTTTTCAGGTTAACAAATAAATAAAACTCTATAAAGTACATTACAGTTACCTTCAGTTATTATGCATGAACTGTTACCAACCAGCCTATTTCTTTTCTTTTTGATTTTTTTAGAAATTAAAAAAATAAAAGACTGAAAAGCCCCATCTCTTCCATTTATTCCTTAAAAAAAAATTTTTTTTTTTTGAA
Organism: Furipterus horrens; assembly: GCF_987537825.1. Taxonomy (NCBI): domain Eukaryota; kingdom Metazoa; phylum Chordata; class Mammalia; order Chiroptera; family Furipteridae; genus Furipterus; species Furipterus horrens. The sequence goes on along the minus strand of NW_028327175.1, from coordinate 50,768,533 downwards.
TTTTCTCATTTGTGTATCTTTAGCATCTACAGTGTTCTGGTTCCCATGTCAGATTTTGGGGCTTCAAAGATGCAGAATACAGGGCTGCTGCTTGAGGATTATTCATAATCAAGTGGCTGACAAACAACTCCACACATGTTCAGACCCTTTCATAGATCAAATCAAAGGGTTCCAGGGCCCAGAGAAGGCTTGGCCATTTCCAGGAGCAGGTAACACCTGAGCCAGGCCAAAGGCGGAGGAACGGCAACCTGACAGGAAAGCAGTGCAAGTCACTGTAGGCCAGCTCAGCGCTTTACTGTGAGAGCTTGCTGGCAGCCCACACCAGCGCCGACAGCAGCCTGTGTTTCACATGGGTGAGGGTTTCCAAAAGCCTTTCACGTATGTTCTTCCATTTGACCATTGTGACCCTTAAAAATAACCATGGGAGATTCCAGGCAAATTGCAGAGCAGGGTCCCCACTGTGTGCTCAGCGTTTGACTACTTTCGTGCTTCTTTTGTGGGTGCCACAAGGTGGTAGGGGCTGGGCAAGGAAGTCTGAGAAGTCTGAAAGTGTTCCTGTTGCCAAAGCTAGAAAATGACCAAAATGCCTTATATTTCCAATAAAAATATTGACACTACCTCTGTCACTTTCCCCTCCGTAGTAACGGACCATAACGAAACTGTATAGGTGAGCACACATTTATATTCAATGCCACACATCCAGGTATGTTCATTAAATCAAAAACATGCACAGTGAGGCCACAGGGAAGTGACACACCCTCAGAATATTCTATTGCAGACTTTCTTGTACTCACTCTGTCAGTCGTCTTCTCTCAGAGAAACTGATCACTGTCCCATCTGAGGAAATCTGCAGAGTAGGATGAGCTGTTTCTCTCAGCAAGCGAAATCTGGTTCCTATTGCAGTTAAGAAAATATCATTATAACATTGGCACCGTGTCAAGGGCTGCCCCTAGGCCAAGTCCCATATTTCAGGCCTTTATTTCCCTTTCTCCTGACATCAAAACACCCTAGTGTTCTTAGATTTACAGTGTAAATTTCATAAGGCATCAGTGAATACCAGTGGTTGGCTACCTCTACTGATGTGCCTCCTGAACTAGAACTTGCTGTGCTATGCAAGGTGTGCTTCTTATACCAGAAGCATACATCACCTGGAAATGAGTTAGAAATGAAGAATCCCAGGCCCCACCCCAGACCTACTGAATCAGAATCTGTATTTTAACAAGAACCTCAGGAGACACACGTGCACATTAAAGTTTAAAAATGCACTGGTGTAACCTAAAGGAGGTACCCTACAGGACTGTAGGGAAAAAACATTTCTGGGTAGGCCGTCCTCCTATCTTCCCTTTATAAATATCAGGCAGCCCCTTAATAACCTCCCAAATGAGACAATCCACAAGTTTTTGCTGGTTAAGCAAATCACTTAATGTGCTACACTCAATCATGTGCCATCTTTGGGTTTAGAATAAAATATTAAAATAATTGCCTTTCCATTCCTCAGTTATTTTTCACAATAATTGAGAACAAACATTTTTGTTGGCATCATCTGGGTATCTTCTCCAAAATGTCATTGAACAGTTATATCACCTCCTTGAATTACTCATCCATTCAACAAACATTGATTGACACAAAAAATGTGGGGGGCACAAACAAACAGAGAAACAAGACAGGAAGCTTGTTCATAGAGCTCACAATGTAATAAAATAAGATTATTCCCATCCCTCACAAAGCACACCCACAAATTATAACACATTGTGAGGCAAACAGGGATCATCTGGGGATATTAAGCACCCACATCAGAGTCCATCTTCAAATCAATTAGATCAGGATCTCCAGGAGTGGAGCTTGGGTATTGGTATTTTTTAAGCACCCTGACAGACCGCTAATGGGCAGGTGAGGTTGAGACCCTCTTAACTAGAGAAATAAGAAGAAACATCTTGACCCTTAATCAGTCTTGGGTTACGCCAAAAACCTAGCCCTGCCAGCAGGTTGGATCCTTTAAGAAGTTGCCTTGGAGGATGTCTTCGCTGTGTACAAAGGAGCAAGTACCTCTGGTGGAAATGAGCGCAGCTTCACTTTGTTCGCTTGTTCCAAATGTATTGATGGCTCTCAGGTAGAAAAAGTAATTATCATTGGGCTGGAGGTTAACCTTCAGCTGGAGTCCTTTAATTCCAGAGAAAGATCTAAATACGAAGGGAGAACAATAATTTTAAGTATAATGCAAGGTATGCTTCTTACGCCAGAAGCATACATCACCTGGAAATGAGCTAGAAATGCAGAACCCCAGGCCCCACCCCAGACCTACTGAATCAGAATCTGTATTCTGATAGACAACTCATCATATTTCAATACTATAGTTATTTGTTAACAACAAATAACTTATTTTTGTTCTATTTTAATGACCAGTGGTGTTAGCAAGCAAGATTCTACAAGTTAGTCACTGTCCACTAAGATTACTTTATGAAATCATTTCTACCTTTGTCAACTTTTGTCCAATAGATGGCCTTCAAAATGCTCTTTGTAATAAAACCAGACAAACTTTCTTTTTTTAGTTCAGAAAACAGTGTCAGTTAATGAATCTCCAAGGATATACTATTTTCTTCATCAATTTTTGGTTCAGAGGGCACTTTTGGATTAAGATGATATTAAAACAAGCTATAATACAAAAGGACCCTAATCATTTTAGTAACAGATCTGGAATTATGGAAAACTTAAGGTGAGTGATGATTTTGTACATGACCATCATGCTAAAGTTATAGAAACTGAGATCTCTAAAGATCTAAGATAAGCTTAATCCTGGCAAGGAAAGAGAATTCTAATTGCCAGGTAAACACCCCCCAAACTACTATTCCTAAATCTCCATTTACATTAAGAGGAAGTGATGGTAGTGGTATCTAATTGGCAGCTGCCTTGGCAAGTACACTGTAACAGCCCAACCATTTAACCACTAATGGGCTTGCTGGATTTGAAGAGGGAGTTCTCTGAAGTTGGTCAAGGAGCTAGAATAGTTTTGTGCCTTTTTTCAGTTCTCTTTAATCTGTTTGATATCATGGCCTAGAGCATTTATACAAGTAACCCACACAAGTGCTCTTCCTTTCGGCCTCCATTTGGAGAGGCTTTGGACAGAGTTACAAATTAGTTTTTAAATAATGAAAGAATTCCTGACCCAAATGCTGAAGAGCCAGGTCCTGTTCCTGGGAGGTGTGCGTTAGATAACAGTCAACAAAAACGATACAATGAGCTTTCATGTTAATTCTCAGAAGGATGGAGTTTTTCAACATCTGTTTGCTTTGTTTGTTTTTGTATTTCTTTCTGTTTGTTTTGCTATTTATGAACATACCACAAAAGAGTTCAATTCAAGAATGGCCACTATTCATTCACAGATAGATTTTTTTCAAGGTTATTTTTATTTCTGTTGATTTATTTCACTTCCCACTACCTACCTTAGAGAACAACATGGAGAACCAGGAAAACGAAAAAGTATCAGCCAGGCAGAAAACAAATTGATTGAGAAGTTTTTAAAGCATAAAATCTTTACAGAATAAAAACTTCCTACCCTCACCCCTCCATGTCTAAAAGCACAAAAACTCCCATGTTCCTCAGAAGGGGGAGAGGAGGGGAGCAGCCTGGGTCTATCTATGTATTTGCTATTTAGCGCCTGTGTCTGGAAAATGTCGGTGAGTGTAAACCCCTCAAATGTTATTGGTAGTTATTTTAGAATCTACCACATGACCAGTACCTGGAGAGAGTACTATCTTTAGATGTGCTGAGAATGGATTCATGCAATTGAGCCACAGGTCCACTGACAACTGATTATGCTTCAGTTAATTAAAGAAAAATATGTCCTACAATGGAGAATTTAATTCCCAACTAATATTTAGGCTATTATTCTGGGGTAACTGTACTGCTTATTTTATCTGAATCGATGACTGAAGAGATGTTTTAAATATACATTAAGTATAGTAAGCAATAAAATTATTGTCTAAATAAGCACACTGGGGTCTGAACTGAATTTCAGACTAAATTCACTCATTAAATAAATATTTATTGATCAATTAACATGTTTACAGGCCCTGTCTCTGCCAGAGGGGAAGATAAGTATAAAAGGAATTTCAGCTTTAGAAACTAGATAGAACTTACTGACTTCATCTTGAACAATGCAGTTGTTAAATGTCAAGGATGCTGTTTTGGGGGTGTTTCCTCTTAAGTTTTATGAATTCTGTCAAGGAGGAAATTCCACATATGTAGTTACCAGCATGCTATGTTTACTAAAGTATTTAAGCCAAATACAGGATCAGATCCTTCTTTCAGTGCCTGAACAGGTCATGCAGCCTTGACAAATATGTACAATGACGTCACTGAATCTGTGAAATAAAAGCACCAGGCGTGAAAATGAAAGTAATATAATAGGTGGTAGTGTTTTATTGTTTGTAAGTTGCCATCTTATGCTCAAGAACCAAGAACAAAGCAAAAAAGCTTAGATACAAATGGTTCATTTCCATGCCTATTTATTTATTTTGTCTGAGCTCACTTAAATATCACAAAAATATTCATATCAGCTGTTCTTCCTTTTTATCCAAATGAAAACTTCAGAAAACTTTGGAATTTGAAAACTGAAGAGTGGCATCCTCCCATAAGATCATAATTCTTTTTAATTTCAGAAACAAAAACTTGTCATAATTGCAACTAAATCCACATGACTTAAAAGGAGCTTGCAGTTTACAGAATTCAAATTCACAGAATATCCAAATTGACGTAAATGATTAGACAGCTAATGAAACCACAGCAAGTTGTTGGTGCTTAGGTAAGAAGGGATTTTAGCCTTCTCATGATCTGACGGTTAGAAGTCTAGAGCCAATAATAAAATTCAAAAGACAACCAGAAATATGACTCAAATGGTCTCACTTTGCATCGTAAGTGTGAGAGGTGCCCTAAAAATGCCACAGGGCAGTGGATAAGGATGGCTTTATATGTGTAGTTTCCAGAGAAGCAAGGGCAAGGAAGCTACTAGAAACCCTGACTCAACAGCACATTAGCTGACTGCTGGTGGAGCATAAGCACGCTGTGGAGTATAATCACAGAGCTCTGTGCCCACCAGGTCTTCAAAGGGCTCTCAAACTATTCATCTCTCCACGGGTAGGACAAAGGACACTTATTAAACTCCAATGCTGTAAAGAAGAGAGAAACAAGTTAAAGGTGACCACTGTTTCCTCAGAAGTCTGAAGGGCTACTATGTAAATGAGGCCGATTGCTTCTGGTTTTGTCGTGTTTTTTTGTTTTTGTTTTTTTTTTTTCAGAAGACAAATGAGTGGAAGTGACTAGGAGGCTGATATCTGCCCCATAAAATGAACACCCCTCTAGCTGGAGCCCTTTCATTTTTTAGTTTTTGCAGGGAATGATCTAAAAGTTTGTTAGACTTTATACAGTAAAAAAACTAGTGCTCTAATGCTGAATGAAAAAATACTAAAAGCATTCTCATTAAGTCAAAGGGACAGGCATGAGGTTAAAAATAATTGGGAGATAGGAGGTAAAATTGTTACTATTTGCAGATGATATGATTTTATTTAGAAAACTTAAAAAAATTAGCTGAAAAACTCTTCCATAATCAGAAAATTCAGTAAGATGGCTAAGTATGAAACTAATATAAGAAATCAAAAGCCATCATATACAAATAACTAAATAAAGATAAAACAAGAGAAAGAGCTAAAAAACTTTTTTGAAAAACATATATTTTTTATTGTTGTTCTATTACAGTTGTTCCAATTTTTCCCCCATGAAAAACTCTTATAAGAAAATTCAGTAAGATTGTTAGGTGTGAAACTAATACACATAAGAGTTCAAAAGTCTTCATAGAGCCCTAACTGGTGTGGCTCAGTTGGTTAGGTATCCTCCCACAAAGCAGGAGGTCATTGGTTCGATTCCTGGTCAGGGCACATATCTGGGTTGCAGGCTTTGTCTGCAATCAGGGTGCATGCTAGAGGCACGATGTTTCTCTCTCACATCAATGTTTCTCTCCCTTTCTTTCTCCCTCCCTTCCCCTGTCTCTAAAACTAAATAAATAAAATCTTTTAAAAATAGCCTTCATCTACAAATAACTAAATAAAGATAAGGCAAAAGAAAGACCTTATTTAAATAGTGGCACTACAAAGGCTCCCAAATAGCCAAGCAATTTTTAGAAAGAAGAACAAAGTTGAAGGTATCACACTCTGATTTCAAACTATACTACAAAGCTATAGTAATCAAACAGTATGGCAGAGGGCACAGGGCACTGGCAGCACTCTCATCTGCTGGTTCCATCTGAGGGTTATTACAGGCTAGTGCCATGCAAAAGCAGTGGGAGCAGGAAGCACTGTTCTGCCAGTAGTTGGACAAGGAAGCACTGAGCCTCCATGGCATCATAGGCCCCCTCCCTGGGCCTTAGCACCCACCTGCGGAACCCTGGGGCCTCCTGACAGCCAAGCCTAAGCAATACCTGGCTTCTCCTATGCCCTTTCCCTCCACCCTATTTTCCTGCCCTAGTTGCCACTTCTACTTTAGCAATGGAGCTGCCATCCTGCCTCAGGTTGGAGGCATCTAGCCCCCAACCCATAAATTGGACCCTACCCATAAGCAAGACTGTCTCTGAGAGCACCCCAAAACAGGCGGGTGGCAGGCTGCATACCCCTCTCACCTCAGGTGGCCAGTACATGTAGGGGAAGGACAGCGGGAATCTTACAACATGCTGATGGTACAGTTTGTAAAAAAACCATAGACACCTCCAAATGAGAACTAGAGAACTAGAATTCTATAAATGTGGTTTATGCTGCTGATTGTACTGATGGTGTTCTTTTTTAACTATGAAAACATTTGCCAAAATATTATGACATCTGCTCACCTCTCACTGCACCAAATGATTTATACTTAAAACTAGACCCATAAGTTTAATAAGCCCTGTATAATGGATGTAAAGATAGAGTAAAAAAGCTATGATCCTTTTGTCTCATTAGAGGAGATTCAGCAACAGGTCAACAAGTACAGATTAATGGAAGAGATTTGGCTCCTGGTGCTTGGCATGAGGGTTTATTACATTCATTCTGATCACTCGGAGACCCAAATCAGCACAATGGAAGAAGCTTAACAAAAGAAACTCTACAAGATGGAGTTTCCAGTGTTTTTCAAAACGAATTCTGTTTAAGAGAAGATGCTGTTGCTGCCAATATCCTGAAGATGGAGAATATTCTGCAGGGGTTTGAAAGCCAGAAGCTGTTTAACTTTTATGCAAGTTCATTATTGTTTGCTTATGAAGGTTCATCTCAGCCAGCTACTACAAAATCAAATGACAGAACTTTGGCAGAAAAGTTTTTGTCCAAAGGACAACTCTCAGACACAGATGTACTGGAGTACAATAATAACCTTCAAGTGTTAAGTTCCATAGAAAATGAAAAAGTAGAGGCTTCAGTAGGCAAAAGCTTGTCCAAGATGTATGCTCGTCACAGGAAAACATTAACAAAAGCATCAGAGTCAGACTTCACTGAAAGGTGAAAATATGAAATAAAAAAAAAAATATTAAAAAAAAAAAGGTGAAAATATAGAGCAAGACAATGGGGGTAAAGCTTGTCACAGGAACATTTAAACAGAAATGTACTTTCCCAATTGGAAAAAGTTTTCTACTCTCTTCCCACTGGTTGCCAAGAGATTGCGGAAGTAGCAGTGCAAATGATAGATTTTGCTCATGTTTTCCCTAGCAACACAATAGATGAGAAATATGTTTATGGGCTGAAGCATTTAATTACTGTACTGCAGAGTATTTTAGACAATTGAATCCTTTGCTGCAGTCTTTTTAAGGGGTGGGGCAGTCATTGTGAAGAGCAGTAGTCAATGTCTCTGCACTTGTAATGCTATGTAAAAAATCTGTATTGTGAGTCTACATTTTATTTGTCTTTATACGTTTGCTAAAAGAATTAACTTTTGTATAATCTTACTCAGAAAAACTAATTATTTGTCCAATAGAAAACTATGAAGAATAAAGAAACTTTGGACTGCTAAGCAGGGAATGGGGTGGTAAAACAAAACAAAACAGCATGATATGAGCACAAGAACAGCCGTGTAGATCAGTTGAACAGAATTCACACTTATATGGTGAATTAGTCTACAACAAAGGAGGTAAGAATATACAATGGAGAAAAGACAGTGTCTTTAATAAATGGTGCGGAGAACTGGACAAACACATGTCAAAAAAAAAAAAAGAAAGAAAACTGGACTATTTTCTTATACCATATACAAAAATAAACTGACAATGGATTATATAGACTTAAAAATGAGACCTGAAATTATAAAACTCCTAGAAGAAAACAAAGGCAGCAAATTCTATGACATCAGCCTTAGCAATATTTGTTTTTTATATATCTCCTCAGACAAGGGCAAAAGAAGCAAAAATAAGAGAAGTGGACTACATTAAACTAAAACACTTTTGCACAATGAAGAAAAACATGAACAGAATGAAAAGACAACCTACTGAGTGGAAGAAGATATGTGCAAATGATATAACTGATAATGGGCTAAAATCCAAAATACGTAAAGAACTCATACAACTGAACATCAAGAAAAGTAAACTATCTGCTTAAAAAATGGGCAGAAAACCTGAATAGACATTTCTCCAAAGAAGACATACAGAAGACTAACAGACACATGAAAAGATGCTCAACACCACTCATGATCAGAGAAATATGAATCAAATCCACAATGAGCAAGCACTTCACACTTGTCAGAATAGTTATCATCAAAAAGTCAACAATAGCAAGTGTTGGCAAGGATATGGAGAAAAGGAACTCTTGTGCACTGTGGGTAGAATTATAAACTGGTACAGCCACTATGGAAAATTGTAAGGAAGTTTCTCAAAAAATTGAAAATAGAACTACTGTGGACCCAGAAATTCCACTTCTGGGTATTTATCCAAAGAAAACAAAAAAGTAATGCAAAAGATATATGGACCCCTATATTCACTGCAGCATTATTTACAACAACCAACATATGGAATCGACTTAGGTGTCCATCAATAGATGAATGGATAAAGAAGATGTGATGTGCGTGCGCGCATGCGTGCGCACACACACACACACACACACACACACATACACAAAGAAATATTACTCAGCCATGAAAAAGAATGAAATCTTGTCATTTGTAAAAACATGGATGGACATAGAGGCTATTATGCTAAGTGAAATAAGTCAGAGAGAGAAATACAAATACCATATGGTTTCACTTACTTGTGGAATCTAAAACAAAACAACAAAACAGAAACATACTCATAAAAACAGAGGAACAAACTACTGGTTGTCAGAGCGGGTAGGGGGGATGAATGAAAATGGTGAAGGGGATTAGGAGGTAAAAATTTCCAGTTACAAAATAAATAAGTCATATGGATGTAATGTACAACATAGGGAATATAGTCAATAATATCATAATAACTTCAGACAGTGACAGATGGTTACTAGGCTTATGATGGTGATCACTTAGGAAGGTATATAAATGTTGAATCACTATGTTGTATGCCTGAAACTATAAATATACCGTTGTAGTATTATATTATACAAAACATAATATTGCATGTCAAATATACTATAATTTAAAAAAGGAGTAGTGGCAAATATAACAAAAATGCATAACATTTATATGAAAAGCAATTTTAAAGATGGTACTAAGAGAAAACAAAAACTTGAATAAAGGGAAGGCATATCAACTCTTGGATAGTAAAATGCAACATTACCAAAATTTCAATTCTTCCTAAATTAATCTATCAACTTAACATGATCTTTAAAAATACCAAATTTTGGGGAGACCTCTGGTCAATGTGGCAGCACGGGCAGGCATAGCTCACCTCTTTGCACAATAACATCAGAATTACAACTAAAATATAAAACAACCATCACACAGAATCATCAAAAATCAAGTTGAATGGAAGTCTGACAACTACAGAATTAAAGGAACCGATCCATCCAGACTGGTAGGGTGGGCAGAAATGCAGAACTGATAAGTCCCTCTTATCGATCTGCCAACAGCAACCAAGGCTCAACTAAAAGAGGGAGGGTGTCTCAGAACACACAAAGGGTGCACCTTGGGTCATAGGGGAGGCTGTGCCACTGGATATTAGGCCAAGAAACCAAGACAGGGAGTCATAGCAACTCTACCTAGTACACAGAAACAAACACAGGGAGGCTGCCAAAATGAGGAGATAAAGAAACATGGCCCAAATGAAAAAACAGGTCAAAACTCCAGAAAAAGAGCTAAACAAAATGGAGATAAGCAATCTATCAGATGCAGAGTTCAAAGCACTGGTTAAAAGGTGCTCAAGGAACTTAGTGAGGACCTCAGCAGCATAAAAAAGATCCAGTCAGAAATGAAGGATACACTAATTGAAATAAAGAGCAATTTAGAGGGAAACAACAGTAGAGTGAATGAAACCAAGAATCAAATCAATGGTATGGAACAGAAGGAAGCAAAACACAACTATTAGAACAAGAAGAAAAAAGAATCCAAAAAAAGAGGAGAGTATAAGCAGCCTCTGGGACAACTTCAAGAGGTCCAACATTTGTATCATAGTGGTACTAGAAGGAGAAGAGAAAGAGCAAGAAATTGGAAATCTGTCTGATAATATAATGAAAGGAAATTTCCCTAATTTGGTCAAAGAAATAGACATATAAGTCCAGGAAGCACAGAGAGTCCCAAACAACATGGATGCAAAGGGGCCCACTCCAAGACACATCATAATTAAAATGCCAAAGGTTAAAGATAAAGAGAGACTCTTAAAAGAAGCAAGAGAAAAGTTAGTTACCTACAGGGGAGTTTCCATAAAACTGTCAGCTGATTTCTCAAAAGGAACTTTGCAGGCTAGAAGGGATTGGCAGGAAATACTCAAAGTCATGAAAAGCAGGGGCCTACAGTCAAGAATGTTCTACTCAGCAAAGTTATCATTTACAATCGAAGGGCAGATAAAGAGCTTCCCAGACAAGAAAAAATTTAAGGAGTTCATAATCACCAAACCATTATTATATAAGATGTTAAAGGGACTTATTTAAGAAAAAGAAGATCAAAACTTGTCGGCAGCCGTCCGTCTCGAGAGACGATGGTGTAGCTTCTTAAGAGTCTATCTGCACTGCCGAGAATGGCTGTGCAGTCCGACTCGGGAGTGACATGGTATCTGTCTCCTCCCGTGTTGAATCGACATCTTGCGATGACGCTGGAGTGTCCTCTCCAGTGAAGCTGAAGCTACAGAGCCTGGGCAGGGTGATATGGAGGGTCTGCTGTTGCCCATGCAGCAGACACCCCCTCTCTTCGCAGCTGAAGGGTCCAAGGGAAAGACGGAGTCAATACAGTTTGGCTTCAGGTGCGCCGCAGGAGTTGCCGGTGTTGACTACAACATCAAACCGCCTTAGGGACTCCGGCTCCGGATTTTCTGTCGGGGTTTACTCCCTTAGCCTTTCCCCTGAAGAGGTATGCCGCAAGGCAGCGGAGGTTTTTTGGAGTCAGAATTTTCCTTCTCTGATGTGCCCTGACTGGAAGATCGAACCAGCGACACTTAGCTCGCAGGCCGACGCTCAATCCACTGAGCCAAACCAGCCAGGGATAGATCAAAACTAAAAACAACAAAATGGCAATAAACACAAACTATCAACAATGAATCTAAAAAGCAAACTAAGCAAACATGAACACAGACAGAATCATGGATATGGAGAGTGTTTTGATGTTTTCCAAATGGGAGGGGGTGTGGGAATGGGTAAAGAGTTGAGGAGATTAAGAAGTTCAAATAGGTAGTCACGAAATAGCCATGGGGATATAAAGTCCAGAATAGGAAATGGAGTAGCCAAAGAACTTATATGCATGACTCATGGACATGAATAATGGTGGGGGGATTGCCTGAGGGAGTGGGGAGTGCTGGGTGGAAGGGGTCAAAGGGGGAAAATCAAGACAGCTGTAATAGCATAAACAATAAAATATAATTTAAAAAATAAAAATACCAAATTTCCAGGGGCAAGGGGGTGCCAAATAGAATCACAATATGATGCTAAAAATTATACTAAAAAATCAACTAGCAAATAGGAAAGGAAAGTCATGGAAGGGCAAACTAACCTACTAGGAATTCTAAATTATAAAGTATAAAAGTAAAAACTGTGTAGTACTGGGGCATAAATAGATAGATTGATGAAACAGGTTATAAAGGTCAGGAATAGAGACTAAATGTAGGCATATAATAAGGGAAGTGTTTTACGTTAGAGAAGAAAATGATGGCTTTTTTTTTTTCTGGGACAGCTGGTTAACCATACTAAAAAAAAAAAAAGTTGGATTCCCTACTTCACACTTTCTGCTGAAACAAATTCCAGATTATAAAAATTCAGTTTTTTAAAATGGAATAATTGGATATTACAAAAAGAGAGAGGAAGGGGAAAGAGAGAGAGAGAGAGAAAAACATCAGTTTGTTGTTCCACTTATTTATGCATCCTTGGTTTTCTTGTATGTGGCCTGACCAGGGATTGAACAGATTGGGACAAAGCTCTAACCAACTGAGCTACCTGGCTAGAACTTAAAAATATTTTTAATATTTTAGTTTTAAAACTAAAATCTATTTTAAAAAGAGATTTATAAATTCAGCTAAACATTACATAGTATGCATGAGAAACTATTTGCAAGTCATATTATAGATGAGGGCTAATGATTTTTAAAAAATAAAGGTCTTCTCCAAATCAATAAGAAAATAATACTAAATTCAACAGGAAAAAACGTGTAAAGAAGTTGAACAGTTCATCAATAGGAAATACATGGCTTCAAAACATGAAAAAATGTTCAACCTAATAAAGACATAGATGATTAAAATATAAGAGTCTATTTCCTATCTGTCAAATTGTCAATGACCAGACATTTTATCGCACCCCATGTAGGCATGGGTAGAAGAACCAAGTGCTCTTATGTGCTGCTAGCTGGACTATAAATACCTACAAACTCCATAGAAACAGTTTTGATAATATCTATCAAAATTCAAAATGTACATATCTTTTAACCAGTCATTCTACTTCTAGGAATTTATCCTACAGACATACCTGATAGCTGATACGTGCACAAGGTTTTTTTTCTGCAGCATTTTTTTGTGATAGTAAAAGGGTAAAAACAACTTACACACCTCTTAATTGGTACATAAAGTTCAATTATATTCTTAAAACAAAATAGAATGGAATTGTTTTTTTAAATGAGGCAGTTATATAGGTACTGATATGGGATACTAACCAAGAAATATTTTTAAACAGGAAAAGCAAGGTGGTAGAAATATATATAGTATGCTACCATATGTTGAAAAAATATAGACCCTTGTCTGAGCATGAACTATCTGAAAGGATTAGTATGAGTCCTGGAGAGGAGCATTGAGAAGGTAAAGGATAAGTAGAAAGGGGACTTAATTTTCACAGTATTCCCTTTTGGACTTTTAAATTTGTATCATATATGTACATTATCTATCCAAAATTAATTAAATAATTTATTTTTAGAGTTATATTACAAAGCTTAGGAGTTCATGAGTTGATTATGTTTGCAGAATGCACATTAATTTGAACTTTGTAAAGTAGCTTCTCTAAATATTTGATAATTTAACAATTAACCATCATCAAAATGAAAAAGGGACCAAGTGTATAGAAGAACACTTTTGCCAATGATACACTGAACGAGGGTTTGATCTCCAAAATATATAAAGAACTCATATGACTCAACACCAAAAAGACAAACAATCCAATTAAAAAATGGGCAAAGGACCTGAACAGACACTTCTCCAGGAGGACATACAGATGGCCCAAAGACGTATGAAAAGATGCTAAACATCACTAGCAATCAGAGAGATGCAAATTAAACTACAATGAAATATCACCTCACATTGGTCAGAATGGCCATCATTAACAAATCAACAAATGAGTGCTGGCGAAGATGTGGAGAAACAGGACCCTTAGTGCACTTTTGGTGGGAATGTAGACTGGTGCAGCCACTGTGGGAAACAGTACTCAATTTCCTCAAAAATTTAAAAATGAAACTACCTTTTGACCCGGGATTTCATTGCTGGGAATATACCCTAAGAATCCAAAAACTCCAATTCAAAACAACTTATGCACCCCTATTTTTATAACAGTGCTATTTAAAATAGCAAAGTGCTGGAAACAGCCTAAGTGCCCATCAGTAGTTGAGTGGATCCAAAAACTGTGGTACATTAACACAATGGAATACTATGTAGCAGAAAGAAAGAAGGAACTCCTACCTTTTGCACACAGCATGAATGGAAATGAAGAATATTATGCTAAGTTAAATAGGCCAGTCAGTGAAAGACAAATACCATACGATCTCACTTATAAGAGGAATCTAACGAACAAAATAAACTAATGAGCAAAACAGAACCAGAGAACTGACATGGAAGAGAGGAGGTGGTGGAAAGAAAGGGAAGGATCAGGTCAAGGAACACATATGAATGACCCACGGATATGAACAATGGTGTGGGCATTGACTGTGGGAGTGAGGGTGGGCGTGGTGGAGGAGGGCGAAGGGGGAAAAATTGGGACACCTGTAATACAATAACAATAAAAAATCAAACAATTCAAGTGGAATGGAAGGAAGGAATGCATATGTGCTTAAGGTAACCCAAGGGGCTAATGACCACGAAGAATGGCTGTTCTCTGCACCTGGATCTAAGCACATTGTCTTCCGCAGGAGGGGGCAGCGTGTGTACAAATGATACAGAGGAATCCAGAGCTGTGACTCCTGGAAGCAGTCAAGGAGGGTGCTGTCATTGCAGCACACAACAGATGGCTAAGTATAAATTGTTTTTAAAAAGCACAGTGGGCTCTTACTGGCATTCCTATTGACAGCACCAACATCCAGCTAGTCAGTCAACCCATTTAATGTGAACTGTGAACAGAGCACACTGCTGGGCTCTATGGGGACCAGCTAGTAAAGAGGTGCTTTCCAAACCTGCCCTGGCACATTAAATCTTCTGAACTGAAATCTCATGAGAAGCCCATGAATCTGAATGTTAACAAGCATCCCTGTGAATTTGATCAGTTAAGTTTGGGTACCATAACCATTAGAAGTGTAGGGTGAGAGGGAGAAGCAGGAAAAAGAAGAAAAATCTATGAAAACATAAAGCAACATTAAATACAAAAACAACTAACTAAATAGTTCTAGCTGTTGGAAGCCATTTATAAAACCTTAACTAACAGTAAATATGGAACTTCCTGTTTAAGATTAAAAATTTTGGTTAAATCAGGATTAGGAAGAAAATTCCTTATATACTGTATTGGGTCTTTTTTTCTTTTTTAAAACTTGGCAGATAAAAATATTTGAACAGGACTATTTTTCTTCTAATAAGTAAGGATATTATGAGACTCACGGTCAACTAATCATCACGATTAGTGCATAATAGTGTAGCAACATGACATGAGGGCTGGCTGCTGCCAGCCATGGGATTCAAGCTTCCCTGTAATTATAGAGTTCTCACAAGATCAAAATGAGCCAAGGACTCCAGCAGAAGGATCCTGGATTTTTGTTTTCTCTATGGTACCCTCCAAGGCCTCAATGGACCATGTATATTTCAGACAGAGAATCCCAGGAGCCTAGTAACATTCATTCCTCTGGAACCTCTAATCTCTCCTTTACCATTTCAAGGCCACACATGTGGACAATTACTTGAGGTCCCATAGAACTGCCTGCACAGAACGGTGATTTAACATTATCCTTTCAGGTTCCATGTATAAAAATGGTTACATAGGGAATGTTTTTTCATCTTCTGTGAAACTGCTCTTACAGACGATTACTATTATCTTGCTCAATAACCCTTATATAAAGATCTGCATGAAAAATTCATCTTAGAGCTGAATGTCAAGATATATATTTGTCTCTCCTAGTGAAATGTTGTGCTTCCTTTTTAAAAAGAGCCAAGTTATGTAATCAATCTTTCTCTCTCTTGCTCTCTCCCCCTCTCTCCTGTTTTTGTCTTAGCTGCCAGGAAGTACAGATTTAAATTTTATGTTCCATCGAGGTACTGTTATTAACCTGTGCTTTCTGATACAATCTCCTCACCCCTACATTACCTGGCTCTTGTTCTTACAGGGTTGTTTTTAATGGTTCTATTACATCTGGGTTTTTTACTTGAATACTTTTGGAAATTGACAGAACACAAGTTAGAAGTGAAGGAACAGGTTGGTTTCCATTGACTGGGGTTTTACTATGCAACCAGGAGTTATAGGATTTTAAATGATCCAAGTTAAATCAGATTCATTTGGGAAGAAAGATTTAGGAAAAGCTGAATGCCAAGAATGCTGGGGGTGGAGAGGAATCATCTTCCTATTACTCACTCTCCCAAGGCCTTGCAGAGGTATGTTACAGCCTGGGTCAGGAAACCAAACCAACACTATGTAAATATGAGCTTTAAGTTCATAATCACTTAATGAATTCTGGCCCAATCATGTCAGTGACCCTGTTGTCACCCTGTGGAGCAACACGGGGCAGGAATGACTTCCTCCTTTATCCACAGGTTGCAGAAAAGGTCAAATCACTTGGGGTTGACCAATGGGTCTGTCATCACATCATCAGCTTAGTAAAAAGTTTTTTGAAAAAGAAAGAAATGCTGGGATTTTTTACCTCATTCAGGCACTAAGTTCATTAGGAAACTCATCCCCATTTGTCCTTATTATCCTGAAGGAGCGGCAGGTGTCCCTAGCTGGAACACCCAACTGTGACAGACAATTCTGTTCCTGCCCCACCCACATATGGCCCCCAAAGCTGGAAGCAGGAGGAGTGTGAGCTCATAGGCCCAGCACCCAGAGTCCAACAGCCCTTACCCCAAGGGTCTCCTTGCCCATAGCCTTGATCAGGGCCGGGGAGTAGGAGGTTCACTACCAGCTACTTTTGTGGCATATTGAGTCTCACAGATTTGTCATTCAGTGCACAGCTTCTCTCTGTACAGCCCACACAGCTAATCCCTGTACTATATTTCTCTCAGTTTTCCCTCCTCCACCCACAGTTCTGCTGACTTCTCTCCACACAGGAGAGACAGAACAGCTGAAGAAACAGCCGAGCAGTGGAAAATTTTGGAAGTGTTTTGAACCCACCCAGCCTGAGGAGAGCATTCAAAGAGAAACAGGAAAGGGTGAGGAGGAGCTCCCTCAGCCCCCGCGCACAAGCCAGGGATTGTCACTCCCGCCTACCCGCAATCCCAGCAGTGGGCCAGCAGGGGCCCACTGTGGGGATGAGCCACTGGTGCCCACACAAAGAAATATGCAAATGCGTTTTCTGTGAGGATTATGGAATGGAGGCAGTTGCTTGGCTATTTCAGCTACTGCGTCATGGAACTTGGAGGCACAACATTCTCATTTCACTCAAACACCCACCATGAAAGTTGAACCAGCACTTTTGGTCTTAAATTGGAATATCCTAGAGGCCATCATTCTGAAAGAACAAACGCAGTTCTGTTTCTGTGTGTGTGCGTGTGCATGTGCGCGCGCACGCGTGCGTGCACGTGTGCATGTTGTCATATTACTCAGCCTTTTCATTTCCTTTCAATTTCTCTTCTTACTCGAGACCAGAGCTTTTAAGGCTGTCTATCTTTACAGGGACTAGGTGTAAGAAAAAGATCTGAAGTAATTTAGTTCTTAGTTCTACTTAGTTCTCTCTCTCCCATCTTTGCTAGAGATTCCAGCCAGTTAGATGACTTGGAGTTGGCAAGCACAAAAGATTAGCTAATCCCATCATTCATCCATTAAACAGACATTTATCAAATCTCTGCACAGACAAGGTCCCAATCCTTACCTAGTCAAACTGAGTCACATCAAAAAGAAGTCATCTTTGATGCTCTTACTTCCCTGCAATGGCCTCTGGATTAATTTTTGGATCTGGTTTAGCACAGAACCTAGAACCTATGTAAGGGCTATGTAATGAATGGGTAAACAGGATTATACATCTCCTTCACCATCAGTGACCCTTGAAGAGGTTTCCAGCCTACAGATAAGATTAGTTCTGTCTCCTAGTTAAATATCCAAGTACTATAATTAACTCACTCACCATTCTTCTTTACTTTGTTGGCAGAGTTTTTCTCCCACACTTTGAATAAGAGACTATCTTCAAAGCTGGCCTAACTTTCCTTGTTGGTGCGAGGATTATGGGTGTGATGTTAATTGATATTTACCCATTCAGGTAATGCAAATTTATTGAGTAGCTACAATATGCCAAGCACTGTCCCAGGCACTGAGGTTGCAACTTTCCATAATGATTCCTTCAGTAGCCAGCAAGTGAGTGTGATCAGACAATCCTTGGCTTGCTGTTCTTTCCAAACACAAAATAACTTTTAATTATGCACTGCTGAGCAAAAAAACCAAAGTGAAGAATATGGTTCTAATAGAAGGGAAAAGTAGCGATTGTTTGCTTTTGTTGACTAGCAGTGATCTGGTTTTGAGGTTCTATGTTTATCAATTCTATGGTCTGACTTGCTGTCTACAGCCAACATCTTAAGAGGTTGAGCAATACAGATTATAGTTGATGTTTTATAGAGTTTTGAACCATCAGACGCTATAAGGAATGTTTTAAAGTAGTTGTTAGAACCAGATGATCAAAAGACCTAAGACACATGGCTGCTCCAAAAGAGCAGAATTTTCCTTCCCTCCTGAACTTGAAATTGGAGAACAAAAAGAACTACCAAAGAGTTTTGCAGCCCTGGGTCTCTGAGATTAAGGATGAATGATTTCACAGTCTGTTGATGCCCACCTGGGGTATAAGGCATTGAGGCTTCTATATTGATGAGGGGTGACTCTGATATGGTCCATCAGCAATAAGACTAAGTAAATAAGCAGGGTAGTGATTTGTGGCCAAAAAATTTTTGCTTGCTTCAAAAAATTATCTACGTATTGTCAGAAGAGCAAAGATCCAGAGACTGGAGAGTCATCCCTGGGCTGTGGATTGGACATACCATTCCACCTCCTGGCACTCATAGGTCTTTTAGCACTTAATTGGAAAACAGCTCCATCTCCAACACAGCTCCAAACTATCAACAAGGAATTTCCCTTCATTTCTAAACTTGCTGGACTATATCCATTCAATAATAAAGGATGCGTGTATTGTTCCATAACTACTATAAACTTCTGCTTATCCAGCCTCTCAGATGTTCTTCTTTAATGAGAAAAATAAAAATTAACCCACTGGCAAAGTATCAAATAAACGAATGACAAGTCCTATGTTTCAATAAGCTCAATTTCTGTCTTAATGAAACTGGGGGATGGCCATTGTTCCCCTACAAATGGAACTGTCATTTGGTTCTTTGGCTTTGATAGAAGTGTTTGTTTGGAATGCATTGTTCATTGTTGATATAAAATACTTTTTTTTTGAATTGAGGACCCCAGAATAATCCGAGAAAGGGAAACATTAATCAAAGGGGTTCTGGATGGTACTGCATTCTCTCCTTACATCTGTGTTTTTCATGTGACAAAGGAAACTAAGGACACATAATAGCTCCCACTCATCAGGCTGTTGAGGTATGCTCACTTGATCTGCATAAGGACACAACTTTTAGAACTAGTGGAAAGAATAAAACAGGTCTAAGTTCGAATCCTGACTCTTAAGTCTCACTCCATCATTTAGTACCATGGTCAAATTATTTGACCTTCCTGAGTCTCATTTAATGGAGATCATTTCTTTCCTCCTAGGATTATTGAGAGGGTTAAATGAGATTTGGCACAGTTCCTGGCATGCTGCAGGCCCTGGTGGATGCCACTTCCTCTCCCACCTCCCTTTCCCTTCACCCTGTAGCCACATTTATGAGATTACATCACAGTTCCCTCAGTAACACGAATACCAGGTCTCAGAGTTTCCAGATTTCTGCTGATTTAAGAATCCAACTGTGCTGATATTATTTATGCAAATGCCAGCTAGGGACTGATGCCATAACCAGGATGAGTCATTTCAGAACACTCCTCAGAGAGAACTAGATTTTCCTCATTTATGGTAGAGGGTGGTGGGAGAGACTACCCTGGGATTCAGGCACTCTGACATAATGCTCTCACAGCATCAGAAGTTTTTTGGCAGAAAAGGTCCAGGACTCCCCTAAGTCACATTAAATAGGCATTAGCAGCTTGGACTTTGAAATCTAACAAAGCAGGGTTTGAATCCTGATTGCCACTCACTAGTTCAGTAGTCTCTCAGAGCATCTGTTTTCTGTCAGACTTCTTCTGAAGATTAAATAAGGCAACATACATAAAGCATCTAGGACATTGACTTGGCACATAGTAAATGCTTAATGAAAGTCAGTTATAATCTCTCTCTGTGTGTCTCTGTCTCCCCTACACTCCCTCCTCCTTTTCTTTCCACCCCCTCCCCTCTCCTGGCCTGTGTTCACCTCTCAGCTATTTGCTGAGCATTAAAGCCTGTCTTACAGCAACTGGCACATTAACAGAGATGTACATTTCCTCTGTTCTCACTTCTGTTGAAATGCCTACATCCTACCCGTTCACACCCCACTCAACATTAATTCATCCTTTGATCATTATTTTGTGAAGTCTGTCTTCACACACTTGAAAGAAACTATTCAAATTATTGCTCAGTTGTACAAAACCTCATATCAGAGCTAAATAAATAGTTGTTGAATAATCATGAAAATAAGAGCTTAATAATACTTCCCTGAAAAGTAGTCTAATTTCATACCATTATTTCTCAGTTCTATAGCCTACCACAATAGTTTATCTCAGTAAATTTGGTTTTAAAAAAAGATAAACATGTCTCTATCAAAATATGAGTATTAAAATAATGATCTGAACATGAAGGTGGCCTATTGCCATGGAGTGGAGGTTAAAAAAACACAGCTTCAGTAAATGAATTAACATGTACCAAATTTTAGAGAGAAAGCTTTATATTTCTTTTTTCCTGCAAAAATCTCTAGATTCTTCATGCTCTTGGAGAGGCAGGTGCATCTCTGTGATTATATATATAATTAGTTCCTTTAATATTAGCAATATTTTACAGAGACATTCAAATTTACATTTTACATTTACACATTACCAATATGTATTTACATTGTATACAAGCTCACCATTAGTTTCCTGACTTAGGTGGTACCTATTCTGATGTAACTAAAATAATTATTCTAAAATTAGCATAAAATATGGATAAATCCTGTCTAATAATTCAAGTTAAATATACCTCAAAGAGTGTTTTCTTATTAAAAATTCACATACATTTTCCTTACAAGGGAGTTATTATCTGCATTGTACCATGTGTATTATTACAAACTTGGAGTTCATTGATGAATAGTGATGGAGTTGCAAATCATCAATTTAAGTAGCTCAGCAGCGTTTCAGGAAGCTTTTCTCCCTCTGTGCACATGAGCTCAGAGGTTAGCTCTGGGCCCTGAGCTGGGTTCTTGGCACCCCAGGTTCTCTCTGTGGAGAGGTACGGTCCCCCTACAGACAAGGATCCTTACCTGAGGCCCTCACCCTCTGGACAGTGCTGTTTGCAATACTCGAGAATATAGCTCTCGGTGGCCTCTG
The DNA here is from genome assembly GCF_987537825.1 of Furipterus horrens. NCBI lineage: Eukaryota > Metazoa > Chordata > Mammalia > Chiroptera > Furipteridae > Furipterus > Furipterus horrens. The sequence goes on along the minus strand of NW_028327175.1, from coordinate 50,747,003 downwards.
GGTGGGCAGGCCGCCATCGGATGGTGGCCGTGTTCCAACACACGGTACAGTCCTCGACACGGATCACAGGGGTGGAGGGTGCTGTAGAGAGAGAACCAAGTCAGTTGTGGAGCAATCAGTGCCAGTTCTGCTTCCCTGGAACCTGGGAAGAATGCTTTAGAATGATTTTATTTTAATTTTTGACTAAAAAATACATTTTGGGTTGAAAACCCCAAAGGTATACAATGTATATAGTGAAAAATCTCTGTCTCATCCCTGCCTTCCAAATTGCCCAGTTTTAAACCATTTCCCTAAGCTTCCAATATTAGCTTCCTACAAATCTTACCCGAGTTTCTCCAGACTTACATAAACAAATAAAAAAATAAGATTCTTGTTCCCTTCTCTGTACACAAAAGTTAGCCATAATCTTGCTTTCACTGGGTGCTCAATAAATATTTGTTTTAAAAGGCAAGAAGAAAAGACAAAACAGGAGTAAGTCATTTATTCCCCTGAGGCAGTTACAATTACCTTAAAGGCAATTCAAACTTGGCTTATGCTACAACTGCTTCAGTCTCTTGTGGAAAGACTCCACTATGGGCATGCACTCTCAGCAACACCAACGCTGAACAATCTTTTGGGGGTTCCTAGCACTCACGTGATAAAGCCTGAGCTTCTAAGCCATTTCTGATTCTGCCCCAGCCCCAGTCAGTACTGGTACCCCTCTGGAGTGTTCTCATAATAACCTGGGTACAATTGGACCAGGGCCCTTACCAATGATTTTTTAGAATCATCTAATTTGTATCTCCCCCTACAGGCTGATGAACTTCTTGAGAAGAGGAACCCAGCCTTATTCACTGTTGTACCCCAACAATACACAATACGCAATATGCAAGAGGTGTTAATAAATGCTTATTGGTTGATCTTAATAGTCTGTGAAGAATGGAGTATTGCCTGCTAACCCCTTAACATCTCCTTACCTGTTCTAAAAATTGCCCTTTCGCTGGGCAGGCTACATCCGGTGAAGTTCACAGCCATTACCCACACTTGATAGTATCGGTCAGGTTCCAAATCTTCAAAAATGCAGTAGCTTTCTTTCACTGTAACTCTGTATTCTTCTACCAAGTCTAGCATAAAACACAATCATAAACTGTAGGGTGTCTTCCAAAGTTAATTGAAAGTTATAGTTATTGGAAAAATTGTTCTATGACTTCTTTCAGTAGAAAACCCAAACTGAGAAGCTTACAGATATCATTATGTGATAGCTATCATTTTAGAATACATAAGAAAGCTATAGCATTCTGAAAAGAGATATTTAGAATGACATAGATATTTAGAATGACATAACTGAGCACTTATCAAAAAATAATAGCATTTTGTAAGATTCTTATCTTTTTTATTTTTTAATTGCGTTTTTGTAAGATTCTGAGCTTTATATAAATATAATTGAACATTTCAATAGTAAATACTAAAATTGCAGAGTTTATGTTAGCTTAGATATCAGTAATACATTCTCAATGTAATCCCTGAGAAGCAATGCCAATATTTTTGGAGAGTATGTAATAAAATAGGACAACCTCATAGATTCTAAATTTATAATGGTATAAAGCATCTTTTCAGATTGTTAAACCATTTTAGTACTCAGTATGATTTTCAAAGGTACAAATTCTGGTTCCTTCTCATGAATTCCAGAATTCTTTCAACTAGGGATTTCCACAATTTATGGAAACTCTTAAATAACTTTGATAGGTCATAAACTTTTCTAGGAAGTAACCTTGTTCAGTCAAGGTATTTCCTAATTTATGTTATTTTATTTTCAATATTTTAGTAGTAAATATTACTCAATACTTAACTGGTCCCTTTGGGCCAATCTGATTATTTTTACTGAAATTTTCTCTACTTAAAGAGAACAATTTTAAAAAACGAGTTATGGTAATTTCAGTTATCTTCTCGTATTATTCTTGAATGTCACATCTTTAAAATCCCTCCAGTTAAGAAACCCAAATTGTTTCCTTTTAAAGGAAATTTAGGAGCACTTCAACTCAATAGGTTTCTTTACCTGCATCTCTCTTTCCCAATGAGTTATACTTTCTGGACAGTATGTTTGGTTTAAATAATGTTAAAAGGGCTTACACACTGAAAAACATTTCCCCCCATAGTCTGTAAAGTATGAAGTGGTTTTCAATGGAATCATCCTTTCAGGCTAAGTTCTGTTACCCCAGTACTTTTAACAATGTACAAAACATATGCTACTGGACACCTATTTCACACAGCATGGCATCACAGTGTATCATCAGATTAATTAAATGGCATTAGCAAAATTCAAGGCATTGAATGAATAAGACATAGGACAAGTAAGTATTTAGGGAATGTTGGAGGCAGGTGAAGCACTTTTAAAAAAGTATTCCAGGCAACAAATAGATTCAGATCTTCCTTTATTTCCAGGAAGTTTTTTTTTTTTTTAATTTAAATATGCTTTATTGATTATGCTGTTACAGTTGTCCCAATTTCTTTTCCCTTTGTTCCCCTCCACCCAGTGACCCCCCCTCCCTCCAATTGTCCCCCCCCCTTAGTCCATGCCCAATGGTTATGCATATAGTTCTCAACATCTTCCTGTCTACTCCACTCCGTCCTACTATGCTTCTTAAATCCTGTACCATCTCCCTCCCTTTCCCCACTTCCCCCTCTCTGATGACCTACCCCTAATATGCTCCCCATACCTATAATTCTTTTCCCACTCTCATTGCCTACTTAGTTTGCCTTTGTTTTGATTCTCTAGCTTCTGTTGTTGGTCGTTGTGATACAGTTTTCATTTTAATGTTCATAGTTTTGATTCTCTTTCTCCTAAATAAGTCCCTTTAACATTTCATATAACAGTGGTTTGGATCTGATGAGCTCCTTCAGTTTTACTTTGTCCTGGATACAATTTCCCTGTCCTTCTATTCTGAATGACAGCTTTGCTGGATAGAGTAATTGTGGTTGTACGTTTTTTCTTTTCATTACTTTGAATATTTCTTGCCAGTCCCTTCTTGCCTGCAGAGTTTCTTTTGAGAAATCAGTTGATAGTTTTATTGGAACCCCTTTGTACGTAATTCTCTTCTTCTCCCTTGCTGCTTTTAAGATTCTCTCTTTACCATTAATTTTTGACATTTTGATTATAATGTGTCTTGGAGTGGTTCTCCCTGGGTCCAGTTGTTTTGGAACTCTCTGTGCTTCCTGGACTTGTAAGTCTATTTCCTTCCTCAAGTTCGGTAAGTTCTGCTTCATTATTTTTTCACATAGTTTTTCAATCTCTTCTTCTTCTTCACCTTCTGGCAATCTTACGATTCAGATATTGGCCCGCTTATAGCTGTCTGATAGGTTTCTGAGCCTCTCCTCATTTTCTTCAGTTTTCATTTCCTCTTTCTGCACTGGTTGACTGTTCCTTCTCTATGTTCTGATTTGTTGATTGGTCCCTGGTTTTCTTTCCCTCACCACTTGTTTCGTATGTGTTTTCGTTCATTTCAGCAGGACTAGCCTTCACTCCTTCCCCGTCTTGTTTAAGATCTGCTGTCAAGTCTGTAAGCATTCTTATAACCAAAGCTATGAACTGTGCCTCAGAAAGATTTCCTATCTGCTGATCCATTAGATCAGATATTTGCTGTCTGATCAGTTGCATCACTGGGATCTCTATCATGATCTCTGCCATCCTGACAGTTTTGTGTTTACCTTTGCTTCCTGGATGGGGCTGTCACACCTCCTACGCTATAGGGGGTGGAGCCCCATGTATTCCTCACTACTGGGCGACCCTTCTCACCACACTGTGGTGTTTTGTGTGAGGGCAGGGGTCCAAGATGGATTCTTGCCATTTACTCTCTTCTGAGAGACCGGGAGCTTCTTCCTCCATCCCCACCCACTCCAACCTTCACAGTCTGAGGCATTGGGGGTCTGCCTTCCCCGGCATTGGAATCGTGAGCTGGTCTGGTATGCAGCTGGGGGTGCTCCTCAGGTGTTTCTCATATCTTTTTAAATACGGGCATCTGTACTTACTGCCGTCCCACCACCGTTGCCACAGCTGCCACTGCTAGCACAGCTTGACCTCTCTACCCTGGCTTTGCCCCTCCTACCCATCCGGACAAGCACCACTTCTTTATAACTTCATACATTGGACTTCCATGAAGCTTTATTTTCTGGAACTTCTGTTTATTTCTGGTTTTGCAGTAGATGTATTCCTTCTTAGTTGTGGAGGGAGATGGAGTGTGTCAGTCTAGGCTTCCATTTTGGCCAGAAGTCCTCAAAATATCTTATTGCACTATACTCACCTTTTCCCCTAAAGCAGCAGTTCTCAACCCGTGGGTCACGACCCCTTTGGGGGTCGAATGACCCTTTCACAGGGATCGCCTAAGACCATCGGAAAACACATATATAATTACATATTGTTTTTGTGATTAATCACTATGCTTTAATTATGTTCAACTTGTAACAATGAAAATAAATCCTGCATATCAGATATTTACATTACGATTCACAACAGTAGCAAAATTACAGTTATGAAGTAGCAACGAAAATAATTTTATGGTTGTGTGTTACCACAACATGAGGAACTGTATTAAAGGGTTGCAGCAGTAGGAAGGTTGAGAACCACTGCCCTAAAGGAATCACCTAAAGGAATCTCTTTGTAATATCCAAATTGTCAGCATTGCTACTCTTATGATTTTATTAGTAAAATAAGAGTTACTTGAACACAAGTACTGCGATACCAGGACAGGCAATCTGATAACCAACATGGCAGCTACTATGTGACTAAGGGGCAGGCAGCATATACAGCATGGATACACTGGACAGAGGGATGATTCACATCCCGGGCAGGATGGAGCCAAACAGTGCGACATTTTCTCATGCTACTCAGAATGGCATGCAATTTAAAACTTATGAATTATTTTTGGAATTTGCCATTCAATATTTTCAGACTGGGGTTCACTGTGGGTAGCTGAAAACTCAGAAAGTGAAACCTCAGGTAAGAGAGAACTACTATATAACAAAATAAACAGAGTCAAGCAAACAAAAATATAAGCTTTGCAGTCTGAAAAATCTGTGTTTGAATCCTGCCCCTGCGAAGTATAAGTTATGTGGCCTTGGGCGAATTATTTATAATTACATCAGCTTTCTCATTTGAAATGGAGATAATAGCACTTATCTTGATGTGTCCTCACAGGTTCTCAGTAAAACTGAAATTCTTATGGACAAAGCCAACTTTACACTATGCCAATGGTTGCTTTTCTTGCCTTTTTTTCTGATTTACGTAAGAATCAAATGACATTTCAAAAGACTTAAATATTGGCAACAGTGAAATATATTATAATTAATTCTTATTACAAACTGGACTCCTGTGGCATGTCAACCCTGCCACATGATCGTCTGGTTTCTAAAATACAGGATGGGGCAAAAGTAGGTTTGCAGTTGTTTGTATGAAAAATAATACAATAGTTAAGAAATAGTAATACAAGAATAAACTCTGTTTCATATACTCACAACTGTAAATCTACTTTTGCCCCACCATGTTACATGGGTCTGTCTTCAACAAGCAATACAGAATGCCAGCACTCCCAGCTCTGAGTCATCAGTAAGTATAACCTCAAACTGCTTGGTTTCTAGGCCTTGTTACAAGTCCTCCTCGACAGAAAAATATTTACAGAGGCTCAACTATAAGACATGGCATCCACTTACCCTGCTAAGCTCTTTTACCTCTATCTGCACATTAATATGGTACACTAAAAGACTACACCCCATCTAGGCTCATGCCTAAAGAAGTATGGATTCTGAATCAAACTTTAGTTTATCGCTTTTATCAAAGATGGAGCTGAGAAACTGTCAACCATGACATGCAATGGTGCATTTGCATTAAAATTATTATGGAAGTCACTGTCCTATGCAGCTTATTTCTTCTCCACAAAGTGGCACACATTATACTTGTGTTTTGACTTCAGTACTGATTGACACTTTGTCCTCCCTGAAACTCTTATATGTTACTTACTTTCTAAAAATAGAATAATTTCACTGTTTCTGTTACCCTGACAGCTCAGTCAAACCTGAATCTCAATTACAGTATTCATGTTGACCATTATGATGATATTTATGCATTTTTGTTTTCCCTTACCCTGATTTCCAAAGTTTGCTTATATGTTATTTCATTGTAGAGTTGTTGGTTTATTGTTGTTGTTTTTATAAGTGGCTATGAATGCTTTATGGAAAGAGCCATAACATGTGGATGTTTAAATACTTCGCATTAATGCAAAAATGTACACATACACCTGTATTTGTATTAGCAATCCTACCGTTTACTTCTTGGTCGTCTTGTGGCTCCTCCATGCAGTAAACCTGGAATGAGTCAATGACATCTTCCTTGTTTATGCTCCAATAAACAGCAATCGTTGTGCTAGTGGCAGAATTTGGTTCCTGAGGTTCTAACCTAGGAGGCTGTGGAACTAGAATATGAACAAGACTTATTATAACTAATACTGCTTCTATTGATTTATTTTTTTCTTTTTACAGAAGTCACTTACAAAAAATTCAAACAATATAGAAATACATGGAGTGAAACTAGGAGACTAGGAGGTGTCCCTTGTCTCCAACACATCCCTACCCCCAACTACAAGGATATTCTGATGTTACAGCTGAGTGTGTATTCCTCCAAAATGTTTTCTATGCAAATGTATATATGTACATATAACACACATAGAAATAAATAAAAATGAATCCCAAAATGGGATCACTTGAGAATAGTTTTCTATAGTTCTATATTTAGAGAAATTATCTTATACAGGTTAGAGGATATATCAAATGAATTGGTTTTTCTTTGAAGCAAAAACCTGAGTATGCTTTGCTAGATGACCAATGCTGTATCCTTCTACATCAATAGAGTCTTTATTCATAGTACAGACAAATAAAACCCTTTTAGATATAGGTGTTATATCACCAAGGCTGAAAAATACTGTGAATAAAATAACAAAAGATGCTTTCTGAAACTACCGTCCTATATTCTCTTTCCAGTATGACCATACCTACAAATTAAAAAGAAATTCAAACAAAATGCAAAAATTACATAGGGGAAAAGGTACCCTATGAACGGATTCAAATATAAGGTTTAGATATCTAGTCTAACTCTATTGTTCTGAATTTTAAAGACAGCAAAATCCTCAAATGTTTTACTAGAAATTATAAAGTTTAAATTTCGCATTTTGAACATTAACAGTATTTAGAACACCATAAATTAAGCTCCTACGCAATTCTTCTCTAAAATTTTTGGGATATAAAAGCACTGAACATATTATAGAAATTAAAGGAAAAGGTTATTCTCGTAGTTGAAAAGATGTCATACTTCTAAATGTATTTTTGTGGTTATGTTTTCCAGCCGACAATTTCCTAGAAGATAAACTTATTAAAATAGTGCGAGCCAAATTTCATGAGATTACTTATTAAGAGTCAACACTGAATGAAAAGAAAACAAGGTTAGTTCAACAAGGCATTTAAAATGAGGAAAAATAAATGACTACAGAATGGAACAAAAAGAGACAAGTTGAAAAGATTCAGTGAAGAAGTAAAGAGCTGAAGAAATACTCAGGGATAAAAAATGAGAAGTGGGGTAAGAGAGTGGTGAAGTTAATGGGCTTTGGAGCAGAGAGGCTGGTTGAAGGTAAAATGCCAGCCCTCCCTCTTATTAGTTGTGTTATTTTAGCTTCAGTTTTCCCCTATTTAAATTGGGAATACAATAATACCATTTCCTCCCAGGGTTGTGCTAAGAAGCAACATAATGTGTGTATATTAAGTGCTTAGCAAAGTGCCTGATATATAACCAGTACAAACATTCAGAAAGCAAATGGCCTTGGCAGGAGCACAGAAAATGGAGGGGAGAAGGCAAGAAGCCCCTTAGGATGAGGGCGAACTAGGAATCTGCCATCTGGTAACTCAGAGGGCCTTCAGAGGCAGGGCATGCTGGGTATGCTGCAGGACAAGGCGGGAAGCCTGCCTGTCAGAGCACCTCCCCAAGCACTGATATGGTTCAGAGATCCTCATGCTATCTTTGACTTCATTGCTTGTCTTCCCAGCAGGAAATCAGTGTCACATTCTAAAGAAGGCCATCCAGATAAACGTAGTGCAGTAAATTTTCATGTTGCCCAGGTTTATTGAAGAGCCAAGCAGAATGCTTCAATGATTGTCAATTGTCTCTGAGACAGCATACCAGAACTCCTTGAGGCATGAACAATGAAAATTCTCCTGCTTTTTAAAAAATGAATTATACAATGAGTGATATCTGCTTTTTAAAAATAGTAACATCTTTTCAAAAATCTCTCTCAGGTAGCTTAACTAACTTAAAAACTAATAATTGACTTTCCCCATCACCATATTTTAAGGAAGAAACAGTGTAGGGAATTAAGCAAAGCATATACGCTAGAAATAATTTTGTACTTAACGTGCTCCTTCTCCCAAAACCATTAAAGTTAGGACATCTTTTTTTCAAAAACAGGAAACACACTTACTTTTCAAGTACTCTAAAATTAAAAAGGGAATAAGAATATTTCACAGATGTAATCTAATATCAATGGCTAGATTTACAATTCCTGGGATAGATGAACATCAGAGACCTAGATTTTATATGTTAACAACTCTGTTTACACTTGTCTAGTAATGAACTTGAATAGGAGTAATGCCCAAAATGAGAAAATGGGATCTTAACCCTTTGAGTGCCAATGTCACTGTGAACGACACTGACAAATTTTCCCGAAAGTGCCAGCGTCGCTCCCAGCGACTCTTTCTTCTATGGCTATAAATGTAAATAACAATGGAATAATTCATATTTTATGTTTTGTTCTCTTTTTCTGTATCTCAGGTTATATAATGATATAATTTTTTCTCATGTTGATCCAAATTTCGAATTACGCATGGCACTCAAAGGGTTAAGGCATCTTTGCCAGTGGCTAAGAAATCATCCACATGGATTCCCTTGGCCTGATGAGGTGTCCCATAAAGAGCTGTCACACTAAGGGAGCTGAGCATCAGATCAAGTTGGACTTCAGGACCTGTGGCCACATACAGATTCCGACTCAACCTAGCTTTCAAAAAAGTCTCCAGGAGAGCAGCATTATTCACAGTAGCCAACAGGTGGAAGGAACCCAAGTGTATGTGGATGGGTGAATGAATAAGAAAAATGCAGTGTAAACCTACCATGGAATATTATTCAGCCTTAAAAAGGAAAAAAATGACACATGCTACAAAGTGGATAAACCTTGAGGACATTAGGTTAAGTGAAATAAGCTAGTAACAAAAGACAAATACTGTATGATTTTATTTATACAAGTTAACCTCGAGTGGTCAAATTCATAGAGACTGAAAGTAAATGGTGGTTGCCAGGGGCTGGGGTGAGGGTGGGTAGTTATTATTTAATAGGCACAGAGTTTCAGTTCTGCAAGATGAGAAGAATTCTGGAGATGGATGTTGGCGATAGTTGTACAACAATGTGAGTATACTTACTACCCCTGAACTGTATACTTCAAAATGGTTAAAATGGTAAATTTTATGTTATGCATATTTTACCACAATTTAAAAAGAAAAAGACTCCAGGAGTCTGAGTCAAGGAAGCTTTGGTTGTCACTAATCTATGGTTACCTCTCCTTTCATAGCAATGCCCTCCACCTCTTGGGTGTAGAGCAGTGGTTCAAGTGCAGGCTCTGAAGCCAAACACCTCTACCACATCCCCCAAATAGCTGTGTATCTAGGGCAATATGAGAGTCATTTTTCTGTTCCTTCTATTTCCTCACCTGTCAAATGGGAATAACAATAAAACCTACTTCCTAGGGTTGTTGTGAGATTAGATGACAGGTTAGGCTTACCAGCCTCCACAGAGCCAGGCATCATATTAAGTGTGGAATAAATGTTTGTGGAAAAATCACATCCTTTCCTCACTGTATCTGTTTAGTTTAGGGAATGATCTGATGAACTTTTCAGGCACTAGGTGAGGACTTTGTATCTGAGAGGCACCATTGATCATAAAATGAACAAAAACTGTTTAGCAACAAGTCAACACCCTGGACTCCAATTTTGTGAAGCAGATGCAGAAACCACAGCATTTATCTCTCAGAGATCAGTTTCTCCAAAACAACTTAAAACTACTGGGACTGCCACAGGCACTATTCCAGAATGACAATTTAACTCTGTGACCTCTAAATATATAAAACGCACTCTCATTGGCCATCAGGTATTCAAAAACCATCTGTCTAAATGAACAACACTATATAATGAACCTCTTAAAAGCAGATCTACTCTGTCAATCAGAATTTTTTAGTTTGCAATTACTGCTCTATTCATACGCTTCTTAAAGGCATTGTAAGAAAACAGCTTTTTGTTTTGAGACATTTCTAAAGAAAAACTCATTAGGATAAATGACTGCATTTTTCATTTTATATAGAGTTAGTAGGGTTTTTTTTGTCTTTTGAAAGACACAGTAGCCTTTTACCAGTTATTAAACTCATACTCTTCCTATAGGAATGAAAGTTACTTGTCATTTGAAAAACAGCAGCCATCTTTAAGGTGGTTTTGAAACAACATAGTATCTTTTAAGGAGGACATCTGAGTACATTTTACTGTAAGTGAAACTTGGTAATTTGACTGAAACATGGCAGCTTTGAGAAATGTAAATAAGTTTCATTTTCTTGTTTATTAAAATAGCACATTAAAAAAATATTTTGAAGAGCAGGCAATGCTGCTGACAGTTGAGTAGGAGGCTCCTGGCTACAGAATATGATGCTGAGCTGTTAATTCTCCAAATTAATCTGTTTAGTTTTTTAAAAAAGAAAAAGAACTCAGTTGAAGAGGGGAAACCATTCGAAAGGAAAATTCTATTCAATACATGTGAAAATATTTGATTTATTTTTTCTTCTATAGCTGGCTGCTGGCTTGAAGCAAACAATCTTTAGAAGAGAGGAAGAGAAATTCCATTTGACAAAAGAAAATTAAAGACCATTTGGTTCCATTGTTAGTCTCCCACCTCCTCAATGTCCCAGCGCAATCTTAGCGCTTCAAACGGAAACGCAGTTCATAACTGAAACAGTTTGCTAGTCTCATGTTTTATTTCAGAATCTAGCTTTAAATGTTTATTAAGAAGATTTCCCTTTCTCCAGTTATATTTCCCTACATTAAAAAACTTTACAAGACAAACAAGGAAACACCACCAAATTTCACCAAGCTATTTAGTATATTAAAATTCTCACCAGCCACTTGTTTTAACATCTGGTCACTTCTCACCGAGCTGTCATCATAATGTTCAAAAAGTGAAAACGCAGCAGGCATTTTCTCTAAAGAAGCAGTGCTCTCCATTGCAGAAAGCAACCTATTTGGTGAAAAGATTTCTATATGTCAAGAAATTATTAGCATACAGAATGAAAGCTAAAACAATTGTTCAAAATGAAGTCGTTGTTCTTGTAGTTTTTGTGAGGCATTGTTTACAAAAAGGATTTAAACTGTTTCAAAGTCTAGAAATAATATGTTTAAAATCAACTTATTCTTAGAATTTTTTGGTAGAACTGTTAATCTTAGAAATTCCATTCCTGTATCCTCAAGTCTGAATAGATTCCATCAAATTATATCATCTTTCATTTTGCATCTATAAAATTAGTCCTACAAATTACTTAATTTTAATGACTATTTTTATTTATTTCCTAAAGATATAAAGGTTCAGAGCCCATCTGGAAATTCACACATGTATGATGTCCTTGCTGTTTAAACCCTCATTATTACACTTTTAGTCATTTAGACTTTCAAAAAACATATTCACCTACTATGTGCCAGGCACTGTTCTGGGTAGAGGGGATACAGTACTGAAGGAGGATAAAATCTATCCATTCTTAAAAAACTAAACAAGCCACAGTTTATAAATTAATAGCTTTTATAAATTCAAGACCCTGTAAGGAGAGATGCCAGTAAGTACGAACGTTCGGCATTTGTATCTAGGTGAAATCTGGCTTTTTTTTTTTAAAAAAATCTTGATTCTGTAGAGGGAAAAAGAGATTGCAAAATATTTATCTTTAGCCTGAGGGGCTTCAGCATTGGTTAGGAGCTCTCCTCTGCTGCACCTCCCTCACAGAAGACTGGTATTATCTTCCAGCGATGAAACAGCTTTGAGGAGCTCCACTGGTTTCAGCATCTCAGCTTTTTGGGTTTGGGTAGCACAGAGCCACAGCTTTGCACCTGCTGTGGGAAATATCTTCTCCTAGATGCTTGTATGGCTCACTTCTCACTTCATTTAGATCTCTGTTCAAATCTCAGCTCCTCACAACGGGCAGCCGTGAGTACACTGACCACCGGGGCGCCTGTGTTCTCTGTCCCTTACTGCTGCATTTTACTTCCTCAAGCTCCTTGTGACCTATTTGTTTCCATCTGTCTGCTTCACCAGAATATAACCTACATGCAGAAAAAGGACTTCATTTTGTTCCCTAGTGTATTGTAATGTGTTACCTGGCACACAGAAGGCATTTAATAAATATATTTTGAATGTATAAGAGGGTAAAGTTTTATTTGGGTGAGAATATCAGGATCTCAGGTCTGGTAATTTTTTTAGCAATGTGAGGGGAAAAGATTATAAAATATAACTGAAATATTTAAAGAGTGCTTACTATGCTTACTAGTGTTAGGAATCATACAATTCACTATCATTCGATTTAGGGGAGACAGTTCCAACGGAGGCTTCAAAGAGGAGGTGACATTTGGGCTGAGTCTTAAAGCATGAGTAGGTGTTTCCGAGGCAGAACCAGGAGTAAGGCGGCTGCACACAGAATGCTTGGATAAAAGCATGGAGTTGTAAAAGAGTATGATGGCATATTCAAGAGCCAGAAGTGACCCTGGGCTACCTTGAGAATTAGGAAATGGAGACAGAGATGAAATAGAAAGGTGGCTTGTGGTTTGACTGTGAAGAGCCTTTCATATCCACTAAGAGTTACCATCTTCTGATGAAGGCAGGAAAGTGTTCACACAAGGGCACTTGAGAGGATGCCCTGGCGTGACCAGAGAGGCAAGGAGGTCAGTTTAGAGGACCCCACAGTGCTCCAGGTGAGGGAAATGACACGAGCCTAAATTAAGGCTCTGCGGATGCAGAGGGAGAAATGATGGACTCAGAATTAGCACGTCACTGACTAAATGCGGGACTTTCTTATAACTCAAAAACCCTGGTTGAGTTTTCCCTTACTCACTGACCTGTTAGATTTTAACATCAAATATATAAAAGGGCAAGTGAATATCTCTTCGTGAGCAGGTCCCACAATGGTTATGACTCTCTTTTTCATTATTATAACACAAAAGAACACAACAGAAAAAAAAAAATGCATCCTCTCAACTGAACAGCATTTTCTAAGCAAATGTTTTTCAAAATATGCAAATTTTGAGTCTTAATATGGTTGACAGCCTTCCTTAATTTAAACACTTCCAGTGTTAAGAAAAATCTTTTACTACATAAGCACTGCCTTTAGAGACATAATATGAAGAGAGAAAAAGCAGTAAGGTTAAAAAAAAACTGGATAATTAGCACTTCTCATAGAAAGGAGTATCGGTAACATTGAGACCTTGAAGTGGAAGTTGTTCTGAGGACATGAAAGGCTTCTTCTTAGTGAAACAATCACATTTCATCACATGTGTGTACACACATATGTTCATGTTTAACAGGGTTTTCTTTGATCATATTTCTCGACCAATCCCAATTATTGCTGTCTCTTTTCTTTATAGAAAAATAATGCTTAGCCCAAGTGTAACCTCCTTTAGGTGACATGCAGCTTTAGCAAAGATTAATTCGTTTTCCATTAAATAATAAAATCAAAACTAATTAAAATGACACACAGATGAACAAGTGCAAGCACAAAACCAAAGAAATAATATTTAGAATTAGATGGATATCAATTCATATTAGCAAGGTAATATTCTAATGTTTAAAAAAGTAAAAATATACTATAGCATTTTTTAAGGTAAAAGCATTTTCAAATTTTCATTCACCAAAATTTCCTGCCAAGCAGTGTCTTCCATAAGTGGATGAAATATAAATAAGCAAATATGTATCAACCCTGTCCAGTTTATAAGGAATGGCACTGTAAATCCATATACTTTTCAGATAAAATTAAATATCAATAGTATGTGGAAGAAATGTATAATCTTTTAAAAACAAAGGAAACTGGGAACAAGGCATGGGTGTCTGTTTCTAGACATGCCTGGTGAGCTTGCTAAGTATGCAGATGCCTTGGCCAACCCTGCATTCACTGCAGTGGATCTGGGTGGGGCTCCAGGAGCTCTTGTTTAACAAACTGCACAACTAATTCAGGCATATCCAGTTTGGGAAAACCATTGAACCAGAGGGCAGAGTGTTATAAACTAGAGGTTCTCCACCCTGGCTATGCATTCGCATCACCCAGGAAGCTTTAAAAATGTCTAGGCTACACCTCAGACCCATTAAACTAGAATCTCAGGAGGAAAGATTGAGGTGTCAGCACTTTCAAAAGGTCCATAGTTAATTCTACTTGTAACAGAGCTACAGTAGCAAAACCCTTATTGATTAATGCCAATATTAATATATAAATTATTTTCTTAAAATGTATTGGCAATATTCTGTTGAATATATGTTTAAATTTAAACAAATTCATCTGTACTATTTTTATTATGTAATAAATCAGGTTTCTAGTCCAAACTCATTTTTTCATATTTTAATATAAATTTCTGATTTTACTTTATGATAGCTCACAATTTGGAATTGAAGTAAACTGAAGATAACATTTACAAGTTTATAAATTTATATTAAAGGGGTAAAAAAGATAAGAACATTAGGTTCGACCAGTAGGAAAGACCTCAGGTCTTGCTATGAGACAAAAAGGAAAATGTGTCAGATCAGTGTGAGCATTTCAGTATCAGAAGTCCTGAAAGATGAACATAGATGTAATGTTTTTATAGACAACATTTCCTGATTTCATTTAATTCTTTGACTTTTAAAAGAATAAAGGATTTCCCTTAGACTGAGTGCTAAAAACAACAGCAAAAATAAAGCAAATCAAAAGAGGAAGATTCATTTAGGTTAGCCAAGTAGAAAGAGAAGATAAAATGCATACCTATCTTTTGAAGAGAACATGGCAGAACATTCCCTTAACATTATATTAAGTCATAAAATTACTCAAGGCAGATATGAATGATCCTTTCAAATACTTGTATTTAATAAGTCTAAGTATCTTCAAAATGTTCTGTATGCAGTGACAGGAAAGATGGTCTAGATTAGTTTGAAAATACAGACTATATCTCAAGGAAGCAGTTAAAAATCTACATTACGATAAAGCACATGCCATTTTCTTTCAAAACCATCATTTAGCTTTTAAAAGCACTGTGTCTAAAAGTAAAAATTCAGTAGCTCACTAAATTATGTATTTTTTTAATTGGCAGCTCATTTTCTATAAAGCATCAAAATATTAAAAGTAAAGTACAGTCATGCTATTCTTGGGTGCCACTACGGTGTGCCATGTTTTATATACCTTTCATTGATTTCCTCAAATGACTGATGAGGCAATAGGGTGGAAGGGAAGAGAATGAGAGAGAGAGAGAGAGAGAGTTAACAACAACAAAAACCAACTGAGAGCATTAAGGTTATGCCTGTTCTAAAATCAGTACTTCTCGTTTTCCCCTGAGGCTGCTTCAGCTGGGGGAGCAAGGAAATTAGTGCTCAGACAGGATGGGGAGGGTAGCGGTCAGGGCAAGGATGGAGGGGGCTTTAGTTTCCAGTTCAGTCGAACTCTCCATGATCAGCAAGGCCAGCAATAAGTTGCTTATGCTTTGCTTCTCTCTCTATTCATTAACAAATGGCTTCCCGAATAGAATTCTCCCAAGTAATAAAAATGACTTAAGTTTGTTCAATGTGGGTTATATATACCAAAAATGTAATCAGGAATTATTTTTAGATAATACCTCCTCTGTGCTTTTCTGTCTTTTCCAAATTTCCTAAAATGAATATATGTTGTTTTTATACACAGAAAAAAAAAATGCTTTCTTATTTATAATTTGTTTTTCTAGAGAAGGAAATATTCTTATCAAACAAAAGTAACATTCTTAGGGAACAAAAAGCACTTTATTAATATTCTGCTTTGCAAGAGGTGCCTAATTTTAAAATATTAAAGCTTTGCCTTAATTAAACATAAAGCAACTGAATGATTTTCATTTTGTTTGAGGATGCCATGTTTACATCACCTAAATTTGCCCTGGCTGGAACTGCCCCCAAAGGTAAATGAAAAGCCTAACATTGACCCATTTTGCCTTGCTCCATCTCCAAACTTTAGTAGAGGCCTGGGTGGCCTGGAGAGCTTTGAAAGGGAGGTCCCCGCTCATTATAAGACAGTACTTTCCTCTGGCTTGATCATTAGGCTTGGGACTGACCTCAAGGAAAATGCCTCCATTACTCCTGGTTATTCCTGGCTCCATGGAGAACCAGTCTCTTACTGGGAATTAGCAGAGCAAAGGGCTGCCTCTGTGGTGCAATTTGAGGAGCACCACAAGGTGCTTGTTTGAATTAAGGAATCTGGTCCCTAGGAAGACCCTCATAAAAACATCAACATGTTACCTGAGAGAAGTAGCCCATTATGCCAATCTTTTGCACACTGAAAATGTATCAAATGTTACTCTTAGCCACTTGGTGAGACTCAGAGGTAATGGTCCTTACCACAGGTCACCTCACATTAGGGACTGGGAATGGAGAGGACAGGCCCAGCGGCCAGCATGATGTGCCAGGCACTGGAAGATCTGGCTGGCCCCAAAGGGAGCACGGCACGAATAAGGTTTTCAGGCTGTTTTTCCTTCCTCCCTCTTAAAAGGTGACCAATCCATTGTGACAGAACAGATAAAGCTGTGCCCGACTTCCGTCAGCTATATCTGGGTGCTAAGGATTTGCTGGGCCTTTTCCATAGGTATCAGGCATGCCCCAATAATTTTTAACTGTTGAAACTATAAAATAAACCCACACAGGTATATAAATGATCTTAGGGACTACTGAAAAATCAAAGTTTTAAAGTAGACTTGGGCTACAGTGGTGTAAAGTGTTTGGGCCTGTTTTAATCGATGCTTACGGTCAGGAAAACAGTCTCATCAAGCTCCTCGGCTTCTCTCATGATGGTCTCCAGGGTGTCCTTGGCAGCGTCCATGCTCTGCAGGAAGTGGACCATCTGGTCGTGCAGGAACTCCATCTTCTTCTTCTTCACTTCCTCGAAGCTCTGGGCTTTCTCATCATACTGTGCTAAAACCTTCTTCATCATCTCCTCATTCTGTTCTTCTAGTTTTTTCTCATTTTTACTACAATTTTCCTAAAACAAAGCAAAACAACAAAACTAAATGAAATGAGAAGTGCATTTTTTTTCCTAAGAAAAACATTAGCCTTTTAAAGAACTGACCTTTGGCATCCCGAGGAGAGAATCACAGGTTATTTGCACAGTCCAAATTTCCACCGCACCCCCCCACCCCTTTGATGTAGTTAGCTTTGCAACAGAATTCACTGTAAGAGCATCATCAGGAAGGATTTAGTTATTGAAAACACAAAAAATGATATTCGTGTGGAAGTCTTTCCCACCTTCATTCCCACATGGTAAAACTTGAAAATGGCATCATGGTGAGTGAGGACTAATGGCCATCAGGTAGTAGAGAGGGTTTTGTGCCATTTTCACTACTCCACTAAAATCATAGTGTGAGGACGGGGCAGCCAGGATATGGGATAGGGTGCTACATTCGTAAGTGCTCTCCAGGGAGGGGGAAGTCCCAGTTTTTTAACCATTAAATGGGAACAAAAATAACACCTATCTCATATGGTTATTATGAAGATTAAATTGGTTAAGCATGTAAAGCATTTGCCTTTTTGTAGTAAGTGCCCAATACATATGTATATGTTTGTAGGGCTAGTCATTTATCTTTAGACAGAAAGCAGTCTCACTGGTGACACACAGATGGAAGACTTTAAGGACCTTTACTTTTAATGGAAAAAAGTCAACAATGGCAAACCACACATGCACGCACAAACCCCAATTCAGATTCTTTTAGATCAGAATCACTTCCTTGTGGTGCCATGAACAAACCAGGTGAATGTGAAAGGGAGGTGGGAACTTACCTCAATGGTATTAAAAAAAGATTCTATCTCACTAACAAAGGCTTCAATCCTCAAGGACTTTTCTTGTAAATTTCCTAGGAACTCTGCTAACTGCACCTGAAGAAAAGAATCAAAATATCTTTAGTATATGGCATTTCAGAATAGAACTTCAAGCAGTGAACTCCAAATCCCTTATAAATTTAGTATGTTTGGTAGAGATTTACTATATTCTATGTTCACTAACAAATCGGTCTTTAAATTTTCTTTGCTGTTTCATCTAAATTGACAATAGATAATTAGGAGGTTTGTGAGTGAGAGCAATACAAAGACAATTTATTTTCTCATACAAGAGAAAGGACCTCTCAGTAAGTTGGTGAGTTTCAACGAATACTTGTTTTAGTGGGCTATGGATTTGGATTATTTCTCCTGAGTGAGGCCTCAATCTTTATATATTGTCTTTCCTATAATAGCAGGCTTTTTGCTAAATTAGCCCAACATACCTGAGTAGTCTCCTCTCATTTGTACCAATGGCCTCAGGAGAGCCTGGAGCACCTGAGTCCGAGAGGTGTCACCAGGCTAGAAGTCTGGTGTACCAAACAATGGCAACTATCGACTAAAGAGACCTGAAGATTTTAATGATCCTTAAAGGCTTAAAATACTCAAGGCATGACAGCCAATTAGAAAATGGGGGAAGATGATACCTACTTTAGCTATAGTTATAAATTTAGCTGTAATCTATCCTGCTTAAACTTAACAAATAACAATACAATAACAGAGTATCAGCTGCCTGATTCATTACCCACAGAATGATGGAGAAATTACACTGATGAAAGCTCCTTCAGGGTCTGGCCTCTGTTTCCTTCTCTAGCCCCCAGGTTCCCATCACACAAGCCCCATCTTTCTCACCTATGTGCCTTTTCATATGGCATTGCCTAGCTCTAGAGTGACCTCCCTGCCCTCGTTTTCTGAAAGACCTCTCTTATTTAAGGCTTACCCAAGCTTCTCCTTTTGAAGACATCTCCCCTAACCCTCTTAGTCTTACTCCATCGTTTCACCCACTCCCAAAAGTCCATTCCTCACAACATTGCTCCCACAATGCTATACTGATTTAGAAGAGCTACAAATCCATCTCCCTGTATTCTTGTTTTCTTTCTCAATGATTCACACAGTTACTGACATGGAATCGGAAATCAATAAATAGTAAGAAGAAGAAAGGGAGAGAGTGAATAAAGAAAATAAGTGACAGACAAAAGATAAGACACCACAATGGGGATGGAGTCCGGGAGAAGCAAGGACCTGGATAACCTGTAAATTAAGCTATCAGTTCCTAAATAATCACCAATGGCCTACTCACAAGATGTTAGAGAACTCTCAAGTTACAACTTTTTAAATGGATTTTCAGTTTTAAAAAGTTCCCAACCAACTCTTCATCTTCACAGTGGATTTAATGAAACAAGGAAGCCTTTTTGGCTTTAGTTAACTGGTTTTCTACTTTCTCATACTGTTTGGAAAAAATTGGGGGGAAAAAACTTTAAAATATTTTTAAAACAGGAGATATATCACATCTCCCTGCTTTTGAAATTTGTTTTAAATTGAGACTATTTAGACAGAATTATTTTTTTAATTTCTAAAACTCATAGAGATAAACAAAACATAATTAAAAAGATGGAAAAAAAATCTAATCTTTCTGCTGACAGTACCCAGTAGTGGTTATTTAATAAAACCAAAGAATTAAGCAATATCAGTGTTGCTAATGTATCCAATGCCTATCATTTCATAAATGAAAATGCTTCATTTCCTATCCTCACACTTTACTAGGTAAAGTTTCAACAAAATTTCATCCTAGAGAAATAGAACCAATATCAGCCAAGTTCATAAGAATTAATTTTCTAGTGAAAAATAAAAATACCAAGATTATAATATGTTATCCTATTGGATCAAAATGAGCCTGGCAATTATTTAACAGTGACTTAGTTGAATATTGAGAATTGCTACCATTAGGAAGTTACTGAGCCCAGCAACATGAATATACAGCCAAAAGCATGAACTCTGGAACCAGACAGACCTGGGTACCAATTCTAGTTCTGTCTTCCATGACCTGGGGCAAATCAAAACCTGAGCCTACTTCATGATCTGCAAATTGATGATAATGATAGGGTTGTTGTGATGATTAAAAGATATCTTATATATAACGGACACTGTGCCTAGCACAGAATAAACGCTCAATTCTTACTATTATTTGCATTTTTAGATCATCTGGCTATTGTATGGAAGATGGATCGAAGAAACAAGAGTGGAGATTCCTGTTAGAAGAGACAAGAGTGGATGGGAATCTCAAAGACTAAATGGTTGACTTCCAGTAGAATCTCTGAGGAAATGGAGTATTTATAGTCACATACATAAGGATATGTGTTGTTGACTAACTTTTTAACATTGGAAATCTATAGACATAGCCAGAAAGAATGCAAAGGTTTTCCATTTCTAACATCAATTTGATAAATAAAGAGGAAATATGGAGAATACTGAACCTTTAAAATGTCCTACTTTCTATTTTATAAAACTTGCAGTAGCCCCAGCTGGTAAGAGTCAGTGGATTGGGTGCTGGACTGCAAACCAAAAGGTCGTCAGCTCAGTTCCCAGTCAGGGCACATGCTTGGCTCGTGGGCCAGGTCCCCAGCTGGGGGTGTGCGAGAGGCAACCTATCAATGTATCTCTCACACATTGATGTTTCTCTCCTTCTCTTTCTCCCTTCCTTCCCCTCTCTCTAAAAATAAATAAAATCTTAAAAAAAAACTTGCAGTAAAATTTCTCAATGTAATGTAAATGAGTATTTTAAAGGATGATATTGTAGGTAATAGAAAATAAATTGCTTTATGCTCAGAAGTATATTTTTAATTTGCAATTATTTGGCTTTTTAAAATAATGTTAAGTGCTACTGCCATAAGATAAGACCCCTTAAAGGCAGCATCCCTGTGTTATTTATCTTGGTATGCCGTGAATCTAGAAAAATAGTTGGCACATAGTATATACATAATAAATTTCTGTCAACTGATCTTAACTAAATGCCTGGGGAAATGTTCTTAGTTTTCTTTTGGACTAACTTTTATGCCTAAAGATGAATGTGCTAAAATATTGATCATTTTTTTAATTTGGGAAAATAAATTAAATGTATACAGGAATAGGTAAAAGTAGATTTACAGTTATAACACAAATAAATAATATAATTAACAAATAATAATACAAGAATAAATTGTTTCACCTACTCACAACTATAAACTTAATTTTGCCCACCCCTGTATGTATTATTACGTATTTAAATGCTTTAAAATATATTTACCTTTACAGCACTTATAGCTGTATCAAGTGTTGAAACCTCATGGTCTTTGTGGGTGCCAAATATCTTGTCAAGCGCAGAAATTGGGCTTTTGCAAGTATAGCAATATGTGTCAATCTGCGACTTTTTCAGTTCCTTTTGCTCCTTCTCGGTTACTAGCTCTGATGATAATCGGTCCTCTGTACTCTCTCTGCCCAACTCTTTCTGTTCAGCAGACATACTTTGTTCCACCTCACTCACAAATTCATTTCCACTAATGTGTTCAAAGGATTCCTTTCCCTGAGATAACACATCTTCAGGGGTGGATTCTGAATATAGTTCTTCTGATAAAGTGTCTTGACTAACTACTTCATAATTCAGGGATTCAGCAAACTCATATTCATCCTGAACAGGACTACTGCGGAGCCTCTCTTCACTTGGCTCAGATGGGACCATTATTGTAGGTTCTCCTTGCAGTGTTTCTTGAACACAAGTTGCACCAGATGCAAATTCTTCCTCTGGGAAGGACACTTGAACTGGGACATTCAGACTGACCTCCGGGTTTGCATTTGCTGCTTCATTACTCTGACTGCTTGTTTCATCTACTGTCTCCAGAACATGAGGAGTGTCTTCAAATGGAACCGCATAGCTTATCTTCTGGGTGATCACTTTGACTTCCTCCGTGATGGGGGCTTTCCTTTGTATATCTACGTTGTCTAGGGTCTCCACATGTCCTACTGATTCTCCTTCCCCATAAGCAGCTTTCTGTTCCTCTTCCAGACTCTTTTCTCCCAAAACACTTCCAACCCTCCCCCAAATTTCCCTCTCTACTGCTATTGGTTTGTATGAATCATCCTTACCAACTGGTTTTTCTTCCAGACCTTGGCCTTGGTCCTTTTTGGTTATAGATGTGTCATGGAGAATGTCATCTTTGAGTATGTACTTCTCAAAATATATTCCCGTTCCATCATCAGTGTCAGAATTTCTGTTTGGAAATGATGCCTCAGAATTCACACTGTCACCTTCAGAAGATGTCTCCCCTTCCTTCTTTTTCTCTCCAACTGCTTCTTCATATAGATCCTTGTATAAAAATGCAAGTGCAGGGGGTTCCTCGAGAAGTTCAGGATTAATGGCTTTAGCAGTGGTAGGAAATATCTGAGTTCGTGACAAAACTCCTTCCTCTGTATCAAATAAAGGCATCCCAGGTGACTTTGAGTCCACATCTCTGTTTGTGCTCTTTGAAGCATCTCTGTCAGCTGATGTTTGGACAACCAAAGACTTTTGGGTCTCTGGGTGAGATAACTTGCTGTAGTCCTTTTCCAATCCATAAAAACTTTCATCTAATTTCACCAAGTCATATTCATGTTCTAGGGCACTTTCCTCTGCACTTTCTGGGAAAGAGATACTTTCTTCTGTAACTTCCTTTGAGAGTTTTGCCTCAATATTTAATTTTCCTGGAGCTTTCTGTTTTTCTGGGTCCAAGGAGATGTTATAATCAATCAATGTATATTTTTCAAAATAATCCTCTTCACCAGAAAGTGGGGGCTGATTAAAAGATAAGTCACCAGTTTCTGAATCTGTGGGTATCTCCTCTTCTGTTTTATATGTTTCCTTTTGTTTTTCTTCTTTCACTGATGTAACATTTTTATCAGAACCTTCTAACTTACTCTTTAATATTTGATGGTGAGCAACTGCCTCACTATCATCAGGGAAGGGTAGAGTTTTAAGTGAGGCCTTCTCTGCCAAATATTCTAACTTATCTTGCATTTGTTCACTTTCTTCCTGATCAACTGAAGAAATAAATGCAGGCGCATGGATATTCAATATCTCACAGCCTTCAGAAATGATACTGAAGGCACTCTTTTGATCTTCTGAAAGGCCAGCTGGCTTACTAGTCATTGTAAATTCTTCACCTTCAGCCTCCTTGGATATTTCTCTAGTAGAAACCATTTTATTGGCATTGGTTATCGATGCACTTGTTATAAATTGAGCATAGTTGCTGCTTGCTGAAGTGGGTGGTTCATTTATACGGGCATTTCCTCCAGCCTCCATGTGGTGCTTTGAAACAAGTACAGATTGTTTAGACATTTCAGATGTTTGCTCTTCAGATGTTTGAATAGTATGGACTGTATGCCTATCTGGAATCAATTCCTGTTTCTTCACTGTACTAATTTCTGGAGAAGCCCCTGAAACAAGTGCTTGTGGCTTCACAGATGACAACAAATATGGTGGTGTTTCTAAGCTCTTTGATTCATCCAAAGGGCGATCTACAATCTTTTCAGATTCTTTAGATGTAGAGCCTTTTATTATTCTATCTTTTGTTATATCTATTGAACCACCTTTAGACAGCACTGACACTGTGACCTGTCCCTTTTCTTCTTTATGAATTGCCATATCCCTGCTTGATTTTTCCAATACCAGATTTCCTTCCTTAGGAGAAGAGTGGTCATCTATTTCATCACGATAAGGAAGATCCACTGCAAGGGGAGTCTTGGTTTTCTCCGCCAACACTTTACTTTCTCCTAATAGAGATGGCTGGGTTCCTACTGCCTTCATTCCCCTGATTTCTGGGTGAGCCTCTGAGATTATGGTTTCTGATTTTTCTGCAGCTGATGTAGTTTTAACTAATAAAAATGGCTGAGTTTCACCCAAAGAATGACTTAAAGAGACATCTGATTTTTCAGGCATAGACCTGGCTACATTCACAGAATTAGGCTGAATTTCCTGCTGCTTCTTTTCTTCTGAAAATGCTTGTAGTGGCTTTTCTTTTTCTTTTCCTTTCTCCTCCTCAATAATTTTAAGTCTTTCTTTGTGTTCTTCATTTTGATAGACTTGTGGCAGCGCAGCAGCAGCTTTTGATTCTTCCAATTTAATAGGGAGAGATCCATGTGTAGTTGGTGCCTTTCCTATTTCATTATGATCTCTTAACTCTAATGGGGCCACAGTTTCTTGTTTTTCTGCCAGCACCTTCTTTTCTGCCAAGAAATATGATCTGATTTCTGAGTTATCTTTCTCCTCCGTTGGGCTAACAGACCTGAGTTTTACTTCCTCTTCAGAAATTTTTAAAGGAGTAGGTTTTGGCATTGCCATTGCTTTCTTTAGTTTGTCTTCACCCAGATCAATTAAACTGCCTTTAGATTGTTCTACTGACAAAATTATTGACTCTGGATTCTCTTTACCAGATTGAACTAAAGTGCCTCTGGGTTCATCAGCAGTTATGAGTTTTGCCTCTGGTAACAGAGGATCAGCTAGCTTCTCAGTTGCATGAAAGTCAGCTGGAGCTGTACCTTTAGGCTCTGCCACAGTCACTCCTTTTTCTACAGATGGACTTCGCTGAGTTTCTAAGTCTTCTTTTTCAGCAACTTTGTTACCTGGAGTGCTTGATCTAAAAAACAAATTGGACATCCACGATGTGAAAGATGAAATTCCTTTCTTTCCCTTTTCCTCAGTAAGGCCTGGTTTAACCACCTTTGGCTGCTTAGGCAGTTTTTGTGTCATCCCACCTGATTCTGGGGGTTGAGGTTCTTTATATTCTTGGCTTGAAGGGAGGGGTTTCATTTGTGTGGGTACTTTCATTTCAGATATTGGTTTCCCTTTCTCATTAGCATCATCTACAACCTCTGACGGAACCATTTTTGATTCTTCCAATGGCTTCTGTCCAGGTAAAGCAGATGTACTCCTGAGTGCTACTTTTTCATTGTCCGCTGCAGGTTCCGCATCTTCTTCCAGGAAAGGAGCTGCCTTGGGATGAGAGAGAATAGCGTCTGATTTGACCTGTTTCATTGAAGGGCCAGACACTGGTTTCTGGAGAATTCTTTCAGAAGGTAGTTTGACTTCTTCCTGGCTGTCTTCTTTGCAGGGCCTAGAAAGTTCTGTGTTTGCTTTCTCCAATATTGAACTCTCATTTCTCATGAAAGAAAGGACCTGCTTCCCCTCTGCTTGGTTTCTCTCTACATTTCCATCTGGAACTAATGATTTTGGTTTGGGGGCCAGCTTTATTTCTTCAGAAGAAGATGTTTTAGTTGATAAGTTCTCTACATTCCCACTGAGGATATCATGAGTAGATACTGGTTCTTGTGATGGTAAATGGGATTCTTCAGCAGAATGTGGCAGAACCTGCTTTCCGACTTCATGTGTAGGGTCCTTCTCTGACAGAGCAGCCTTGAGCTGCCCTATCATACGATTTCTGCTGCCAGAGGAGCCCAGCGGCACAGACCCCAGGTCTCCTTCTTCATGATGACTTGCCAAATCTCTTTCTGGCTTTTCCAGCATCCAGTTTTCATCCTCTGGAGAAAAAAGGGCCTCTTTCATTAGTGTTTCTTTCACATCTTCAGGCTCAGTTGTCAAAAATGATTTTGATTCTTCCGAAGGCAAACTTTCTTTCATAACTGAAAGCTGTTTAATACCTAGATCTTGTTTATCCACATAAGATGTGCTTACATCAGGTAGTTTAACAGCATGATCTAAATGAAGTTTGTTTTCAGGCTTCTCTTGTTCCACGAGGAGGTCAGAAGAAGTAATCTTGGATGGCTCGGTTATACTCTCGGGTACAGGGAATGAATTAGTTTTGTCTATTTCTTCCTTTAGTGTAGTCACAGTATCTCCTATCACTTGCGCCTTCAAATTTCCTGTTGGCAGTAATGAGCTTAGTTCTTGTTTTTCCTCCTTTTTATAGTCAGCGGAATGGTTCAACTCTTTTGATAATCCCTTTAAAGTAAAAGTATATGGCTGAAGTTCTTCAAGGTTGTCTCTTTCAGAGGTAAATGCTTCTCTTGACTCTAAGCTGACTACCTTATGAGAGACAGATTTGATTTCTTGGTTCTGAGGCTCCTCCTTAAGGGAGGATGAAACCTCTGAAATTTCAGGCACTGTGGTTGACACATGGAGTTCCCTGTTTTCTTCTCTTCCTCCTCCTCCTCCACTCTTAAGCTCAGCAAGGCCCCTCCCTAAAGCTGAATCCCCTGTTTCACTTAGGAGAGATTTTATTTGTTTTATGTCTATAGATTCACTGTGTCTACCTAAACCACCGGTGAATTCCGAGCCAGCATTTGGTAATTCCGATACTTGGTGTGGCTTGTCTTTCTTCTCAGGTTCCAAAGAGAGCTCTGCCAGAGCAAGATCTTGTTTTTCTGACAGGAAATCTCCCTGAGCTGAAGAAGATGGCTTCATTGCCTGTTTGCTCTTATCACCACTGGTGGTTGGTAATGTTGGAGCTAAATCTTCTGACACTAAATTTTCCAAGTCGGGAGAAGAACGTGCCATTTTCTCAGTTTTGCCTTTTGGAGCTGCATGCATGGGTGCAGATGACACATTTTGTGAGAACGGAAGTTCAGTTTCTTTTTTCTTTATCTCACCACCCAGGCTGACCGAAAGCACATGCTCAGGCCCTGGCACCTCTGAGGCAGACACAGAATTCTTCTTCTGTGATAAAGCCAAACGTTCAGAGTCAAGGACTGTAGAAAATGAAAGACCTTGTTCATTTTCCACCCTTGCTTCCTTAGATACATCTGCATGCTGAGATGACAGTATTTTGCTTATTGGCAGCCCAGGTTTAACTTCTTCAGTTTCTACCTTTGACAAAACAGAATGCTCCAATATAGAAGATACGCTTGGAGGTGAACCCAATTTCATTCCCTTCTCAGCTTCTGACCAAGCTGGATGTTTAGAGGCAGCAGTTTCAATGGGAGAAGAGCTAGCTTTGATGGATACCTTTTCTTCTTCTTTAAGAAGTAAATGCTCATCCATAGATGTTACCAGTGGTGGCAAACCACTTTCTAATTCACTCTTTCCAACTTTTAAGGCTGGATGTTCTACAGGGGTGGTAAGAGATAACTCTGTTGGGATTTCTTCTTTTGCTAATTTGGTTAAGTTTGAATCATGCTTAGCTACAGAGGTTGTGGTTACTGAATTACTAGGTTCAGTTTCTTTCTTTATTTCATCTGACAAGGCTGAAAATTCTGATGCAGATGGTCCATGTTCAGCTTTCTTTTCCGCTCCTGGTAAAGCTGCATGCAATACTCTAGGTGTACCATTTATTTTGGAATCATGTTTTACTTCTGTTTTCACTACTGACAAAATCTCAGGTCCAGATAAAGATGTTTCCTTTAGAGATGAATATGGTTTTATTACTTCAGGCTCCTTCTCTGACAACATTCTCTGTTCAACTTTAGATGTCACATTTGGAGCTAAACTGAGTTTGACATCCTTCTTTGGCTCATCTACCAAGTCAGAGAGAACTGAATATTTCATTCCAGACCCTGGTACATTTGGAGGCTGAGGCTCCATTTCTTGATCCCGTGATACACGTGCTGTAGTTTCTTGAGTCTCAGGCACAATTTCTTCCTCGCTTTTAACTTTGAACAAAGCCATCTGCTCTTTTGCAGCTTTTGGAATGAGTGATGCTTTGGGTTCTTGTTGTTTTGTAAGTGCATGGACTGAATCAGGTGAAACTGAATGCTGAGATGAAGCTGAAACAGGTTGAGTTTCTTCCTTTACCATGGGTGATTGTGCAGGTAAAGACACAGGCGGTGCAGCTACTGATGAACTAGTCTTAATTTCTCCTTTCTCCAATTCACTGGTTAGATACGGTGGAACCAAATCTTTAGACTTAGGTTCTAAAAATGCTTGAGTTACCTGTTTCTGTACTGAAATGAGATTTTCACCTGCAGACATTGACATTTCTTGAGCATCTGCTTTTTCTGCTTTATTTGCTGTAGGCAGCAGACTCAAGTCTTCAGTTGCAGACATCAGAGCAGAAGGTTCAGTCTGTTGCTTCTGTGATGAACTGAGATGCTCAGGTACTGGTGTAGCAGCAGCTGTTGGTTCAATTTCTTCCCCATCTGCTTCTGAAAAGCAGGAATATCTTGAAGCAGATGCTGTAGCTAACAGTGAATCGGGCTCAATTTCATTCTTCTTTGTTTCTGGGATTTTATATGGTGGGACTGAAACTTGTGATGCTGAGTCTGGAGAAAAAATTCCAGCTTCCTCAGTGTCTTCATCTGACAAAATACTGTGTTCCAACGGTGATGTTAAACATATTGGAGAATCACACTCAAATTCTCTTTTCTCTGTTTCCTGAGTTGCATAGGGTGGGAATGAGAACTCTGACACAAATGCAGAGTCTGGAGAAAAAGGTCCAACATCTTCTTGCTCTTCTTCTGAAAAAGGCATGGGTGAAGAGGCGCCTTTTAGATTTAAAGGTGATCTGTGGACACTTTCTTCCTCCTGTGATTCCGGTGTTGCGTATGGTGGTACTGAAAATTCAGAAGCAGAGGTGGAAGATGGCGTGTACCTCTCTGTTTCTACTGTCTCCTCTTCTGATAGGACCCCGCGTTCAGATGGGGTGGCTGAAAGCAGTGGTGACTGGCACTCTGAAGTCATCTCAGTTGTGTACGGGGGTAAAGAGTGTTGAGACACAGAGGCCACATCTGGGGAATATGGCCCGGTGTCTTTCTTCTCTTCTTCTGACAGAATCATGTGCTCAGAAGCACCTTTTGATTTTAAGAGGGACACAGCATCAATTATTTTCTCTGGGGATTCCTGTGTTACATTTGGTGGAACCGCATATTGGGAAGTCAATGTTAAGTCACGTGTGAAACGCTCACTTCCTAGGTTCTCTTCTGATAGGACGCCATGTTCAGATGGGGTGGCTGACAGTGGTGGGACTTGGAATTCAGCAGGCATCTCAGTTGTGCCTGGGGGAAGCGGGGGTTCAGCCACAGAGGTTGCATCTGGAGAATATGGCTCAGTGTCTTCCTTCTCTTCTGACAGAATCATGTGCTCAGAAACACCTTTTGATTTTAATGGGGACTTACAGTCAATGTTCTCCAATGGCTCTTTTGTTGCCTGTGATGGAACTGAATATTCAGAAGCAGGTGTGGAATCTAGTGTGTAATGCCCACTTTCTGGGGCCTCTTTTCCAGACAGGACCGTATGTTCCAAGGTAGCTGTTGAAAAGAGAGGGGACTGGCTCTCAGAAGTCTTCTCAGTTATAGACGGTGAGAGAGAGTGTTCGGAGGCAGAGGCTGAAGCTGGGGAATAAGGCTCAAACTCCTCACTCTCCTCTTCTGACAGAACTGTGTGTTCAGATGCAGCTTTTACACTGGATTGAGAAACTGGCTCAACATCTTCCTTCTCTAGTTCATGGCTCATATCCTGTGGGGCTGAATACTCTGATACAAAAGCAGAATCAGTAGAAGCAGACTCGTTTTCCTCTCTTTCTTCCTCAGACAAAGCAACATGTTCGGGTGATGGTGTTGTCAGTAATGGCAGAATGGTCTCCTTTTCTTTTTGCTCCACTTCAGGGGCCAAATGTGGTGGGAAGAGCTTCTCAGAAACAGATGGACTTTCTGGGTAATCAAGTTCTATGATCTCTTCTTCCACTAAATTAGAATCATCAGGTTCAGGGGCAGCAGCTATTGGTCGAGAAGTTTCTATTTCTTCTTTCTCTGACACTACAGGTTCAGAAAGAGAACTAGATGGCTCAAACACGTTTTCTTCCTTTTCTCCTTTGACATCGAGCCTAGCAGGGGTCAGTTGTTTAGAGACTGGTTTTGCGCTCTCTGGTGAAGTCAGGTCTAGCTCTTCTCTCTCTGGGCCAAACTCTTTCTGGATCGATGCTGCCAGACCTGGGGTACCTGTTTCCAGAGAATCCTTCTGTGCCTCCAGTGAAATGGAATGGTCAGCAGAATACACATCTTCCTTCTTTACCTCATCCACTGAAGGCAGGGAGACTGAAGATTCAGGCTCTGAAGTTACATTTTCTTGTAAATCAGGCTCAAGTTCTTCCTTTGCTGTTTCCAGGAGCACAGTTTCAGATGTCTTGGGTGGAAGGGAGGAAGGCTCCATTTCATGGGGTTTTGCTTCAGTGCTTGGCTTTTGTGGCACTGACTGGGGAGGACTGAGCTGTGCTTCTTGTCCTGCTGCATCTCTACTTGTATAAGAGGAAACTGTGTGCTTGGTAGCAGAAGCGGCCTTCAGAGGAGAATCAGTGTAAATTTTCTTTTGATCTTCACGACCAAAAAAGGAGGTAAGGGACTTTGATTCTTTGGCGGGTGCACCTCCCCAGGGTGAAGCAAGCTGTTTTACCTTATTATCTTCTATGCTTTGGGCTACTAATTTGCCTGTTTTGGAAACTGTCCTAGAATCACGGTTGTCCAAATCTGGCTCTAGACTAATAGATGCATCTTTCCCCTTCCTATAATGTATTTCTTTAATTACATAACCCTTTGGCAATGTTCCATAAAACTGTAGAGGAATTAATTCTTCTTTAACTGAATCAAACATCTTAATTTTATATTGTACTGTTCCTATGTAGACGGGCCTTAACACTAACGGCTTGTGTTCTTTGTAGATTGCTCCAGTAATAGGAGGTGTACTTGAGGTGGTCTTCTTTTTTCTCATTTTATCATAACTGCCACTAGATAATGGCTCTTTCTGAGTGGTTAGTACCTGGCTTTCTGAAATTAAAGGATTATCTTTTTTGTTTGATGGAACATCTTGGGATTCAAAAGAATTTCTTTTTTTGGTGCCTTTCCGGCGCAACGATGGTGAGCCATGCTTTGACTTAGGCGTTCTTTTCCGAACCTTCTTCACTTCATCCACAATAAAGGAAACATTCCCTGCAGAAGAATTCATAGCCGACCCCTCCGGACTACACACACCAGAAGTCTGACTTTCTTCCGAAGCCCAAGGAGTAGAAGACCGACTCGAATTGGTCTCCCAGGTTATTCCACTATCTTCCCGTTGAACTGTCACCATGGAAAAGGAGGGGTCAGATATGATACACTTCTCCTTGGTCTTGCCTTCTTCATCCTGGTCTGATAACCTACAGTAAATAATAATATTAATGATTACATATATTATAATGAAAACATTATATTAATTACTTATTATGGTAATATCATACCTTTATGAGATAAAGTATTAAAGTGAAATTAAAATACAGAGATATTACCATCCATATCAAAAATAGAGAAATATAGGAAATAAAAGTTTTAAAACTGTCAAATACAATAACACATCCCAGGTTGGAATAAATCAATACCTCCAAACTAAAAAAAAAAAAAAAAGCTAAAGTTAGATTCATGACCTCCTTTATCAAAATTACCCCTCCCGCTCAGACCTCTCATGGTTCACCTAGTCATTCAGGCTCACTCTAGTCACCAGAAACTTCGTAATGGCTCTTGCATCTGTGCCCACTCTGTTTCTACACTACCCTGACCCGGCTGTTTTTAAAGCACATCATCTCTAGATTATTCCGTTAGCTTCCTAACTGGTTGGACAGTATCATGTTTTCCTCTTACCTTCCCCAACCCTCAACTCACCCTGCCCTTCTTCCAGACCAGCTTTACTAAAAATTTTCATCTCTGCTCAAAAATCTCAACAAATTACTTATACTTGTAGGGAAAAAACATTCAAAATCTTTAGTTTTTTGATTCTTAGCTGACTTAATTTCCAAATGCCCACCTCCACCCTACCCTTACATGATATATTCCCGTTTTCACTCTAAAACTTGCTGTCCAGTAAATGTATTGTGGGAACTCTGAGTCCAAGGGCCATAAAGTGAAAACCCATCACAGAATATAGAGCAATCACAAAAAATGTCAGCCTGCTGTGCTGCACTTTCCTCATCTGTAAACCAGGGGCGATAATAGAACCTACCTGGTGAGGTCAATGTGAGAATTAAATTAGTTCATGAAACACTTAGGAAACATGACTGGCATGGAGTTAGTGCTCAACAAACATTACCTATAATCAGACCTTTCATACAATCTTTGGACTAGAGATCAAGGGAGCCTGGACATGGTCATTTTCAACTGCTAGAGGTATTTGGAAAGGTGTCTCATTTGACTGCTCCCATATCCCGTCAAGAGGTGGCTGCCTCTGGCTGCCCCTTCCATTGCCACGGGGGCCCTGTCTCTGACTCTGCAGCACTCTTCTCTGGAATTTTCTTATGCCTCCTCCTCCCCTGTGCTCATGCTGTTTCTTCATTTAGAATGCTTATCTCCTACCTTACTCCACCTTCTCTATCTAGAGGCTATCTACTCTTGAAGGTCTAAACAACCCTGGCTATGAAACTTAAATAGTATATTGACTTTCTTGCTTACTGTGAACCCTTCCTAATTTATTAGATTTGGCTGAGAGCCAAGACTAGTAGGTACATTCTACTTCCCTTTCTTAAACTTCAGAATTTGCAGTCTGACAGTGACCAGAGGGGAGAGGTGAGGGGGAGGAGTGGGGAGAGAAGAGGAAGAGTCTAGTCAAAGAACATGCATAAATGACCCATGGACATGAACAACAGGGAGGGGATTGACTGCTGGAGAGGCAAGAGCAACGGGAAAAAATGGGATAACTGTAATAGAACAACAATAAAAAAAGAAACTAAAAAATTAATATAAAAATTGCTTGATAGTTACACTTTTCATTGCAAATTAATAAATTGGTTAAAAGTTATAAAAGAAAAGAAAAGAAAAGAATTTGCAGTCTGCTGCAAAGGGCCAGGGAATGCTGAGTTCCTAATGTTTTTAGCTCTCACCACAACCAAGAAGAGCCTGGGGCAGCCAGAGCCCCTGGGCCACTAGTCTTCAGCAGCAAGCAGCTTCATCCTTCACCTCAGTGTGCTACAAATAATATCATTTTCTACACATGCCATGAATGAAAAGGCCTGAAGAGCAGTGGGAAGAACTGGTTTCTCCATTTTCCTAGCAACTCTGCTCTTACTTATTTGCTTTGGTACTAAACTACTGAATTTAATTAGGATTTAATACCTTCTCTTGGTTCTGGACTGAATCTTATTTTAAAAGTTTTTTTTTTTTTTTTTTTTTTAGGCCCTTTTATATACCTAATTGAAGTTATTTCTCAGAATTTTCAATTCCTACTCTTTCTCTCTTGTATTTAATGATGAAATTAAAAATTAAGGTTATCTGGAAAATGCACGTATCTGGGAAAATCAGCATTCTAAATGCGCATGATTTTCATAGTATTACAAAAGCAAGCATAAATTCCATTTAGAGTTAATTATTGATTGAATGTACTCAACCAAAGTAGTTTTCATTACTAGCTGGAATGAGCTTACAACAGAGCTATTGAGGTAGGTTCATTCAGTCGTTGACTTATTCACCCACCCATTTATTTCTTCATTTAGTGAATCTCTCTTGAGTTTAAATACTAGAAATACAAATATAATGACAAAGAATCTTCTCTAACGCAATTCAAAATCCAACAGGGAGACAGAACCAATCATTTAATAGAGTGTATTAAGCACTATTACAGAAGATAGGCAAGATACAGTAAGGACATGGAGAAGGGAACACTTCTCAGAGGAAAGACACTTGACTTGAATTTTGAAAAAGAAACAGGAGTTTGCCAAATGGATGAGGAGTGGAAGTGGTGTGAGGATGGGGAGGTCATTCCAGAAAAATGTCACAGAATATGCAAAATGTGCCTAAGAATATAGCAGTCTGGCTCACTGAGAAAACCAAAGTATTTTGGGATGTCTGGATCATTGGAGAGAAGCAAAGGAATAAAAGAATGACAGAGCCAACAGAGCCAACAAGAATCAGAGAATGACTAAATTAGCACATGTAAAACCACAGCTCAAGTATTCACGTTACACTCAGTCTACAGAAACAATTTCCCTTAATAGAAGGAAAATTGGTCCCCAAATTCAGAAATGCATTTCTTTCTCAGGAACACAAGTGTTCTCATCTACATCAGCTTTTCATAATTAATGGATATTGGCTATGAATATGACCTCATTCATTCTCCCCTAATTCTCACAGATCAACCTTTTTGATTATTAGTTGGCTTCCCAAGCAGATAGATTTATGCAGAGTGAGGATGAAAGACAGACTTTATTGGTGAAGTCATCTGAACCTGTAGTTTTCTTTGTGGTAAGGTTTTTAATTAGCAATTTAATAGTTATGTGACAACTTAGAATTTATTTTTGTGCCTGTTTTGTTATGTTGTATTTTTTAAACAAGTGACCTATTTTATCTAAAATTAAAAAAAGGCTTTGGAGTAAATAGTTTCATAATAACCTTTTAGGATTTTTAACATTTTTGTAAGATCTAAAATTTCATCCATTTGAAAAAAATTTCAGTCCTGATATTTGTTGAGTGTTGTCTTTTTTAAAAAAAAGTATTGCCAGGGGTTATCTCTTGGATATTTTTTTCTTCAAATAAAATTTGGCTTTATGGATTTTTCCTGTATCATAAATGTTATTTCTTTTCTTCAGCTTTCTTTGGGTTGAATTTTCAGTTACTTTTCTACCTTCTTGAGATAGATTCTTACATCAGGAATTTGCACCTTTCTCTTTTTTTAATTTATGAATTTAAGGCTATGTACTTCTCTTCAAGTGAAGATTTAGATGTCTCATATAAAAAGTTGGTACAGTTTTTATTATTATTAATTTCAAAATATTTTTGAATTTCCATTGTGATTTTTTATCTGACCCAGAGATTATTTTAAAATGTATTTCTCAATTTCAAAATACTTGTGGATCTTCCCAGTTATTGTTTTGTTAGTGCTTTCTAATTTAATTACACTGCAGCCAGATAATTAATTTTATATTGTCATATTTTGAAATCTGTTGATGTTTGCTTTATACCTATGTGGCCAAGTCATGTGTATGTATGTGTTTGTTTTTTTAAATATTTGTGTATTCTTGAGAACTATGTACCCTGTAGTTTTTCAGCTGCGTTCTACATATATGAAGTAGCTCAGATTTCTTAGTTGTGTTATTCAAATCCTTTTTCTTTAGTGATTTTTTTTTGTCTGCTTGTTCTATCAACTACTGAAAGAGTCCTGTTAAAATTTCATGTTACAATTAGGAATTTGTCTCTCTTTGTAGTTCTGTTAACATTTGGTTTATATATTTTGAAGCTATTAACTATAAGTAAATTTAGAATAGTACTATTTTTCTGAAACATTTAGCTTTTTCATTATGAATTGTCCCTTTTATCTGCAAATAAAAATATTTGCTTAATAATACTTTGATACTAATAAAGCTTTGCTTTGATATTAATAAAATTATAGCAGCTTGGTTTTGACTAATGTTTGCCTAGTATATCTTTTTGCATTTTTACTCTGAGCCTTTCTGTATCCGTATATTTTAGATATGACTCTTATAAGCAGCATAAAGATTTTAAAAATCAACTCTGCAATTTAAATGGAGTACTTAGTTCATTTAAACTTACTATAATTACCATATATTTGGGCTTAAATCCTCTTTCTTTTACTTGCCTTCTATTTGTACTACCTATTCTACATTCCTTTTCTCTCTTCTTTCTTGCCTTATTTTGGACTGAGTATTTTTATTTCATTTCCCTCTCTATTGCTTAGCAGGTATATTTTACTGTTATTTTAGTGACTACCATAGAGATTACAAGTATCCTTGATTCATTAATGTTTAATATAAATTCGTATTTTTATCTCTTCCAAAACAACACAAGGACATTAAATCACTTTAATGTCAACTTACATGCTATTCTAATTATATATTTTAATTCTATAAATAAATGTTTTAAATCTCATTGACATGATTTTACTGTTTAAACTGTCAACATTTATATTTACTTATATTTACCAATAAAAAGATTAATCTTTTTATTGTGTTTCACTCCTTCCAAATTTCATCTGGAATCACTTTCCTCTTCTCTGAAGCATTCCCTTTAGTGTGAATTTGCTGGTAACAAATTCTACTTTTTTTCTTAAAAAGTCTTTTTATACTTCCATTTTAAAAGATTTTATTTATTTATTTTTAAAGAGAAAGGAAGGGAGAGAGAAAGAGAGGGAGAGAAGCATCAATGTGTGATTGTCTCTCACACAATCCCCATATGGTGACCTGGCCCACAACCTAGGCATGTACCCTAACTGGGAATCAAACCGGTGACCCTTTGGTTCACAGGAGAGCACTCAATCCACTGAGCCACACCAGCCGGGGTTACATCTCCATTCTTGGAGAATACTTTCTTAAAGTACAAAGTTCTAGGTCAGCAGGTATTTCTCTCAACACTTTAAAAATATCACTGTATTCTATCTCCCATTGTTTGGTTAATAAATCAGCTGTCAGTGTAATGTTGCCTTTTGAAGTTAATCTGAATTGTTCACCCCTACCACCCACTATTTTTAGGATCTTGTTGTCTTCAATTTTCAGAAGTTTTACTATCATGTGCTTAGAAATCTTATCCCGTTTAAAATTTGTATGGCTTCTGAGCCTGTACATGGGTGTTTTTCATCATTTTAAATAAATTATCACTTAGGCATACTCTGTTCAAATACTGCTTCTGTCACTTGTCTCTCTTCTCTTCTTTTGAGATTTCAATTTTTTATAGATTAGAACTTATCACTGTGTCCCACCAGTGCTTCATTTAATTATTCCTTCCAATCTACCATCTAGTAATAATTCTGTCTTCAACTGTATCTAACCTCTAGTAAAATTATCAAATGTGTTATTTTTTGTTATTGTACTTTTCAGTTCTAGAATTTCCATTCTTTGACTTGTTCCCAGTTCTCTGAGACAGAGTTCTCAAGCATGCCTTTTATTTCCATGTCCCCTTTTCCGATAAGTTGTGCATTGCAGAGCACCACCCGGCCAGGATTTCTTCTCTTTACCTGGCAGTCCAGCTCTGCCCTCAATAAGTATGACTCTTCAGATGAGAGCTTCAGGGATCTGTGTGCTCTGCTCCTTCTCCATTTCTAAAATTTCCCAATAAACTCTAATTTATATTTGCATTGTGTGACAAAGGAGTGTGTCCATGCCCCATGACTAGTGAGTAGGGAATGTGATAATGTCTGAAATTGGTATGTTTGCTGGTAATATTCTTATACCCCACTCTTAAGTTGACATCATATATTCTAAATTTACTTTTTTGTGTGTTATATTAATATAAATCAGTTCTCAAGAGATGAATTTCATTAAATGTGCTGAAAAAATCTAACTTCTAAAGTTTCAAAATGAAGTATCAGGTCCTAGAATATGATGACCAGATTAGAAAAAACAAAATCCCTCTTTCCTGTTTAAGTAGTGAATACCCTCCCTAGATACACCCTCTCTCTCTTCATTTTACTTGGCTAAAATGGAGACTAGTAGTAACTCGTTGAAAATTAAATCACAAATTATGGATAGAAAGAGACTTGTGATTTTATATTTGTCATTTTATAAAAGAAAAAAACAGATAACCTAAATATATATAGCTAAAGTGACATTAAAGTTCCTTATAGGAATATAATTATGAACAGTAGCTTAGATTTGCATGTTGCTTAATACTACTCTCCAACAATCAGTGTACTAACCAGAAGTGTATCAAACAAAACAAGGTCATGGGTAGAATTTTTCCCAACTCAATCTGTTAAAGTTCATTAAATGTCAGTTGTTATAAAATAGCAATGAAGTAACATATGATTCTGCTTATATTGTAAACTTTGAAAACATGTTTTTAATGCATAAAATGACAAGCAAGCTAGTGATCTTATAATACAAATTGTTACTGTTTTATATGGGCCTTTAAATAGAACCAACAGTTCTTAAAAGCATAATCATTAGTTCTACAATTAATATTTCAATACAAATTAATTGAATCCTTATGTCCTTAGCAGAAAATTAATCTTATGCATTGCTGAACAAAAGTAATATAAAGTCACTTAGGTTAAAAGGTGCTTGCTTCTAAACCATTAGAGAATTAAGAAAAATATCCCATGTAACTGTAAATGAAGAAATTATGATACAGTATTACCATGCTCTAATATAAAGGACTCATTTTGTAGATACACCGAAGACCACAGATGTTCATTGTGAATGAGAATACTTATCTCATTTTCACAATGACTAGATATTTCAGAAGCCTGGAAGTTAGGGCTGTCTACTATTTGAAACCCAGTTATCTTTCTAGCTTTGCCTTCCGTTCTTCCCCTTCATAAACTCTGTGCTCCAGCCAAACACCAGCCTTACCCCTCATGTCTTTGCTTCCATCCTTCTCTTCACTTGGAATAAATCATCTCTGTGTATCCTAAATGTATACTCCTTAGAGACCAGCTCATATATCAACTTCTATGTAGCCATCACTGATGCTGTAAGCCAAAAGTAATTTTCTTCCCTTGAACTTCTGGAATCTTAATGTAATCTTCCCCAAGGGCATTTACCAGCCTATATGAGTTATTTTTATGTATATCACAGCTATATTACAAGGCCATAAACTACCTGTGAGCAGGGATCATGTGGTTTAGTGGTTCTTTTCAGGACTTGCCCCTCATGAAGTCTCTCTAAAACATTCATTTCATTTTCAGGTGAACAACTCTTTTCTTTTGCACACATAATTCATCAGCTTCAGGAATATTTAATTAAATTATGTAATAACAATAATTAGTGCAACTAGTATAAAAAGATTTGGGAATGATCATAACTGACCCTTAGTAAAAACACAACTCAAAATAATAGGTATTATTAGACAGCAGTCTGGGCATCAGTCTATTTTACAGAGAAAACAGGGAGCTTTGACTATTTGAGTCAATTCACTTTAGTGGAAAGTAGTTAAAAGAACTTACGTTATTCCTTCTGTACATTTCTGGTTTCCATTCATTAGCACTTTACACCCATGGAATTTTTGTTTCAGAAGAAGTTCAAAACTGCTAGATATTTTTTCAATTATCATTGACTTTCAACTGATTTCAAATTGAAGCCTAAAGTCAAGATTCATTGACTGAACAAGTGTTTATCAAACTCTATATACTAGGCACCATATCAGGCAGGATTTTTTTTTTTTAATAGCAAGATAACCATGTGGGGCAAATTCTCTAAAGATTTTACAATTCACTTCAGATTAAACAATTTGGTCTGAGCTATAGATTTGTGGTAAATACCAATTAATATTTTTCTTATTTTATTCTTTGAAAATCTAAGATGTCTTTGCATGTTGCCTCTATAGGCAGCTCCACAGTAAAGCAAATTAGGTCCTTATCTAAGCCCTCACCTGTACAAGAGCTTTGCTATACACAATCAATTCTCTCCCAGCCTAGCTTGAGAATGCTCAGTTGTGTGTAAACATTTTCCTGCTTCATTTACACAAGAATGGGAATAAACTATGCGACAGAAAGATCCACATCTTTTTAGCTTTTTTAAAGGAGTTCCTTTTATTTATAAAATCTCAAAATACATGACAGCAACTTATTTAAAATTATTAGTTGGGACAATAATTTCTCATTCCAGGTGTTTCTTTCCATGCGGAAGAACATCTGTTCATATAACACTCCTTTCTGGCTTAGCTTCCCTCTATCGCTCTTCCTCATCTTACTGTATTCCTTATGCTGTTAAGCATATAAAGCAGGTCTTCGTGTGGAGAGGTCTTCAGAGTTCATGACTAAGGATATAAATCTGGCTATTTCTGAGACTTGGTATTAGAAAGCACCTTGTTGTCCAGTACCTAAGCCACATTCTCTGATATCAACAGCTTTATCAATAATAAACTTGACATTTTGATCTCTCTCTGCTATTTCTCTGATTTATCTATCAATTACTTCAGAACTTAGGGAGAAGAGGGTGCTGTGCAGCAATTCTACTTGCCAAAGCCCAATAAAAGCAAATTACCACAAACACAGCAGCTGGTAAAGCCTAAAGGACATCACTTGATGGTAATAACAGTTTTGATAGCTAACCTACATGCTCACAGGTGTCCACCAGGAAGTGATATGTGGACCAATCAGACCACGAGAAATTCATCTGTCAGAAACCAGCAATGCCCTGATCACATATTAGTCTCCTTCACAAGCACTCAGGCATGTGCCCATCTTTATTTGCGCAAGCTTTCGCAACTCCAAAACGACAGTGGTTGACATGATGCTTTATAAGCAACACAGACCAATTTTAAAAGTGCATTACCCATGGTCAGTGATAATGTTATATCCATGGCAAAAATGTCTATAAGTTGAAAAACATGTGTTGACATTTGAGTCAGATTATATAAAGAAGATAAGTTGATTTTCTTAAATGCCTCAGATTCCTTTAGCCAAGGGCAATGCTAGGTCTAAGGTTGCTTCTGTGGACATCTGCTAATGGGAGGAAGGAGACCTGGGTTCTCGTGCCTGTTCTGTCACTCACACAGTGTCTGGTTTTCAGCACGGAAATAAAACACAGTCTCTCGTGTTGCTTAAATTCTGGTAGAGAGGAAGACAGAAAAGAAAATGAAGCAAATGAACAAATGTTAGGTGGTGTTAAATACTATGAAGAAAGTAAAACAGGGTAAATGGGATAGGGGTCAATGGTTATGAGTTGGGGTGCTATATTATAGAGGGTGGTCAAGGAAGATCTCTCAAAGAGACATCTGAGCAGAGGGTTGAAAGGAGTAAGGGAGTGAGCATGCAAATATTAGGAGAAAGAGCAGAGCAAACAGTATTTAAATTGCTGAGATGAGACTGCGTGGCAAAGCAGAAAGAGAAAGAAAGGAGATGAGGTCAGAGGGTAGCCAGGAGCCAGTTCTCTTGGGTTTATGGGTTATGGGAAGGCTTTGGAGTTTACTCTGGATGAGATGAAGAGCCATTGGACTGTCAGCCCTGCCATCCTTTAGCAGCTCAGAGATGGGCAGCTAGTCGGGTTAAGCTGATTGGGACCCATCTCCCCCCACTGCCCTACCTCAATCAGGAGTTGGAACCTTCAGCAGAAATGACAGGAAGGCTGAAAATCCATGGCACTCAGGACAGATAACCAGTTTTTCTTGTTCCCTGGGCCTCACCAGCACTCCCCTGGGTCCTGTATAGTTTGCCAGTCGACCATTCTTTCTGTGAACTCTTCTAACAGATTCCTTTTTTTTTTTTTGTATATAGAGTTGTTTCTTTGCTCTCTGTTAGAGGTGGCTAGCTATCATCAAGCTTAATGCTTTTCTTTCTGGGCTTAAAGATAGTCTACATTTCAGCCTTCCTTGAGTTAGGAGTGGCCAGATGGCAACCAAGTGATAGAGTTATAGCCAATGGAAAGTGAGCATTGGTAATGTAGGCCATTTCTAGGCATGGATGACTAAAATCTCCCACATGTGATTCTCTGCATTTTTTCTCAAGCAAAGCTTGATTCATGGCAACCTTTCATGTCACATACTGAAGAAGGCAGGCTACACAGGTAAGGTGCTTCAGTCCCTGAGTCACTACTTGGAGGAGAGCCATCCAACCAGAAATACCTGCATTGGACTTTTTAAAAAAAATTTAATCTTTTTTTTTTCCCATTACCATTTAGTCCCCTTAAACCCCACTCCCTGCACTGAACTCATAAGCAAGCTCAAAAGAAACTTTGATTATGCTAAGTCATTGAGATTTGGTTTGTTACAGCATCAAGCGTTATCTAATATAAACCCTAACTACGCCTCTCAGTTATCATTAAGCATCCCACTCCAACATTAAACATCTGTACTTACCAGCACAGAAAAGCCTTTCTTTGTTTTATAAATATAAATATAACTTTAATTTTGATTATACAAATCAAAGAAAACATTCTTATTGTTAAAAATTAATCTACCATTGATAAGCAAAGTCTCCTTTAACTACCACAATCCTTATTTCAGTCCTATGAGTAAAACCAGAGATAAAACACACAGTTAATCGAGAACATTTACAAATTAAGAAAATAAAAATAAAAACTGACCCTGGCAAAATAGATAACAGAAATTCTGTTCTTAAATTCTAAGAAGGACACATGCTTATAATAACAACAACAACAACAACAAAAATGGGTGAGAGGCATAATATGCAGATCTATAGAGAAAGAGATTTTTAAACTTTGGAGTTGGATTGGAGCAGGCTGCATGAACACACATGTGAAAAGAAGGATCTGAAATATAATCACAGAGTATTAAGGCTGATGTAAGCTTTTGCAAGATAAAAATGACTTTTCCAGGAAGACCAGGTATTTGGGGTCAATTTAATCAAAAGATATAATATGTGCGTGCCTCGCTGTGCTTTGGGGCACCTTCGCAAATGTCCGTAATCTTTAAAATCAAAAGACCCAGTGGCACATATGTTAGTAATATACAAATGGTTCCAAAACGCTACTCAATAGCCAAAGAACTTATACGCATGACCCACAGACATGCACAATGATGGGGGAATTGCCTGAGAGAGTTGGGGTTGCTGGTTGGAAGCGGGCAAAGAGGGAAAATCAGGACAACTGTAATAGCATAATCAATAAAATATAATTTAAAAAAATGCTACTCTAACCTCTAAGCAAACTGGAAAATACCCATCATCCTATATTTCCCAGAACTTTAGGAAGTCCTAATAATGCGTTAACAATGATTTACACATATATTTGCTATTAACAGCTAAGGTAACCTGAGTTACTGAGTGCCTAAGACATGTGCTTGATCTTACAACCAGGACTAGACAAAGAAGTGATCAATTTGAAAGTACAAGGTTGCAATATTGTTGAGTATCTTCCTTCCTTCCTATTATCATCCCTCCCCAACCAAAATATTACATTTACTTCAAGTAGGAAATGTCTACCTAGTTGTGGGTAAATATGTTACAGAACCCATCAGCTTTCTGAAATTACTAAATTCTCCACTATTATAGAAAACTAAGGGCAAAAATATGCCAGTCTAGAGAACCAAAATAAATCAACTATGGTGTGACAGGACTGGTTCATAATTTAGTAACTACTTCAGATCAAAACATGAGCAAGTTAATTATGTGTGGTCTTGGTAGTCCCTCAATGGTGGCACTACTGACATTTTGGGCTACATAAATTCTTTGTTGAGGGGGTGGGGAGGCTGTCCTGTGGGCTTAGGATATTTAGTAATATCCTTGGCTTCTATCCACTAGATACTAATAAGTACCCCACCCCCAACTGTAACAACCGAAAATGTTTTCAGAATTATACTAGTTGAGAGCCACTGGTATAGGTAGACCCGAGACTGAAGAAAAACAAACAATCAACCACAGGCAATATTAACCCTGGCTGAAGATGTAAGTGCAAAACCATGAAGGATAAGAACATTCTTGTTCTGGGATTCCCAGCTGAGGTGTTAAACACCAGCTTAGCTCTTTAGCACTGGAATTCTTCAACAGCTATTGAGTATTAGCACAGAACAGAAACCATACCCCACCAGACACTGCTGTCAAAGTCCTGTGAAGGTTGAGTGGAGGTTACTAAGAGACAGAGTACTTCATGTGAACAGAATGTGCCAAGCTGAGATCTTTTAAAAATACATCCGTGAGTCAGGAGAGACTGCTCCCCTGCTGGTCCACTTCTCTTCCCTTTCCCCCTTACTACAATCATAAGAATTCCATAAAAGCACAGAGGACAAGGACTAATTGGACCAAAAAATAGAAGAAATTTGATCAGGTTTCCTCATTTCCTTAGTGACCGACCCTTAAGCAACTTTTCTTAAGTTTGCAACAGAGAAATAGCGCTTAAATTGTGGCCTGGAAAATAACAATAATACATTTAAAATTAAACCCAGCTCCTCTGTTAGGTGGAAGGAAGGCTTGTCCATATGCCTAGTACAGTATATGGCATTTTTCTTTCCTCTATCAATTTTAAAGGAAATAATCATAATAAAACACACCAAGACCTCACTCCAGCAGATGCTGCAGAGATGAGCTGGGATGAGAAAGTGAACCTCCCAATCCTTCTGGAGAGAGGACCTTCCCGCCTGTGCCAGCAGAGGCTTGGGGGACAGTGGGTGGCCCTCCTGGGCCTACTTGGAACAACCTCACAGAGATACCACTGGAGGTACAATGAGGGCACCCTCCAGCTATGGAGAGAACAACTTTGAGAATCTCCTTCACTGTATATAGAGGAATACAAGATGGGAGAGGGGAGAGGAGTTAAACCAGAACATTCTGATTGAACAACCACCACACCCTCTTTAATTTCCAAGTGCTCGAGCAC
The DNA here is from genome assembly GCF_987537825.1 of Furipterus horrens. Lineage (NCBI taxonomy): Eukaryota > Metazoa > Chordata > Mammalia > Chiroptera > Furipteridae > Furipterus > Furipterus horrens. The sequence goes on along the minus strand of NW_028327175.1, from coordinate 50,702,732 downwards.
TCCACTGACTTTTCATCTAGTTCCCAAACTAATGCTGCCAATAATCCATCAGGAAAAATGAGTCACGATGTCCCAGATATCCACAAATCCTCAGACATTTTGTGCTAGATCAGCTCTGGATGGTAACTCATTAACACTATTCAGTTTGTGGTTTCTGCAAGTGCAACATTAGAAAGTGCATTCTTTTGTGCACATATAAAGTTTTTAGAAAATTTCCCAATCTCCATTTTTTAATTCTCAAACCAATGATCTACAAAGGTTGGAGTGGAGAACTTTTTTCTTTTCTTTTTTTTTTTTGAATGCAGTTATTTCCCTCTCCAATGTGGCCTTAAAACTGGATGTGAATTGCAACCTTCACAATTTATGAAGTCTGGTAATGCAATCAATATCGATAATTAAACTTTGCATGTCTTCTCTTCTACTTTCTAGGCAATGGTCTAGGTATTTTACATTCTTACACTTGTTTTACCACCATTAGTGGTTATTACACTTTAATCAAATTCTCTCACGGTAAACTGGTGGCAGCAGTGCCTGGTTTCTACAAAACAGAAAGCACATCCACAGCAACCTGGCTGGACCCAGAGTTAGTGACTAGTGAGGATGATCCAGAGGACCTAGCTGGGGGTCCAATACCACCACTAGAAAAAACAAGAACCCTTTTACCTACAACATAATGCTAAACCAATATCATAAAGGAAGTCTCTCAAATTCCAGAGGGAATAACAAATAAGAGAGTAAATAAAATTCCTGTTGATACATTAGGAAATAACTTGCCAGTAACTTCCTCTAGCCTTTTTGGTCCTGGCTGAAAAATCCCCAAATTGGAAGCTAGCAAAAAAATTCACTAGTTTAATTCATTCTTATGGGAGACTAGGTTGGAATAAATAGGATTCATGTAAAACTCTGCATTCCCCAAATCATTTTTACAAATTTTAAAGCACTCAGATCTCTTAAAGCAGTCCAAAAATAAAGATAAATATATAATAATATTCCCTTATTCTTCACCCACAAAAAATCCAGCAAAAATATGTATGTGATCTAATAAAATGTTTTTAAAAGCATAATATAAGCTAATACTTTTCTCCCCATTCCTCAATTGAATTCAGGTACAAATTCAGACTTCTGACCAAGAATGAGGCGTAGACAGACATGCTGCATCTCCCTCCACAACAAAGAAGGAATACAACTACCTCAAAACTAGAAACAACCAGAAGTTCCAGAAAATCAAACTACACGGAAGTCCAGAAAACAAAGATATAAAGAAGAAATGCTCATCCAGACAGGTAAGAGGGGCAGAGCCAAGGCGGAGAGGATGCAGTGTGGTAGTGACAGCAGCAGCGGCAGTGTCAGGTCGGCAGAAAGCGCAGTCACATGTTTTAAGAAGTTGGGAGGCACACCTGGGGAGCGTTCTCAGCTCCTCAGCTGACCTAGCAGCTCACAGTCCCAGCACCAGGGAAAATCAAGCCTCATTTCTTCTGACTGTGCAGACCAGTGGGAGTTGGGGTGGAGGCAGAAACTGCCAGTCTCTCAATAGAGTCCATTTGTTTAAAGGACCCCCATGGTTCTAGAACGTCTGAAGACCCACCCACTCTGGGAACAATGACCAAGGCAACAGCTAGAGAGGCGCCAGTCCCATACAAAGGTGGCAGAGGTGCTTGGAAGAGGGACGAGTGCTGAGTGGGCAGCGCTGTTCCCTCTCGGACCCCTCCCCAACACACAGTGCCACAACATGGTGAAACAGGTTGCCCTGTACTGATAAATACCTACAGCTCTGCCCCTTATAATGTAACAGGAGTGACAGCTGTACCTAAGACACAGAGGCAAAGAAACACAAGAGCTTGGCAAGATGAAGAGACAGAGAAATATGGCCCAAAAGAGAGAATGGATCAAGGTTCCAGTGGGAGAACTAAGTGATGAGGAGATAGCCAACCTAACAGATGCAGAATTCAAAACACTGGTGATAAAGATGCTCACAGGCTTGACAGATATGCTTGAGTATGGCAAACACATAAGGGAAGAAGTGAAGGTTATGTTAAATGAAACGAAGGAAAATCTACACAAAACCAATGGTGAAGGGAAGGAAAACGGGGTTCAAATCAATGATTTGGAACATCAGGAAGAAATAAACACTCAAGCAGTACAGAATGAAGAAACAAGAATTGAAAGATAATGAGGAGAGGCTTAGGAACCTCTGGGACAACTTTAAACATGCCAACATTCGAATCATAGGGGTGCCAAAAGGAGAAAAGGAAGAGCAAGAAATTGAAAGCTTATGTGAAAAAATAATGAAGGAAAACTTCCCAAATTTGATGAAGGAAATAGACATACAAGTTCAGGAAGCACAGAGAGTCCCAAACAAGCTATACTCAAAGATGACCATACCAAGACACATCATAATTAAAATGCCAAAGGTTCAAGATGAAGAGAGAATCTTAAAAGCAGCAAGATAAAAGCAGAGAGTTGCCTACAAAGGGATGCCTATAAGACTATCTTCTGATTTCTCAAAAGAAACTTCGCAGGCAAGAAGAGACTGGCAAGAAGTATTCAATGTGATGAAAAACAAGGACCTACAACCAAGACTACTCTATCCAGCAAAGCTATCATTTAGAATGGAAGGGCAGATAAAGTGCTTCCCAGACAAGGTAAAGTTAAAAGAGTTCATCATCACCAAGCCATTATTATATGAAATGTTAAAGGGACTTATTTAAGAAAAAGAAGATCAACACTATGAACACTAAAATGACAACAAACTCACAAGTATCAATAACTGAATCTAAAAAATAAAAGCAAAATCCAACTAAGCAAATCAGAATAGGAACAGAATCATAGGTATGGGAATCATTTGGAGGGTTATCAACTGAGATGGGGGAGGGGATATATGGGGAAATGGTGCAGGAATTAAGAAGCATAATTGGTTGGTACAAAATAGACAGGGGGAAGTTAAGAATAATATATAAAAGGGTGAAGCCAAAGAACTTATATGCATGACCCATGGAAATGAACTAAGGGGGTGGGATTGCTGGAGGGAGGGGGGATACTGGGAAGAAGGGCACAAAGGGGAAAAAAAATTGGGACTACTGTAACAACATAATCAATAAAATATACTTTAAAAAAAAAAGAAGTATATAAAGAACCTAGTCTCACACATCACACAGATATGTAGTTGGGAAAGGAAGAAACAATTTTCAGATTATTGTTAATATTTTTCTTTACATCACACCAAAACATGACAAGTGGCAGTGTTTTAAAGATTAGTTGCAATGTGGGGTTAAAAAAATAATCAATGATTTCTTAATACTCTATGCTCTCATGAGAGACTAAAAGTGGAAAATGTAAATGTCTTAGGTTTATAGTGAAAATAGTTTTGACCTTGAGGACACCCTGCAAGGGGACCACACTTTGAGAATCACTGCTCTACAACTTTATATTTAATGGTTAACATAGCACTCTACCATAGGATATAACACTTCACTCACTACCCTGTTGTCAAATATTTAATTATTTCCAAGTTTTTGCTATTAGAAAAAAAATGCTATGACAAACATCTTATAGATATTTCTTTCTGTACACTTGCTTTCTTAGAATAACACCTTAGGAAGTAGAATTTGGGGTCAAAAACAAAGCTATTTTTTCAGGATTTGTATACATATTGCCAATTTTCCCCTCCAGGGAGGTTTATTAATTCACATTCTTATCAGTAGTCTGTACAAGAGCCTTCTGTTCTTACCCACACTCTTATCAACACTGGGAACCATGTGAGCCCTGTTTTAAGAGTTGCTTTTAAAAAATCAAAGTGTGACTGTGCTGGCTAATAGAGAGCTCACTCTCTTATATGACATACAATGCTTGAGATTTACTGGAATTCTCTGCTTATAGAGTACTTCTCTGAAGTGTTTATTTACTGCTAGTTAGCATTATTGCAACTAGTATCTATTGTGTGTCTTCAATTTGACATATTTTTTGTTATTGATAAATTATTTTATTTTTCAGTTGCAGATGGCATTTAATAGTTTCAAGTATACATTATCATGATTAGATATTTATATAACTTACAAAGTGACCCCCCTCACCCTATGAGTATAGTAACCCCTGGCACCATGTATAGTTATTACAATATTATGTGGTGTGCTTTACATCCCCGGCAAGTTTCTTGAGACAGAAATCATGTCTCATTATCTTAGTTTACCCTACAGTGATGATGAGCCCATGGGGGAGACAGCATGGGGCAATGATGGAAACAACATTTTCCACCTCAGACAGACCTGGGTTTAAATCATGCCTTCACCACTTCCTAGATGTGTGAGCTTGGGCAGATTTCTTCCCCTTCCTTTCTGAGCCTGAACATCATCAGTTAACAAGGAGACTAAAACCTACAGTACTTCACAAGGCAGCTGTTTTTGAAAGTATATGTGTAAAATACCTTGTCCAATATTTGACAAAGAATAAATCTTTCAAATGTTTGTTCTCTTCCTTTTCCTTTCAATGTTGAATTAACCTTGTGTAGTCCAAAGTTGGAGGATCTTAAACTCACTTTGACTTACTAATAAACTACACTTTACTAAGACAGAAAGCACCTATTTAACAATGATTACCTCTGGAAAGTGTAAATAAGCAAAATTGATGAGTTTTCTAAATATTCTTTCCCACACTGCTCAATCATTACTCATTCTCTCAGTCAGTCAACATCTATGACTGTGTCCTATGTGTTCCAAAGAGAAATTAGACACAGTCCCTAAACGAAACAGAAGTGTAAAATGAAACCCTCTTTCATGCCAGAATGCCACTTCTTTCATCACAGTGAAACCTGAATTCAGAGAAAAGTCATTCATCAAGTTATGTGGCAGCTGGCACATCATCCCTGGCCCTATTCGGATCCAAAGCTGACAATGATTGCCATGGGCTTAAAGATTAGTGTACTTTAATGTGATCCTGAAATGTCTTCCTAACAAGAAAGCTTTGACATTTTCTGACAACCCAACCAGGGAAATTAGAGAAAAGACACTAGTGAGATAGATGTAGTCCAGGTTGAAGTTCACTCATGGTTTTAACTCAAAATTAAAACAAAGCACAAATCAATGAGTTATTTTGTGCATCTGGGAGTATGACCCCAACTAAGGGTGGGGAGTGAGTGGTGGTCAATAGGGAATGCTGCTGCTAGAGATGGCAGTATAAACCCATGAAACTGCCTGAGTCAGCGGTCCTGGCAGATTGCATGGAAGGGAGGGAAAGGGAACTGATACTGATGCCCTACTCTGTTCCAGGAACACGTGATATCCTCGTCCGCTCATATTCTCATTCCCCACCCACACCTAATGCACACACATCTACATCTTTCAGAGGCAAGTGGTTCTCACCAGTATACTCTGGAGAACTGAGTGCTAAGGCTTTAAAAACTTCAGGAGAGATTCGAAGAAAGCTTGGGACTCTGATTCTTGAGGCCAAACTGAGATTGATCAAGAACTGTTTGCTACCAGCACTGGGTGGTATATGCTAAAGTTGTGGTTAAGTTATTACAAAACTTTCTTCAGGTCTATAACTCTATGTTCAATAAGGTTTGAAATATTTGCAATATTTTAAAGGTTTAGCTCCCTCAGCTCTGAAGCAGGTTATTAAAAATTTGCTGGTAGTACGTTGTGGTGATGAAAGATTAATGGCAGCTTGGGGTTTCAATATTGTGGTTATTAATGTTCAAAAGATTCCTGATTGGAGGGGTGTATTTCTGGAAATGTGGGGCATGACTCCACCTTTACAGGGTTCTTTTGATTGACCCTGAGGAACAGCACATGAGTAGCCAAGGTCTGTCGGAAGGGGGAAAAGGCTTTAAGTATATCAATATGTTAAGGCACTCTGGGTGCTAAGGAACAAACATCCTTAAGCTAGCTTCCATAGAGGGGCTTTGTCTTAAGGAAACAGAGGTTTCTCATGGAATCCAAAGGCAGGAGGTGTATCCAGGCATCTCAGGGAAGAGGAAACAGGAAAACTATCAGGTCTCTGGACTGCTGCCACATGACACCTTCAGTCCCAAAGTCTACAGAGTTGTCTTGGAGGTCTTAGTTTTTCCTTGTAACATACTATTATTCCCTATAAAGATTAAGATAAGCAAGCCAAAATCAAAGCAGAGCCTTCTGACTTTCTGAAAAGGCATTTTAATGCTTATCCCTCTCCCAATCTCTATGTTTCCAGAGAACAAAGAGAAAGGGGTGGGAAAACAAACACAACTTCACCTCTGGTTGTTGGCATGGCCTGCTTTGATGAAGGATGGAGCCCTTCCTGGCTGATAGGCTAGATTCCAACAGCTTTCACTCTTACATATGGTAGGCAATAAGGAGTGCTCACAGAATTCTGAGCCAGAGGTATTCCTTGTAGGTGCTCTTGCGTGGACTATTCTAAGACTTTAGACACTCACTTGGGTGATTCTGTATCCAGAGTCCTTTCCTTTCTCTCGGTTCTCCTCCCCACCAATTTCTATACACTGGGCTCCCTGCTTTTATTGCCATTTCTTTTTTCTGGATACCATCTCAGAGACCAAATTATACCCAGCAATTTTAGCTAATGTTCTGCTTGGACAGTTTACAGATGTAAATTTAAAAAATGTTTTGACTAATAGAAAAATTAACTGTTTAATAATTTTCAAAAAATATAAAACACAATATTCTATCATGAGATATTGCAAAGATCACAATAAAGCTGAATAGATCTCCAAAATGTTTAGACCTGTCTCCAAACCCTTCTTTTCTAAAACGAGCTAAACAGAATCTATGTCTCCACCTCCAAGTTAACAGAAAAGAGAATCTGATGCTACTGGAGTCTTACTTCTCCCTTGACCAGTGTCAGAGTCACCCAACTTGTGAGTTGCAGCACAATTCTCAAAGGAGGACTGACCTAGGTATTCAAATAAAAGTAGAAGGCAATTAACTTTCTGATAATAGCAAGCAGATCGTTAAGAGATTTCAACAGGGCTTTGAAACCCCACTGCAGAGAAACCAACGTGTGTAAGACGGGTCACATTGAGGCCTAATTAAAGACTTGTTTGTTTTTTTCATAAAATGAAAAGTCAAAGCTAGAAAAAACAATGATAGTCAGATTCAGCTGATATTTAATGGGAAAAGGTACTTTGATTTCATATGGTTGTATTTAGTTATTGCCCTGTGATGTATTTTCACTTACTGTAAATTCTTTATGGAAATATTAACTAGTTGATTTGTTCCACTGTTTAAGTGTTGTACATCCACAGAAAAGCAAATCTGCATCATGTATTAAATGTTCTGAGGATCAGGTGACAAAACCCGAAGCAAGCCTAGTCCAGCGTCCCACGCTGTTCTAGTTGACAATCCAGCATCTGACCTCTCTTCCGTTTGGTGAATTCCCCACCTGCTGGGTCCTGCAGGAGGCAGAGCTGACAAAGCCAGATACTCTAGCAGCAGTGACCTTCACAGCCATCCCAGGCTGACCTGAGAGCTAACTGATGAAAGAAATAGGCACAAAGCTCCTCACTCTCTAGCCGTAACAGAAGTTGCAGTTGTTGCAAAAGTGACAGTACTAATTGTGACATTTAGTGCTCAATAGTAATGGCAACCCTTTCCTTACCAGACTACTTTAAAAAAGCAGTTTTATTGAGATATAATTCTCATGCCATACAATTCACCCATTTAAAGGGTACAATTTACTGGCTTTTAGTATATTCACTGAGTTGTGCAACCATCACAATAAATTTCGGAACACTTTCATCATCCCCAAAATAAACCCACACCCCTTAAGCATTGTCCCCCAATCCACCCCCCATTGCCTTCTCAGCTCTAGGCAACCACTAATCTACTTTCTGTCTCTGCAGATTAGCCTATTCTGGACATTTCATACAAATGGAAATAGACAGTTGTTCTCCTTTGTGTTTGTCTTCTTTCATTTTAGCATACTCTTTTGAAGGTTCATTTGTGTTATAGCATAAATTATACTCATGCCTTTTTATGGCTGAGTAATATTCCACTGTATAAATATATCATGTTTTCTTTATTCATTCATTAGTTGGTGGACATTTCAATTATTTAGACTTTTCAGCTATTATGAATAATGCTCTTATGAACACTTGTGTACAGGTCTGTATGTAGACATGTATATTCATTTTCATGGGTATATACTTGTACTTAGGAGTAGAATTGCTGCATCACATGGTAACTCTATATTTAACTGTTTCAGATGCTGTCAAATTGTTTTCCAAAGCAGTTGTACAAAATTTTACATTCTCACCAGCAGTGTATTCTGATTTTTCTACAACCTCACCAGCACATATTAATTGCCTTTTTGATTATATCACCCTACTAGGTGTGAAGTGCTACCTTGTGGTTTTGATTTGCATTTTCCTGACGGCTAATGATGTTGAGTATCTTTTCATGTGCTCATTGGATATTTGTATATCTTCTTTAGAGAACTATCTATTCAGACTATTTGTTCATTTCTAAATTGGGTTATTTGTCTTTTTATAATTGAGTTGAATAGTTCACCAGACCACTTTTGAGGCATGGTTTAAGGGTTGTTCCTGGCTACCGAAGTCTACTTTTCCACGCCTGGCATGATTTTGTGAGCTACCAATATCCTTGAATAAAGTCATTTTCTCATTAAGTCAGTCATATTGCAACTTGAAACCGTGAGTGACACGGAGTCTGGAATGCAAGGCAGCACCCCTCATCTGAGAAAACCACTTACATAAGGCTTTCCTCTTAAATGGAAACCTGTTCAGTGGCAGTGCTGGGTTTCTGAATTCATGATTCCAAACTCTTAACCTATGCAAATTCAATCCAAGAGAATTTACGGGATTGACAAGTGGAAACTTTGGCAGGTTGAGCAGCAAGTAGGAACTGGAGCAGAGAGAAAAAGAAAGAAAACTAGGAAATGGTTGCCATTTCTTGTTATTTTCCTTTAAGATTAAGTAGGCCACTGCTTCTTGTATGTTATTCAGATGATAAGGTCCTGATTCTCTGATGCTGACAGTCCTCTCTCTGCCTTAGTCTTGTAGCCACAGAGGTTACATAACCCTGCATCTCCCTGCCAATGAGGCTGGTATCTAGGGCCTCCACTATGATTTTCTTCCAAAGAGTCAAGTATGTAAATGCATTAGGAGTCCTAATTCTATCAGCTGATTTAACCACACATGGAAGTTTAGCTCATATATCAACAGTGCTAACTTCTAAGTCAGGAAAATAAGACTCATTCTCTCCCAGAGTCAGCGATCTGAGGCCGAAGGTTTGGAGAAAGTTGTTTTCTGCACTTTCTTGGATAATGCCCTTGGCTTACCCCTCTGAGCCAGACAGACTGAGCACAAAGTAGTGCCAGTCTGCCTCTAGTTTCCCCTCACTCCTCTTCTAAGCTCCTACTTTTCCCTTTCTGATACCCTCTTTTTCCAGAAGAGTATCTTACATCTTGTACTTAAAGGAGATTTGTTTGAAAACGCATCCAATCTATAACACATGCTGATAGGTTTAAACTGTAGCAGGGAGGCAGGCATGAGCAGAGTAGGAACGACAGACCAGTTATGGAATATTACCAGGGCAGAAAGCCCCGAGTGCTTAGCAACAAAGAATTGTAAGGTGGGACCTTGCCCCCAGGGTTACTTTTCCTCCCCTAGCATATCACTGGTCAGATAATCTTAGGAACAAAGCCTCAGGTCTGTTGACCATAGAGACAGAGTTTTGGTCAAACTAGAGGTCACATCTAGATCTCAGTTGTGTTTCAGCTCCAGGCTCAGGAAAGCAGCAAAGCCAGGTGGGTTGATACCATGGCTGACATCAGGACCCACTCCGATGACTAATGAGACCCTGCTCTGGCACCAACCAAACAGCAGAGACCACGACCTCAAAAGAACACACCTGGGAAGTTGATTAATATTCTATTCAGGTCCTCCCTGGGACCTCCCCTAAGATCCTTGCCTTTAAAGAGGGGATAAAAACCCTCAGGACAAAGGACCCAGCACTTGTATGCACTTTTGTGCTCTTACTCTCTCTCTCCACTCTCACCTTCTTCTTTCAGGTGTGTCTCCTCACTTTGTTTTTCCTAAGCTCCAAGCACCCTTCTTTTGCCTCTGTAACTTGTTTGCTGAGCCCACACAGCCCAGCTGGCTCATTTCTTCCTCAGCTCACTTCTACTTCTGTGACTTTCTAAATAAACTTTTGCTTTATTTGAGTCTTGCCTCTGAATTCTTTCTTAGCCAGAACTCAAGTACTGGGCTTGCTAAACCAAGGTCCAGTCACTGGTAACACCTGGTGCCATTTCACTGCTACCAAAACTAGTAACCCTATAAAAGAAGTTTGCATTTCTATGTCATTAATCTCTCTATACTGACTTGCATTTTACCAAATTCAAAGACCACTTTTCGGTTCTCATTCTCCTTGTCCTTGTTTGTCAACTAAGGAAAGATGATTTGTTAAGGGTGTGAGAATATGAGTGGTGCAGATCTGACAGAAGGAAACCTGAGATCCTAGGATGAAATGTTCTGTGGTGAGACTCAACCACTAATTCATTCAACAACCATTTTTTAAGCACCTACTGTGTGCTAGACACTGTGTTCTAGCTGCTGAAGATGCAGCAGAGAAGGGAAACAAGGCCCCTGCTCTCATGGGGCTTCCTCTCTAGTGGTAACAACAAGCAATACATTTTTAAAATATACTATATCAGATAGTGACAGGTGCTATGAAGAGCAGTGCGAAACAGGAAATAATGTGATAGTGATAGATGTGAAGAGAGCCCCTAGGCCTGGTGGTTGAGGAAGGCCTCTTTAAGAAAGTGACATTATAACAGAGTGCAGTACTCAGTCTCTCTGATTCTATCCTGTTTAAGCCTGCATTGTTCCCATGACCTTCAGGCTGACAGCTCCTTTAGGCATGTTAATCATTACAGGAATTCTGCTTGGGGCTTCAGGTTTTACAAAAACAACCCTTTCCATTTTCCTTTCCTTTGACATAAAAGAAGCCTGAATTCTGTACTTTCTAAAGATGGATTTGAGGAACTACTAGGTCTCTCATCTTTGGCCCCTTCTCAATCCATAAACCTTTCCTTACTCCAAATTCTGACCATTTTGCGTTTTGGCCTTTTGAAGTGGCAGGCTCACAGACTTTGGATGGACATTTACTCTGAAGCCTGAAGAGCAGATTTGGGGAAGAGCTCCAGGGAGAGAAAACAAGTGCAAAGACCTGGATGCAGGAACAGGCTTAACATGTTGGAGAGTCAGAAAGACCAAGAATGGCTGGAATGCAGTGAACATAGCAAAATGGTATGAGATGAGCTGAGAGAGATAAGTAGGTCATGTAGAGCCTTGAAAGCTGTAGCAGAGATGCAGAGAGGTCAAGTATTTTGCCCCAAGATACACAGTAAGTGGCAGAGCCGGAATGATAATTCAGGCATTTTCAGTCTTATCAGGTGTTTTTGCATTGGAGTCTAGTTTATGCCCAAAATGGTGCTGGATGAAGAGGTGATTGTTTGAAACCCTTCTTGGGGATCCCCAAACTCTAAGTAGAGACACTGTCTTGCTCTCTTCTCCTCATTCTCTTGGAAAACAACAACAACAAAAAAAATAGATATGAGAATTTCAAAGCGCACCATGCTAAATCCAATACAAATTTTGTCTATTAAACACAGAATCTGAATTTTATAGATATTGTGGTAAATATCCATTGAACAGTTATCATATGATCCCACAGAGCATTTGGAGAAGTTATTTTGGTGTTGCTATGTCTGATCTTATGAAAATTAACCATACTGGATTGCCTAATATCTATTTTTAAATATAAGATCTGATCTCCCTATTACACATTAGGAAACTTAATATAGCTAAGTGCTGGTCAGGATTAGCTGCTACGTAGATTTTCTGGGTCTTCTATGCTTTTAAACTTAGAAATAGAAAAAATATTTTTTAAAGTAAATTTATACTCAAGTAAAAAAATAAAATTGGCTAATAAAGACCAGATATGTGTATATACAGAGTATATATATACACACACATATCTGCCATAAGACTAGCATACCTACTGGCTGTCTGATATTAGGTAAATTGCTTAATGTTGCTGAGTCTATTTTCTCTTTCATAAAATGGAGATGAAAAGAATGCCTATATCACAGAAGTATTGTGAAAATCATTCAAAATAACAAGTGACAGTGCTTGAAATAGAGTAGCTACTCCTTGAGTAAGTATTGCTTTTCCTTCCTTACTCAGTGTCTCTGTTCACTCATCAGACACATTAGCAGCTCAGGGATATGATGCTAACATTGCTTCTAGGATCAGTGTCATCAGAAGCTAGGCTTTCCTGCCAGACTTGGGCCACAGGTCAGTGAAACCTTTTGCTGCAGGAAAATAGAGAAGTGCTAATAAGACAGACCTGGAGACTGACAGAAAACTGCCAGGGAAATGAGCAAGGCAGCTTCGGGGACTGAGATTTGAAAAGTCAGGGTCCTAGTAGACCCTTAACTCAGCTTCCGAGGTCTAATTATTTCACCAGTGCCTTTGTTTCAACTACTGATATTTGTGGTATTATTTGTTTAATGTCCGCCCATACTCTATAAAGATATAAACTCTGTTTTATTTCCTCACTCTGGATTTACATTGCTTCATATACAGTAAGCCCTCGATAAATATAGTATTTGTTGAATAAATGAACCTCTTTTCTTACAATGGATGAGTTTCTGAAACTGGAGGTGTCACGAGTTTACCTAAGGTGGTTCTGCATCCATTTTGTTTGGCCCAGTGGCCTGCGGGGGTCCTAAGCTGACACTAGACCCCTCATGCAAGTGCATGACCTAGATTAACAGGCAGAGCTACAAGCAAATGTAAGTTCATGATATGACTTCTCTAATAATCTTTGTGATCAACAGTCACCCCCACATCACCTTCTAGTACCTTCCACTTGTGTTCTCCTTAGGGACACAACCCCCTGTGAAGCTTACCAAAACCTTCCTTACTTTAGTTTGAATTAACCTATCCAGCCTTAGCCTGGAAATCCTAAATCACTCCATTCATGAACCCTAATAAAGGCATGTGTCCCAGGTCCTGTCGATCTTTCTGCCTGCACTCTGCTTGGCCTCCCTGTGTGGCTCCCCAAGGTATGCGGTATACTTCCTCCAGGACTTCTGAATAATAAACTTCTCTATTTGGATTTCTCTTGTGGTCTTTCGTCAAACAGAGGGTCACCATTGGGTACCCTAGGCTCCACTTAACAAATGTTAATTTAACAAAGTCATAACAGAAGCAAATTATTTACTATTGTGAGAAATGCTCACAATAAAAACTGGGACACAGGACTTGAGCAGCAAAGTGAGGCATTTATTCACAAGTCTGCAGAGCCGGGCGCACCCTCAGCCAGTAGAATGTGCGTGCAAAGTAGACAAAGGAAACTGATTTTATACCAACACGATTAGCTTCCTCTCCCCTCTCCTTCTCCCCTGTTTCTCCATTACTGGTTAATCTTGGTTCACAATCTAATGCGATTAACTACTTAACTCAGGGTGTGATTAACTAAGGGTAATCTAGTTATAGGTCTATCTCCAACTCATTTGCAAAGTTATCTAGCTACATCTTCCCATTTCTCTGTGTTTGGTGACAACAATCTTCCTCCTTTTGATCCCAGAGATATGTGTGAGGAGCTGCAGAATGTCATTTCCTCGCCCATTTTCCATGATTCATCTGTTAATTATCTCCTAATGGTTTGAGAGTCACTGGCTTGCTTCTTTATCCCTTACACTATTTAACAATTTCAAGTGCCTAGTGAAATCAGCCCTTAAGAGGAAATTTGTGGTGAATATAGATTCCTGGTTAGCAGGTAAATTCTCTTTTAAAGAGACACATATCCACGAAGAAAACATAATGGCTCCATGAAAAGGCTTTGAGCATTCTGAGTTGTTACACTGAATAGCAGCATCAACTAATCTTCCCACATATCTTGGACTCTACCAGATTAGGATGTGAAATTTTGGAACTGAATATACCCCAGTTGCCTAATAGAGGACTTTTCCCTGGACAAAAAGCAAAGCCTATTCTTATCCTTCAATCTGTGATCTGGCTCAAGCGTCTGTCCAGGGGAGGCTTCCCGATAAATCACAGAAGGTGGGAATGATGACTGCAGACACCCTAATAGAACAATCCCTCAGTACTTATCACTGTCCCCTCCAAGCTACTGTGTTTCCAGAGTCACCAGACATTGTCAATCCCTGGTAAACAAATGATCAACAACCAAAAAAATTCTACCTAATCTAATATGTTCAACATCCCAATTAAATGTGTTTCTTGTAAGACTAGACATGGCTTAACATCCATTTGCTCATTCATTTGTTCACTTATTCACCCATTCATTTATTCATTCTACAAATATTCTCTGTCCTGGAAATACTGAGTAATTCTGGATGAGAAAAAGAAAGCTTAGAGCAGCAAGAAGTAGCACAAGAGCTGGAACCAGGAAGTAAAAAAAAAAAAAAAATCTAAGCACATACTGTGCCCAGCTGTAGTACCATGTCTACAAAACTTAAATCTCATTTTAAGAATACATGTCTTTTCCCTATTCCTTTGTTAGTATCATTAGTGTAGTGCGTATGGCATTATGTTGGAGTTAATAGCCTCTCCTTCACCTGACTGTGCACTCCTTGAGAGAAGCAATTGTGCCATCCAATCACCTTTATGTCCCTGGTGCCTAGCACGAGACCTAGCACATAGAACTCATCACCAATGGAGCAGTTCTCTGGGTTCCAGTGAAGTTAATGAATTTCTAGTAATTATAAGGCCTGCATTGTCCAATGCTGTAGCTACTAGCCACATGTGGCTATTGAGTATTTGAAATGTAGCTAGATGGGGGGAATTGAGAGGTGCTATAAATATAAAACACACATCAAATTTCAAAGAGTTAGCACAAAAAATATATAATTACTCATGAATAATTTTTATATTGATTACATTTTGAAATAATACTTTGGATATTGGGTTAAATAAAATATTAAAATCAACTTTACCTCCTTCTTTTTACTTCTTTATGTGGCTATTAGAAAATCTAAAATTATAAAGTTGGCTTACATCTTATTTCCTTTTTTTAAAATTTTAATACGTTTAATCGTATTTTTTCCATGACCATTTATCTCCCTAACACCCTCCTACACCTCCACCCATACCACACCCCCAGCAATCACCACACTTTATTCCATGTCCATGAGTTCCTTTCTTTTTTTTGCTAGATCCCACTACCCCCTACCCCCCAGCCCCGCCTGCTCTCTGTCTGTCTCTATTTTGCTTCTTAGTTTAGTTTGTTCCTTAGATTCCACATGAGTGTGAAATCATATGATATTTGTCTTTCTCTGACTGGCTTGTTTCACTTATCATAATGTTCTCCAGGTTCATCCATGCTGTTGCAAAGGGTAACACTTTCTTCTTTGTTTATAGCCGAGTAGTATTCCATTGTGTAAGTGTACCATAGTTTTATACACTCCTCTACCAATGGTCACCTGGGGTGCTTCAAAATCTTGGCTATTGTAAATAATGCTGCAATGAACATAGAAGTGGATATATTCTTTCAAATTGGTATTTGGGGTTTCTTTGGATAAATTCCCATAAGTGGAGTCACTGGGCGATAAGACAGATCCATTTTTAATTTTTTGAGGTAACTCCATACTGCTTTCCACAGTGGCTACACCAATCTGCATTCTCATCAACAGCGCAAAAAGGTTCCCCTTTCTCCACATCCTTGCCAGCACTTGTTGTTTGTTGATTTATTGATGGTAGCCATTCTGACCGGTGTGAGGTGATAATCTCATTGTGGTTTTAACTTGCATTTCTCTGATGATTAGTGACCCTTTGCATCTTTTCATATGTCTATTGGCCACCTGTATGTCCTCTGGAGAAATGTCTATTCGTATCCTTTGCCCATTTTTTAATTGAATTGTTTGTTTTTTGTTTTAGTTTTTATTTTTGGTGATGAGTTTTAAAAGTTCTTTATAAATTTTGGATAGTAACCCCTTATCAGATGCATTGGCAATTATGTTCTCCTATTCTGTGGGTTGTCTTCTTATTTTGTTGATGGTTTCCTTTGCTATGCAAAAACATTTTAGTTTGATTTGTCCCATTTATTTTTTCTTTTGCTTCCCTTTTGTGAAGAGATATATCAGAAAAAAAGTGCTATGAGAAATGTCTAAAATTTTACTGGCTGTTTTTCTCTAGGTTTTTTATAGTTTTGAGTCTAATATTTAGGTCCTTAAACCATTTTCAATTTATTCTTGATGGGGCATGAGAAGGTGGTCTAGTTTCATTTTTCTGCATGTATCTGTCCAATTTTCCCGACACCATTTATTTGGTAAACTATTTTTAGCCTGTTTTATGTACTTTCCTCCTCTGTCAAATATTGACTATAAAGGCATGGGTTTATCTCTGGGCTCTCTTTTCTGCTCCATTGACCTATGTGTCTGTTTTTATGCCAGTACTATGCTGTTTTGATTACTATGAACTTATAGTATAGTTTGATATAGTTTGATATTAGGTAGCATGATTCCTCCAACTTTGTTCTGCTTTCTCAACATCTCTGTTGCTATTCAGGGTCTTTTGTAGTTCCATATGAACTTTTGAAATATTTGTTCTAGTTCTATGAAATATGTCATTGGTATCTTGATAGGAATTATGTTGAATCTCTAGGTTGCTTTGGATAGTATAGACATTTTATTGATATTAATTCTTCCTATTCATGAGCACAGTATATGTTTTCATTTATTTGTATCTTTTTAAAATTTCTTTCTTGTCTTATAATTTTCTAAGTACATTCTTGGTTAAATTTATTCCTAGGTATTTTATTCTTTTTGAAGTAATTATAAATGGGATTGCTTTCTTAGTGTTCTATTTTGGATAGCTCATTATTGGCATATAGAAATGCAATGAATTTCTGGGTATTAACTATATCCTGCTACTTCAGTAAATCCATTTATAAGTTCTAGTAGTTTCTTGGTGGAATCTTTAGGGTTCTCTATGTACACTATTATGTTATCTGCAAACAATGACAGCTTTACTTCCAATTTGGGTGCTTATATTTCTTCTTGTCTGATTACTGTGGCTAGGACTTCCAGTACTATGTTGAATAAGAGAGGTCTTGTTCCCAATCTTAAGGGGAACACTTGTATTTTTGCCCGTTGAGTATGATGCTGGCAGTGGGTTTGTCATATATGGCCTTCATTACATTTAGGTATGTTCCCTCTATTTCCATTTTGCTGAGAGTTTTTATTATAAGTTGATGCTGTATCTTATCAAATGCCTTTTCTGTATCTATTGATATGATCACGTGGTTTTCACATCCAGTCTCTTGTTCTCTTATACCTGATTCTCTAAGTTTTGGTAGAAAGGGGATTTTGGTTATCTTGTCTGCATTGAGTCAAGGCATTCATTAAGCCTAAGTTCAGAATATCCAAGGAATATAAGATCTTATTTTTTTTTTTTTTTGGCAAAATTATATCTTCTACACTTTAGCAGGTCTGCTGTTTTAAAGAAAAAAATAATTCCAGCTCTTACTGTATTCCCTTATATTGAGTCAAAGTCTTACCAAGGGCATGTAATACCCATGTAGCCAACACTTAAATAGCTCTACAATTCCTGGCTACCAGTGCCTCTGTTTTATCCTCTCCTCCCTCAGTCTCTGGCATCCTGAGCAGTCACCCCTCCCATCTCAACTCTTTCTACTGACCTTAAAAGAGGACTGGCTCAAGTAACACACTTGTCAAAACACCTAGGTAAGCACAGCCGGGAGAGACATATAAATAGATACATGGAAACAGAGTGCTCCGTACTGATAACAGAAACCATTTACAACTCTCTTCACCTTCCAAAAGGTTTCCTACAATTATTAGTTAAATGTAAATGTTCCTAATAATTTTAGTTCTAGCAGCTTATTTTTTTTACAAGCACTGACAAAGCTGCAATTGAAGGTGATTTTTAAGTTTTGGGTACTGCTGTGGGAAAAATCCTCTGTACTTAAATAGAGAAATTAAAATTGACCAATAGAAAATGATCCAAAACAAAAATACTGAAAATTTTCTAAGTACTCTCTGGGAAAGACTAAAAGAGTGAGGCTTCATTGGTCTACAGTCAGAAAAGAAACATACCCTTCCATAAGAAGATCATAAGTTTAAAACATTTAGCACAGTGTGTGGCACATAGTAGGTATTAAGTAAATATTAGTTGAATAAATACATGACTGTATAGGCACTCACTATTTAAGGGAATCCTGCAGTCACCATGTTTTGTTTTGTTTTTTAAACCCTGAGTGGTATGGTAGATAGAACACCTTGGTTCTTACATTTACTTGCCCTATTCCCTCAGTAAATTACAGAAAGCTTCATTTTCCTCATCTGAAATTGGACAATCACCTTATAATGTTGCTGAAAGTGTTTAAAATGAGAAAACATTTGAAAGCATAGCACTGAGATTGGCACAGAATAAACGAGCCTTCTTGTAATTGTAACACTTCGGTGGGAACTTCCAGTTAGGATGGAGATGTAGGTAAACATGCTTTGCCTCCTTGTGCAACCACAGAAAAATTAAAACTAGACCTAAAAACAAATAACACCCAGACCCATCAGAAAATCAAGCTGTATGGAAGTCCAACAACCAAGGATTTAAAGAAGCCACATTCATCCAGACAGGTGACTTTTCTATAATATAATAGGCCATGCTACTAAGAAAAGAAGTCAACGCAGCTCTACCTAATACAAAGAAAGAAACACAGGGAGGCTGCCAAATTGAGGCGACAAAGAAATATGGTCCAATGAAAGAACAGAAAACAAAAAGCAAAAAAAGGACTAAATGAAACAGACACAACCAACCTATCAAATGCAGAGTCCAAAACATGGGTGATGAGGATGCTCAAAGAACTCACTGAGTATGGCAGCAAAATAAAAAAGAGCTAGGAAGAAATGAAAGTTACACTGAGTGAAATAAAGAAAACTCTACACGGAACTAATAGTGGTGGGGATGAAGCTGGGATTCCAATCAATGATTTGGAACAGAAGGAATAAATAAGCATTCAACCAGAACAGCAAGAAGGAAAAGTAATTTTTAAAAAAGAGGATAGTATAAGGTTCCTCTGGACATCTCCAAATGTACCAACATTTGGATCACAGGGGTGCCAGAAGGAGACGAGGAAGAGCAAGAAACTGAAAACGTATTTGAAAAAACAACAAAAGGAAACTTTCCTAATTTGGCTAAGGAAATAGAAATACAAGTCAAGGAAGCACAGAGAATCTCAAACAAGTTGGACCTGAAGAGGTCCACACCAATACACATCATAATTAAAATGCCAAAGCCTGAAAATAAAGAGAGAATCTTGAAAGCAGCAAGAAAAAAGAAGAGAGTCACCTACAAAGGAGTTCCCATAAGACTATCACCTGATTTCTCAAAATAAACTTTGCAAGTAAGAAAGGACTGGCAAGAAGTACTCAAAGTGATGAAAAGCAAGGACCTACAAACTATATTACTTTATCCATCAAAGCTATCATTTAGAATAGAAAAACAGATGTGGGGGACTGCCCTGCATGGTTTCTGGAATTGTAGCCTGGCCACAAGCTAAGCGCCCCCAGGAGGCCTGTGAGTCTTGACTGGAAGATCAGGGAGGCTGGAGACAGACATGACCGAAGGCCCATTCAGGGAGTTCCCGTAGGAACTGGATTTAAAGAATGAATATTCTGCTTTGAAGCTTGCTCTGTTTTTCTCATCTCTTAAATTAGCTATAGACCCTGTGTAACATTAAGTACTCAGAAGGTATATTCGCTTGATGTCCATATAGTGCCAGGATGTCTAATGGACTATGACCCAGAATGCTCACTGTGTTCCTTACATTGTTATTAGTAACCAGTGATTGTTAACAGTAATCCAAGCATTTGAAATTGATTGATGATTTGTGTATCCTGACTCTGTATCCCCTGGATACACTCAATAAAAGAGCTTGAAAGGCTTGATCAGGGCTTTCCGCCCCTAGATAGATCAGCAACCTTTCCTCCTCCCAGATGAAATACAGTGTTTGGGTTGCTTATTGTCTCTCATCCATGATCCTGAGACCACTGCTGGACAGTGAGTTTCCACCGAGCCGAGGGCATTGGGGGTGATTCGCCTCAGACAGATAAAGTGCTTCCCAGACAAGGTAAAGCTAAAGCAGTTCATCATCACTAAACCATTATTACATGAAATGTTAACGGGACTTATTTAAGAAAAAGATCAAAACTATAAACATTAAAATGGCAACGAATTCACAACTATAAACAACTGAATCTAAAAAAACAAACGAAGCAAACAACCAGAACAGGAACAGGATCACAGATATGAAGATCATTTAGAGGGTTATCAGCTGGAAGGGGGAAGGGGAAGAATGGGGGGAAAGGTGCAGGGATTAAGAAGCATAATTAGTTGGTACAAAATGGACAGGGGATGTTAAGAATAGTATAGAAAATGGAGAAGCCAAAGAACTTATATGCACAACCCATGGACACGAACTAATGGGGGGATTGCTGGAGGGAATGGGGGTACCAGGCAGAGGGGGACAAAGGAGAAAAAATGTAACTGTAATAGCATAATCAATAAAATATATTAAAAATAAAAAAATAAAACTGGTGAGAGAGCCAAGAGGACATCATTCTTATCTCCTATAGATTAGAGAATATGCCAAGTTCTCATCCCTACACTCAGAAGAAAAAAGAACCTGTATGTGTGTAAACTCACACACAACAAAATGGTTTGATTTATCACACTTTGAGGTAGGAGAAATTCAGGGTCTCCCAATTCTCCTAGGAGTCCCTCCCCACTAACATCTCCCTACCTCTAGCTACAGCCAGTGTCCCTGTTCCCCTTGCCTCAGTGGTTCAATCCCCAGACATCTCCTTTCTTTCTCTCACTGACTCTGATCTGAGCCCTCCCAAGCCCAGCTCTCCAACATGGCTAATTTTCCAATAACACCAGTCTGATCTTCTAAATCCTGTTCAGTTTACTGATTTCTTATTATCAATGTCATCAAATCCATTTTTTAAAAAAGTGATGGTTTTCAAGGCCTCCACCATCACCTGCCTATTCCCTCACGTTTCCCTCCACGCCACTCTCTGGTCCTTGCCTTGGTGTTCACTTCACCATCTGTAGTCAGAGAAGGCTGACTTTACTGCAGATGAATCATATCTTTACTTAAAGATTTTGACCTTTGTCGAAGGGCAATGAAACTCCAAAATGGGACTTTGAATTACTGTCATCTGCTCACATTTTAGAGTAAATGAGTTTTCAGATTCTCAGGGTAGGGAGAATGGTGGTAAATTAAGGTTGGCAAGGACAGGAGGATCCCAGACACCATTAAGATAAAAAGGTTATGGAGTCTGGGATTGACCGATTTCCCCTTCTCAATCAATATCCCTTCTTCTTTGTTCCATTTCGCACAAGTGCTTTCTCTTCTGCATCTTCTGGCCATTCTGTAAGGCACCCAGGTCATGCCCACTTCTCGAGGCAAAGTCACAGATACACACTCTCTTCTGACCTTCCACAGAACCCACGGTCTGTCCTCCCCACCCTCTCACTTAGTAGTGTTGTACTCCCCATATTGCTCTCTAACTTTCTCCACAAAGTCCTTGAGGACAGGGACTGTGCCTGCTTCCCACCTGGTAATTGATTGGTAAATATGTGACCAATATTCCAGACTACTGACTAGTCATTGCCACTCAGGGCTACTTGAACTTCAGCTCTGCTGGTTTTGTTTGGGCAGCACTTTTAACTTCAGGTAAGATGGACAATCTGAAATGCTGCACACACATCTGTCCCCTACCAAGTAGGCCTTTCTATTGATATTAAAAGAAATGGGAAGGGACATTACTCACAGATAAAACAAAAATATACCTGAACTCAAAACAAACAGCAAAACAAAACTCATACCCAAAGAGAAGAGTAAAAGTAGAAATCAATCTAAATAGAGAGGAGATGATTCCTACTAATCTCACTTTAGGGCCTCCATGAAGGGAGGCAAGAGGAAGATTCAAATGGAGGGCAATATTTGTGTAAGTATTACCTAACTACATTTACATTCATTGAAACGTTGATATTTGGGATCATGAAAAAAAAAAAAGCAGCAGGATTTTTAGAACAAGGGTTACTGAAACTCATGCTTCTTTAATCCAAAGAATTTATGGAGCTTTGTACCAAAATAAAGTTCCCTTGTAGCAACCTAGCCCAGAACTAGCCAACCGAGAGACAGACCTTCGGTCGTTTTCAGATTCCAGAGCAGCCTCTGCCACCGCCACCCAGACCCCCTTCTCGAGCTCAGGCTTTCAAGACTGCTCCCATGCCTTGGGCCAAATGTCGGCGTTTCCGCACTTTCTGCAATTAGGCAGGACCCTAAGCAAATTCCCAGGAATAAACAAGAGCCACAAGACACCAGGAGCTGGGCTGCGGGAGGAGAGGGTCCTGGAGGAGGAGCGTGGGCGGGAGGGATGAACTTTGCTGCTGCTGCAGGCGGGCCTGTCACTCCAGCTGACAGGAGGCACCTTCACCTTTAAGTTCTTAACCAACGCAGCGCCCCCAGAGAGAAAGTACTTAGCTCGAGGGAAATAAACTGGAAGAGAGAAAAACGAAGACTCTGGAGTTGCGCGGGGAAGCACCTGCCCTGGGCAGGGCCGCCTGTCCAGGCCCCGGGCCGCGCTCGGGCTCGGAGCCCTAGAGAAGCTCTCGCTACCTGGCGTCCGGCTCTTCCTCCGACTCCTCGGCTGTCTCGTCTTCCTCCACCTCGGACTCCTCCTCGGTCTCCAGCCCTCGAATCGTGTCCTCGTCCCCGTCGGAGCCGAGAGAGGTCTCGGCGGCGTGGTTGCTACTGCTACTCGCCATCGCGTCCTTCCCGGGCCAGACCGGAGCCGGAGCCGCCCGCGCCGCGCCTGGTGTTCTCCCTCTGACTGCGCCTCTGGCCCCGGGGGAGCGGCTCGGGTTCCCGGCCCAGGGGCCGGGCGAGCCCCGCGACTTTAAATAGAAGGCGTCAAAAAGTTTCGCCACCGAGCTCTGGGGCCCGGACTCGGCTTCTCCTCTTCCCCGCGCGTCTGCCAACTTTTCCCGGGGCCTCCCGCCCTAGTTCAGGCAGATACCTGCCGAACCCTTGGGGCAACTTAAGATCACTCTCCGCTCCTTGCAAGGGGCGCAGGCTCCGGCTGGCAGCGATTGGAAATGGAAAGGACAGGCGCCCGGCCCCACCTCTTTCCTCTACAGTGGGTTTGGTATGCTTTGTTTCCAGCCAAGCTACTTGATGGAGTGGAGCCTTTATCCCATCAAGTAACTACGCTTACTGAGCACAGGACTTACTAGTCAGGCACTCAACTAAGGGTCTCACTTTCACAACCCGCTGTGGCAGAGGTGCAATTACAATGCTGGTGTTCTAGAGAAAACGGAGGCTCAAAAGAGCTTGGGTAGCTAACTTACTCAAGGTCTTGGGGTTTAGTCAAGGGACCTGGAAGTTTTTTCTGAAATTCAACCCAAAGATCCCTAGACCTTTGGTTAGACCACTTCACTCCATGCTTGAAACTCAATGGCTTCCCCCTAAATCAAGGGCTACCGCCCAACCTCCTCAGTAAAATAAACACTGCACAACAACCCATACCTCTGACTTGCCTGTTCTACAGAAGTCATGAGTTCCCAACATTTATCGAGTTATGCCCCTGTGCCTTTACTTACATAGTTCCTTCTGCTTAAGTTTCTCTCACCTTTATTTACCGGTTACTCATCATTCAAGATCCCTGAAATCCCCAGGTTAAGTTCAGTAACCATCTTCCAGGTTCCTACAATCCTATATTCAAATAATGTTTCTTTCCCTCAGTAGACTTTGTAAGTTTGTTACTTACCTTTGCTCTGTCATAACCATCTCATACAAGCCTAGGAGCTAACAAAGTATGTAGCACATTGTAGGCACTTAATAAATCTTCTGTGAAATAAGAGCAGGACCAGACCTGCTGCGTATGTATAGCAGGTAGAGATAGCTTTACAATACATAAAGATGTTATTCTTTTCATGAGGATGATTTTATGGCTAGAACGGCTAACTCTATTCAGAGAATTGTTAAATATGATGAATATGTTAGGTAGTGTTCACCAGTTACACTAGCTTGTATGCATTCAATAGACCTGTAGGCAAAGAACTGCAGATAGTGCAGATACAGTACAGAAGCATCAGCTAGTGTGCAGAAAAGAAGAGAGCAGTCCAAGGTTCACTAAACCAGGGTGAACAGCAGCAACCTTCATTCTCCTAACATAAGTGAGGGTTTTCCAGTAGTAATCCCAAATGACTGCTCACCTAGGACAAAAAGGAATTCCACAGCAACTAAGGGAATCTGTTAAACAATAATCAAAACTACAGGTATCCACTGTACATTCCTTCCACTTGACGCAAAATTTCTTGGGAACACAAATTAAAGTCACTAAAATTTATTCGCAAATATCCTAGTTCAAACTAATCCAAAATTTAGCATTGCAATGCAGATTGCACATTTTTAACTTTCTGATACTACTCTTGAGTAACATGAAAATATACAGAAATGGGAAGATCAACATAAACAGAAAATAAAAGAATGTATTATTCACATGATTGAATAAGTAATTCATACTGAAAATAATTTAAAAGTCTAAAGAACTCTCATATATTAATAGCCCACTCATCTGATATGCTTGGCTGTCACATGTATATAATCTTAGGTTTAAGCTTACTGATTTTGAACTGGGTATAAGTCTATTAACACTGATCTATTTTTCAGCAAAATAGTTGAAAACCAGCAGCAGTAAAATGAGCTGTGTGTGGGGTGGAGTTGGGGGTCCTTTGAAGGATGAGAAAACGGTGGCAATGAAGGAGTCCACACCTCAGTAAATTTGGTGGATAGGGAGGGGCTTTATTTGGAAATGTCATAGTACTGTAGAGGTAGAAGGCCCTACACACCTACCCATCCCCAAGAGTTGCCCAGAATTACTATAGAATACTATGACTGTTGTTTACTGTTTCTAATGATTACCTGGAGTCATCATTAGAATATTAACTATATTCAAAACATTCTGATAAAGAAGAGTGTTGCACAGTGTATGATACACTTTAAGAAAATTTCCAAGAAAAGGAATATAATATATAAAGCTTAATTGTTAACCATCAGTAATCTAAAAAGATTCACCTACATAGAAAGCTTCATTCCCACTAATGTCAGAGAAATAGGGTGTTAATGTTGTTAGCTGGCTCAATGGACCTGATTCCAAGACACTTTGTATAAGCAAAATAATCAAGCAAAATAACCTCAAAAATAAAGACTTACACACACACACACACACACACAAAACACACACATAAACAATTTCCATATATAAATTTTATTCCATTTGACATAATACAAAACTTTAAACTTAAGAAAGAAAATAAAAATATGCACCTTTTACAAGTCAAAGAAAAGCAAGTCTTAGCATTTGAATTGGTCTGCAAAAAACCCCTCAAATACATTAGAGGTATAAACTGTGCTACAGTAGGTCTAAAATAAGTTGTAGAGTCCTTTTGAAAAAGTTAAAACTGTTTCCAAGATTACTTTTCTTATTTAAATGTACAGTCACTGATCAACTTACAAATATTTACATAACCCAAAACAACCTTAATAAACACTGTAGCTTTTTCAGCAGCCACCACTATTCTTCATGTAGAAAAGAAACACTAAAAAAGATACCTTCACAAACATTAAGCCTTTATTATAATAATAATATGTCTTACCCTAAAACATTTTATAGAGGCTTACTGCCTAAATATTCCGGTTTAGATTACAATCCTATAACTGTACGCAGAAAAAAATCTGATACGATCATTAGGTTGTAATCTCAACTTTGATCTTTAGATTTGTTGCTTCGTGTCACAGGGAAAATAAAAGCACGAAAATGAGAAGTAAAGCTAAAGTGCTTATTGCACTGAGTTACCATAAAGCACAGGAGATGTAATTTTTTCAAAATGCCTATACTGAACTAACTTTTTTAAACAATTAACTAACTGCTGTACAATACAGAGTTAGTATTCAGCTTACTTACAGTGCAAAAGGTATTTTTGTTACAAAAAATTTAAAACAATCTCAAAAGTACATCAAAAGCATGTGAGGTACTAATGAAATGCTAATACAGACACACCCAAAGCCTCTATTCTGGTGAGTCAAGTGAAGACTTAAGGCAGTTGTCCAGTATTTCATGCCTCTGCAGTGATTTCATTGAAATAAGATTCCATTTTACTTCAAGTAACTGAATAACTGACTTGAATCTTCACTTTCCTAGAACAGACAGGCAACAAACTATCTACTATAGATTACACTTCCCAAAATTCCACGAATCTCTTCAGTACTAGCATGTGGTACAATTAATTGAAGTTATATCAAAAACCTTTTATTTGTTCAGATAATTCCCCCAAAAATATTTTATCTGATTGCCTGAAAATTCATGCCATAATATTACTAAACATCAATGTAAACATTTTCAAAAATACATCTTTAAATCAAAGGGTTTTATTAGGAAATGTCATAGTAAAATATGCAATCTTTATATAAGTATGTCCTCTTAAAAAAAACATGAAAACAAGAACAATGAAAAGAATCTATGATGGAGGTAAATAAAATGCATGATGGTGTTACTACTGTTCTTTATTTCTCAGAAGAATTTATTAAGAAATAGAGGCCAGTCATCTTTTCAGGACAGCAGCTCTTAAAGGTAGTATACTGTTCAAATCTTTTTTGTTTTTCAATCTGTGCCATGACTGTGAGAGAAAGGAAAATTATTATATACAGAACAAAGACTGAAAGGGGAGTTAATAAAATGTTAATAGTAGTTCTCTCTAGGTTGTAAAATTTGAGGTGATTTTTTTCTTCTTTGTGTTTTTATCTCCCAAGTTTTTAACACAATTACAAGTATTGTTTCTGTCATCAGAAAATATTATTTAAAAACTCTATATCTGCATGGATGACTTCAATTCATTAATAAAGAAATGGACGTATAGGTGGTACAAAAATATCCAATTGACAATATTAACATTTATTCACAAATTTAAATAATTTCATCTAAAAGAGCAAAGTACAGGTAATTAAAACAAAACCTATGGGTTTGAGAGAGTAAGGGAAGGCCACTTCAGTATCTTATTGACTATTTGGCATCCAGTAAGCTTTTTCAATTAAAAATAGTATTTATGAAGGAGACAGTAAATCTGTAATAAAACACTTTTTATATGCCTCTAGAAAAGACAAGTAGAATTGGTAAGGAAAAAAAAAAAGAACTGAAGGAAGCTCACCCATAAATAAGAACAGCAATGTAAGCAATGCTGTTTTTGAGTTCTCAATTTAATCTGACAGATAAAAATCTTCCCTCTTGAATATTTGTTTTGTCCTGCAGAATTCCATTTATTTAAATTTTTCTATTCTGGCTGACAATTGAGAGAGCCTAATCTGAAGAACAGCTTGCAATATGATATACTTACATTTTTAATTATCATCAAATGAAGTTCATTATAGGTCTTGATAATGAAAAATTATGCCTATAAAATGATCTTCACAGTTTGCTGATCTTTTTCCCCTATGAAGCATTTCTCCTGCATGACTCATAGTATATATTTCTATCAGTCTCCTTCTACACTGTAATGTGGAATTCCTTGAAGACAGAAACCCACCTAGCAAAATTACTTCTGAATAAGTTCATAATGTGGATTAAAGAGCTAAGAAATAAACAACAGTATATATGGACATGTATGTATATATATTTCTATATATGACTGACATCAGCTTCCTTTTAATGCTACAATAAGTCCCCCAATATTTTAGGAGGAAAGAAGTCCATCAGGCTTTAGTCACTCATTTTGAGAGTTTAGAAAGTCATTATGGAAATGCTTATTTCCATGAACAGGAAAGCCACATGAATGAAACAGAGCCAGATCTCTCTAAAAGGAAAGTATACCTAAACTCAAGTAATAAATTTCCTGTTGTGCCACATTAATGGCTTCACAACACAAAAACCAGAGCTATTCTGTCCTATTACATATGTATTTCATTTTCAAAGTACACTAGTGCTCTAATGTTTTTAAGGTTTAATCTGATGCACTGTTTTACCTTTAAAAATTGATCCTTTATCATGTCAAACTTCTGCTTTTCATGTACAGCTCTGGCTGTATTTGTTCCATCAAAAGGTTCTGCAATGTTAAATGCACATACAAACAAAAAATTACTAAAATGGGAGCTTCAATTTTTTAATTTAGCCAAATATTAGATTTATGCATATTGAAGATCGTTTATATAACTATGGACTGTCTAATAAGGCAGAAAGAATGCAAGTGAGAGGAGAACTAAAAAAATAAGTCATAAACCTAAGTGTGTTAAATCTGAATCATAAAAGTGGATAAGATTTCTAAAGAATTGCAGAGGGTCAAAACCTACCCTTTAGGGAATAAAAATAAGTTAAAGAATTAAAGGTTTCAAAAAGAATAAAGCACTATATCCAAGAGAAGTGATCAATGTCAAATATCACAGAAAAGTAATTTTAAATTTAATTTTAATTTAAAAAACCACTGATTTGTCAAGCAGGAGAAAGGTCAATACCTTTGAAAGTAGAGGCTTAAGACTGGTGAGGATAGAAGACAGTGCAGAGAGTTATGGTGTGAATAGATGGTTTAGGAAAAGATTCAGTGAGAACAGTAACTTGTATGACAAATTTGGCAGTGAAAGAAGAGAGAAAAACGGGATAGCTAAGTAGAGAGGACAGGAAGAGTTTTAGAGAACAGCATCTTCAACCTGACCCAACTCACCCTTCACCCACAAGATAAGAGGTAAGAGTCCACATAGAGAAGACAAGGAAACTGAAGATGACAGTGAGAAAAGGAGGCAAACTAAAGGCAATAGGAATAAGAGATGGATAGCTGAAATAATACCATAGGAGGTAAAAATTACTTGAGTTGAAGAATTTTGGCACTGAAAAAGAGAACAAGAAGTACTTAGGGAAGTCAGTAGGATCAAGTCAAAAGAATGTTTCAAGGCTAAGAAGAACTATGTGTTATGTGTGCCTTAAAGCTGAGAATGAAGTTACTATAGTAAAGAGGAAAGTTACCTGGGAGGAGTGTGAAATCTGACAGAGCAGTTAACTAGATTTGTCATTCAACCTAAGCAGGCCCATAATTTTAAAAACTCCTTTTGTTTATTTTTTATTGCTTAGAAGGGCTATTTTAAAAAGGAGTTTATTGTCACAGCACTGTTTTTTCAATAGAATGCCATATGTCAAGTTATCAGATCACATCTAGCACAGCACTTTATAACACTGTTTAATATTCAAAAGAACACAAGTAACTAAAATAATACAATATATACCACTGTGCAATTTAGTGCCCAAACACCAAAGCAGATTCACTACATATTCATAAATTCGTAAGATGTGGTATATAATCCAATGTTAAAATATTCTAAATTTGATGTTTTCCTACAAATGCTGAATCTTAACCCTTTATTTTTTACCTCAAAATTTAAAAAAGTCATCAACTTGGCACCTGTGAGAACAATTTTGCCTTTTGAAGTCAGTTTCTCACTGACTCAAAGAAATATTCAACTACATGTAAATTAATTTTAGATAACAATACTTCAGAGCATTTAATTTTTAAAGTAAAATCAATTTCTATTCATAAAAATCTAGCTTGTGTTAGGAATCAATATTTTAAGTAAAAGTATTGGTTTTATTTCAATCCGAGAATCATCACATGAAGATATTTTCTTCCACCTGTAAGTCATGAAATTAAGTTTCCATCAGCTACAAGCAGGAGAGATGCATAAAGACTGCTCAAATCTTATCAACTGGAAACACTAAACACCTAAATTCATGTTTGTTATTTCCTACAAATAGAGAATTTAAAATTATTTTGGAGGTGGGCAAAGGGTGGGGGGAGGATGGTGGAAACACCTATAATAGTGTAAACAATAAAGTTAAAAAATTGAATTAAAATCTTATAGCTAAAAGACTCGTAAACCATTTCAGAACATAAACTTATTACTTTATAACAATATAAAATGAAATTATTCAAGTAATTCTCTTAGAACCATGATGATAACTGAATGATAGTCATTGTGGGAAAGCTACCTTCTACACAGATGTATTTATTTCTCCATTCAATACCATCAGGTCTAGGAATGGCTTTGGCTTCACGAACTGAAATCATCTGACTGTTCCAGCTATAAGAAGAAAAACATTAATCATGTTAACTATTTTAATTTCCCCTTTATTATTTTTATTGTATCAGTAGTAAGGCCTAGTCTGATTTTCTCAAAGAATAATGAAACTTGCCTCAACCCTCAAGCAACAAAATCCCTATTTTCCCTTCTCTACTTTTTTCCCCAAAGCACTTATAGTCTAACAATTTTTTAGATGATTGTTCTTTATGATGTGTCTTCAATATGCTAAATTATTTCTGTATTTTTCCACTGTTCAACTAGTTGTTTAGTATAAAGTAGGCACTCAATACTTGTTTATTGAATAAATATAAAAAATAAGAATGTGTAAGCAAAAAATATAAAAACTATATTCATTGTTAATACCCCATTAAGAATTTTTTATTTAAGAAGAGGTAATTTTCTTGTGTTGTTTTCTGATATTATTAAGTAATTTTTGTTCAGGTACATACCTATTTGTATGATTTGGGTAAAAAATTTCTGATATTTTCCAATAGAAGCAAGTAATGCTGGTTTAAGAAAACAAAATTAATACTCTATGAAAACAATACACCATGAAAACATGTATTATTATATATAGATGTAGCAATTAATAGTGAAGTTTTATTGAAGTAAAATAATTTTTATCTGTATGTCTGAAGGCAAACTTTCTAGTCTTTAGTACGTACTAACATTACATTGTTTTTTAAAAGATTTCCTTACAATTATAATAGTTTTGTACAAGTACTATTTTCTTTCTTCAAGGATCATTCTGACATGTATGACTACTCAACCTGTATACGAGAAAAATTAGTTTGAAGATTAACTGATGTCATTTTTTTTCAGCCCTACTTAGCTTCCCCTGCCATTTCAATAAGAAAAGCAAGACCCCATGGGACTTTCCAAGGCTAACACTTGCCCTACTCTTTCTGTATTTCTTAGAGAAGCCATAAGAATATAATTGTGGGTCTAGTATGGCATTTGTTTCTGGAAAACTGGTTAGATTCTATGTTAAATATTCAAGAAAAAAGAAAATATTGCATCTTGTTAAGTTTGATCATGGAAAAGAATCCCCAAAGTATGGTTTTCTACATTTTCTTATCAAGAGTAGAGTTTCGAGCCCTGACCAGCTGGCTCAGTTGGTTGAAGTGTTGTCCTGTACACCAAAAGGCTGTGGGTTCGACTCCCCAGTCCAGGTGCATATGGAAGGCAACTGATCTATGTTTCTTTCTCATATCGATGTTCTCCTCCCCTCCCTTCTCTTCCTCTCTTCTCTCTAAAATCAGTATACATATCTTTGGGTGAGGATTAAAAAAATAAAAAGAGTACAGTTTATAAATACAGGGTGTGACAAAAGTAGGTTTACAGTTGTTTGTATGGGAAATAATGCAATAATTAATAAATAGTAATACAAGAATAAACTCTGTTTCGCATACTCACAACTATAAACCTACTTTTGTCCCACTCTGTACTTTTCATAGATAGCTTTATGTTACTTAAAATTATATATCTCAGGATTTATGCTTTTAAAAAATAAGTGGCTTGTCAAAGAAAATATAGTTAGCATTGGTTATAGGAAGATGTTTTAGATCCTTCATGTATAGCACTATGCATTCAAAACAGAAAAGAAGTACCGTAGTCCCTCTCTATAACACAGTTCACTTATCGCAGCCTTACTGTATAGCGGGATTCTTAAAAATATTATATTTAATTATTTATCACGGATTTTTTGCTCTATCACAGGATTTTGAGGTACTGGTTCGGCTCAGTGGATTGAGCGTCGGCCTGCGAGCTAAGTGTCGCTGGTTCGATCTTCCAGTCAGGGCACATCAGAGAAGGAAAACTCTGATTCCAAAAACCTCCGCTGCCTTGCGGCATACCTCTTCAGGGGAAAGGCTAAGGGAGTAAACCCCGACAGAAAATCCGGAGCCGGAGTCCCTAAGGCGGTTTGACGTTGTGGTCAACACCGGCAACTCCTGCGGCGCACCTGAAGCCAAGCTGTATTGACTCCGTCTTTCCCTTGGATCCCTCAGCTGCGAAGAGAGGGGGGGTCTGCTGCATGGGCAACAGCAGACCCTCCATATCACCCTGCCCAGGCTCTGTAGCTTCAGCTTCACTGGAGAGGACACTCCAGCGTCATCGCAAGATGTCGATTCCACACGGGAGGAGACAGATACCGTGTCACTCCCGAGTCGGACTGCACAGCCATTCTCGGCGGTGCAGATAGACTCTTAAGAAGCTACACCATCGTCTCTCGAGGCTCTGTAGCTTCAGCTTCACTGGAGAGGACACTCCAGCGTCATCGCAAGATGTCGATTCAACACGGGAGGAGACAGATACCGTGTCACTCCCGAGTCGGACTGCACAGCCATTCTCGGCGGTGCAGATACTTTTTTTTTTTTTTTTTTTTTCCAGATTTAATGTGTTTTATTGATTAAAATATTACATTTGTGCCCCTTTCCCTTCCCTCTGCTCCCCTCCACCCGGTGGCCCCCTCCCTCCAGTTGTCCCCCCCTTTTAGATTATGTCCATTAGTTGTGCTTACAGTTCCTCCCAACCTCTCTCCGTCTATTCCATTCCCTCCTACCATGATCCCCAATTCCTATATCATCTCCCTCCCTCTCCCCACTCCCCCTCCCTGTTGGCCTCCCCCCACTATGTTTCCCTTACCCACAGTTCCTTTTCCACTCTCGTTGCCTGTTTCGTTTGCCTTTGTTTCATCTCCCTAGCTTCTGTTTTTTAAACCAGTCCCTTTAACTTCTCATATAACAGTGGTTTGGATCTAATGAACTCTTTCAGTTTTATTTTGTCCTGGAAACACTTTCTCTGTCCTTCTATTCTGAATGACAATTTCGCTGGATAGAGTATTCGTGGTTGTAGGTTTTGGATTTTCATTACTTTGAATATTTCTTGCCAGTCCCTTCTTGTCTGTAGGGTTTCCCTTGAGAAGTCAGCTGATAGTCTAATTGGGACCCCTTTGTACATAATTCTTTTCTTCTCTCTTGCTGCTTTTAAGATTCTCTCTTTATCTTTAATTTTTGACATTTTGATTATAATGTGTCTTGGAGTGGTTCTCCCTGGGTCCAGTCTCTTGGGAACTCTCCTTGCTTCCTGGATCTGCAAGTCTATTCCCTTCCCCAAGTCTGGGAAGTTCTCCTTTATTATATTTTCACTCAATTTTTCAAGTTCTAGTTCATCTTCCTCATTCTCTGGCAAACCAATGATTCTTATGTTGGGCCTTTTATAGCTGTCCCAGAGGTTTCTGATCCTCTCATTGTTGCTTGCCATTTCCTCTCGCTGCATTGGTTGACTGCTTGTTCCTTCTCCATATTCCAGTTTGTTGAAATGGACTCTGGATTCCTCACCATCTGTCTCGTATGTGGTTTTGTTCCTTTCGTTATGAAAGTTTTTCGCTTCTTTCATATCTTTTTCCTGCTCTTTTGTGAATTCTGTAAGCCACCTGATAACAATGGCCCAGAACTGAGCCTCTGACAGGTTTCTTATCTGTTCATCTGTCAGGTTCTCTATCTGCTGCCTGGTGAGTTGTGTTACCGGGATCTCTATAGTTGCCTGCCTCATTTTGACAGATGCGTTTTGTTTTCCTGGGCCGGCTGTCGGGGGCAGGGGGCAGTGCCTTCGTACGCGTCACAAATCAGCGACCGCCGGCGCCTGCCTGTCCGCGACCTATTTCGCCGCCCTGTGGTGCTTTCTGTGGGGGCGGGGGTCCAAGATGGATTCACACAGTTATTCAGCTAGGAGACCGGGATCCGTCCTCCCGCCCCCCTGGGCCTCACTGTTCAAGGCGATGCTGCGGCTGCTCCCCAGCGCCCGGAGTCGCGCAAGCCAGGGGCTTGATTGGAGTCGGGCACGCCAGGGGCTTGATTGCCTCCAGGATTTTTCGCCGCCCCGCGCCGCTCCGCGAACAGCTTTGCCTTCTTTAACTCTTACCTGCCCAAATGGCACCGCTGGTTTATGACTTCATATGTTGGGCTTCCGTGTAGCTTTATTTTCTGGAATTTCTAGTTATCCTTTGTTTTAAAGTAGTTGTATTCCACTATAGTTGTAGAGGGAGACCTAGCGTGTCCGTCTAAGCCTCCATCTTGGCCGGAAGTCGCAGATAGACTCTTAAGAAGCTACACCATCGTCTCTCGAGACGGACGGCTGCCGACAACGATACGTATGTTGTTAAAGTAATGGAGGTTTAAGAGTGTAGAATATGTTTAAGAACATAAGTAGTGTTTATAAAAGTGTGGAAAAGGTTAATAAGGGACTGGGAATGGTTTATAAGTGTGCAGGAAGGGTTTATAAAGCCTTAAAATATATATAAATTCTAAAATAAATGTACGGTTCCTACTTCGTGGATTCTCACCTATCGCGGAGGGGGGGTGATCTAGAACGTAATACCCATGAGGGAATACTGTATTCTGTCCGTGATCAATTATTAAAATCCCTCCTTTGTATATTTTCTCAACTTTCCTACCCCCGCTCTTGCTTCACTGAACTTACTTGGCTGAAACACAACCATAATTAAATCTTGTCCACTCCAATCCCTTCCCATGCAGCTAAACATGCCTAAAGAAAAAGATGCAACGCTGCTGACCTTTAAATTCACGATGTCTTAGCTCAAAGGACTCTCTAAATGCTACTACATACCAATCATACTTTATTTCCAGTTTCTTTATTCTCCTACACGACAATTCATATCTTGTCCTCAGTTCTCAAATATCCTCCCTCATAACCATTCCCAGCTGATGTTCATGCTTCATCTCAGTAAAAAAACCTAAAGCAATCAAGACAATTTCCCCTAGCCCCCACCACATAGATGCATCTGTGTCCATATACATATTCTGCTTTTTCTCATTATTATCTGTGATCCTATTCAACTTGTGTTCTCGATTCCAACCCTTTTTAAAAACTTTTATTTCTCACCTGAAGATAAGTTTTACTGATTTTAGAGAGAGGATGGGGGAAGGGAGAGAGGGGGAGCAGAAGGGAAGAGAGGGAGAGAGAGGGGCGGAGAGAAAGAGAAAACATCAATGTGAGAGAGAGATGTTAACTGGTTGTCTCCCGCTATTTGCCCTGACCGGGATCAAACCTGCAACCTAGGTATGTGTCCTAACTAGGAATCAAATCCGCAGCCTTTTGGTGTACAGGAGGACACTACAACTAACTAAGCCACCCAACCAGGGCAATTCCAACTCTTCTTGACTCAAACAAGTATGTACACTGTTTTAATAATTTACTGTGTCTTCTTCTGGTATCATCAATTTTGCCATCAAGATGGACTGCTTATTATTTGTAAAAACAAAACCAAAAACTCAACCCCACTTAATTGTTCAATTTCTATTCCACTTTTGTGCTCCCCTTTAGAAGTATGTAAATTCCTCTAGAGTTTGTATACACTAAATTATCAGTATCTAATTCTCCTGTTCTCCCTTCAGCCCACACCAATGATGCTTTTTATCCCCATTATTTTACAGAAACTGCTCTTGCCAAAGGCCCAGTGAGTGGTCTCCATATGAACCAATGTACTAATGATCAGCTTTTATTTCTCATTTTGTACTTGATCTATCAAAAAATGTGACACAGATAATCACTCCCTTCTTGAAACTTTTTTTTCTTGGATTTCAAGACACTACATTCTATTGGCTTACCTTCTACCTCAATGATTCTTCCTTTTTATATTATATATTAGTTCCTTCTCATCCCTAACCTCATTTGTACTTCATCTCTGTATTATGAAATTTTTCAAAGAAAAACTGAAAAGCATAAAGTTCAAAAACAGTTCAACAGTTGTTAACATTTTGCCACATTTACTTGTTTGGGTATATATATGTTTCAAATTGAACCATCTATTAAGCTGTAGATAACACAAAACTTCATGTCTTTATCCTTCGGCGTTTATTTCTTAAGAATAAGACCATTCTCCTTTATAATACCAACAGCATCTAGAAATTAACAGTAACTCAAATACCTCTTCATACTACAATGTAAGCTCCATAAAGGATTCATGCCTGTTTTGAGTTATTATCTCTCTCTCTTCATGCCTGTTTTGTTAACTGCTATAATATATCCCCAATAAATAAAAAATAGTTTGGTATACAGTAGGCACTCAATGATTTACTGATTAAATAGTGAAAGAAAAAAAGGAGAACAAAAAGGGGATCAAAAACTTGGGTCTTTGTAATACTCCTTATTAAAAAATGCATGTGTTGCTCTGACCGGTGTGGCTTACTTAGTTGGGCATCATCCTGCAAAGCAAAAGGTTGTCAGTTCGATTTAGATTGAGGGTTCAGTCCCCAAATGAGGCAGGTACAAGAGGTGACCAATTGATGTTTCTCTCTCACATCAATGTTTCCTTCCCTCCCTTCTCCTCTCTAAAAAAATAAGTAAAAGTTAAAAAAAAAGAAAGAAATTCTAAAAAATTGCAGGTGTTTAAGTATGTAAGTATGTATTTTTAATTCAACAGATAGACTAGCAATAATGACACGTGATTAGGCATCCAGGAAACAAAAAGAATTATAAAACAGGTACCTTTTAGGGTTCATAGTCTTTCCACTATCTATGAGTCTGTAATATTTAGAACTTAAATTTTTCTTTTGTTTGGCTAAAATACAAAATTATTATGTTCTAACTGCATTTTTTTCAAGATTCCCTGAGTTACCTGAGTCTTCCTCCTCTTCCCCCCATTTTGTCAGTTCCCTGTTCCCAGGTACAGTTTTAGTTTTAGAAGCCTGGATTAGGAGAAAGTTGTGAGTGAAGTAGGTAAGAAATTCTTAGTAATTTTTAAATGGCCATATAAAATTTCTGTAACATTTATACAGCATATGCAAGTATCACTTAAAAGGTACTTAATTATGTCTTCAAGTATAGAGAATTATTAATTGAATATTTCAAAGTTAGAAGAAATCCTTACAAACATTTCTAACAGCTGTCAGAATTCTGCACAGCATTTAGTTCATTACCATGACTACATCTTGGTTGTGTTCCCTACAGTCAAATTTCTGGAAATATCTGGTATGAAACAATGCATTTGACAAAGGAACTTCAAGATGAAAGAGTAGAAGATGGCTCCTAAATCATGTATCAGAGAGATAATAAATGCAAACAAAAGTTCAAAACCTTTTTCAAACACCAGCATCCTAGGCCAGTATCATTTGGCACAGCAAACTAGTTTCTGCTAATGCTAAAACAAACACACAAACCTGAACACCTACCATCTTGTTTCAGTCCAACAGGCAGTGATTTTCAAGGTATTTGTACGCAGGTGCTCTAATCCTAAACTATACATGGAAAAATTATAACTTTCTCCTACGGCTCCTTTTCTCTCTACACAAATTTCTCCCAATCCCTAATTTATATAACACAATAGAGGATGTCAATATGGCCTATCAATTTAAATGGTAGTTTTGTAGTGAGACCTGAACTTGAATTTCAATTTTCTCACTATATGCTGTATTGCCATGGGCAAGCTTCAAGTACACAAATTCCCTAAGCTTGACAGGGTGTTATTTTGAAGTTTAAATGACATAACATATGGAAATCATTCAGCCTACTCTAAGGACACTAGGTAAAGAAACACCCATTGAACATCAGCTATTGTTATTGCAATATCTGAACAAATTACTTTTACAGTTTCTCATGTCCCATGTTTGATACAGTCCTAAATCTTTCATCATCTTTATACAAATGAAGTCTCCTTCCTTTTTATCTTTGTTGCCTGATCTTATATTTAGATCATTTTTAACCTGGACTACTACAACTTCATTCTTACTCAACTACTCTCCTCTAGCACTTTTCCTACTCCTTTGCTTAATCTAATTCAGTAACTTTTAGTCATCTTAAGAATCATTGAATCATGTCCATAATCTGACCTGCTGCTTTAAAATTATTTATTTATAACAAGCATTTGTCAAGTCCCTACTATCTGACACTGGGCTAACTAGGTACTGGAGATGCAACTGTAAACTAAACAGGTTCAAAGTCTGATATAAGCTTTGAGAAATTTGAATGATATTTCATCTTTCATGCCCTATGTTTCAAATAAGCTTATATAAGTCAGTTTTCTTTAGTGCTACTGCATCATAGCAGATAAGACAGTATCAACGTTGCAGTCAAGTATCATAGTTAAGAGTGAATTTTTCAGGCAAAACTATCTGGAGTACTCCCTCCCCTTATAAGCTATGTGATCTTACAGCAAGTTTCTTAATCTCTCTATATGCCTCACTGGTAAAACAGGTGTAACCATTTTATATGGTTATTATGTAAACTGAATGAGGTAATACACACATATAATCTGGTTAGAACAGTTTTTCCCACCTAGTACTATTACTATTATTATCTCCTCTCCAAACCTCTTCAAAGTAGGACCCTGTGGTCACTGTACCATCCTCCTCTAGATTTGGATAATTCCTAAATCCTTTCTCCTTCCTCCTTCAAGCTTCTTTAAATTGATCACAAGAGCTGTCCACTCTATGAACTAAGAATTCCCATAAGAGCTTTCAGTTATGCCTAGTCTGAATATATACTTTAATCTTTCATATTTACACATCACCTTCTAAAAAAGAAAAAGTATTCTTTGATTTATATATATACAACTATTTAATTTAGATATCAGATATTAAGTAAATCTTTTTCCAAGTGTGTCTTGGCTGTATTTTTTACTACAAATTTGAAGTGCCTAAAAATAGATTTTCCAACCTATATGGTATCTACATAGCACTGACATATTTGGGATCACTATTAAAATCAACTAAAACTGGACTTACTAAACTATACTTTTTTATTTACTAGGAATATGATATCTATTAGTTTCTTATAATCTTTAGATATTAAATTTTGTAAGCTATACAGTTCTGGACAAGTTTACAGCATTAAAATTGACAAATATAACTTCTTGACCAAATCTGTAGCATTCACTTATATATAAATAAACACAATTTGAGGTTTCACTTACTCAAATTCTGTAGCATAGTATTTAAGAAAGCCCAGTAAGAGGTCCCCAAGATTTGATTCATTCTTTGAGAGGTAAGGAGGAACATTACATGGAACTTGATGTACAAGGTGCAGCTGTATAGCAGGACTAAAAGATTCCTGTCAGGAAAAAAAGGGGGGAAATGTAAATGTATTTAAAACACACACTAACAACTTTATAAATCCTGATCTAAAGCTCTCTGAAGAAAAGACATTTTTTAATGTCTGCAATTGGAAATTTGAAGATTTTCTTACACTTAAGATTTCACCAGTGTTTGGAGTAGGCCAGAAAGTACATGAAAAACTAAAATAGTCTAATCCTTGGCTGAGATATAGCAACCAATGGATCCATATGGTAGCAAAAGATTTTCTAACTCATAAATAAAACTTTACATACCAAAATTCCATCCAATAACATATAGGTTTCTTTACAAATGTATCTCGTTCTTAAATTATTTTTACAAGGAGCAAGTTGTACTTAATGAAGGCTATATCAAGCACAAGGTAAAAGCTTAAAATTTCTTTCAAAAGCCATAAAAATAACTTTAATATATGAATAGTACTCATACCAATTTAAAATTGTTTTTGTTTTTGTATTTTGTATCTAGGAAAAAAGAGAACACAGACGCCCAACATGAACTGAACTTGAAAAGACAATGAGGACAGGGAAGAGAAGAAAGATAGGAAACATACCAGTAAGCAATACTCAGCAAAATTTTTACTATTACATTCATAAAGGAAGTTATCATTTGCTTGCAAACCAGGACTAAACAATATACTTCTAAGAAAGAATACTAATGGGTACTTATTGTTCTTGCCTATGGTATGCTATTCATTTTCATATATAATCTTTCTTCTAATAGCGCCAAGTTCTGGCTCTAAAATACATTAAACTATAGAGCTTCAAACAATACATATCCATATGTTAGAAAATAATCTCTCTTAGGTAACTGAGACAGTGCCCTAAAGTAGGGTTTTCTAAATGTCCCATAGTTGTTTTATCCACTCATCTATTGATGGATACTTGGGCCGCTTCCATATCTTGGCGACTGTAAATAACACTGCAATGAACATAAGAGAGCTTTTGTTCTTTCGAACTGGTGTTTTGAGTTCCTTTAGATATATTCCCAGAAGTAGGATCACTGGGTAAAAGGCAGATCCATTTTTAATTTTTTGAGGTTATCTCCATACTGCTTCCCACAGTGACTGCACCAATCTCCATTTACACAGTTGAATAAATACTACTCAGCTGTGTAAAAAAAAAAGAAAATTTTATTGTTTGCAGCAGTATGGATGGACCTGGATAACATTATGCTAAGTGAAACAAGCCAGCCAGAGAAAGACACATACCATATGATTTCACACATATGTGGAATCTAATGAACAATCTAAACTAACAAGGAAAATGGAGACAGACTCATAGATGGAGAGCAGGCTGACAGCTAGTTGGGAGGAGGGGAGTGGGAGGAGAGATTAAGCAAAAAGGAAAAAGGACTCATGGACATGGATAACAGTGTGGTGATTGCTGGGAGGAGCTGGGGCATAAGGGGACTAAATGGTAATGGGAAAAATACAACGAAGATTTTTTAAAATAAAAAATGAAAGGTTTTCTGTATTGCCCTTTGTCATGAGAGTAGAAATAAATTTTTTTCAAAAAAGCAATTGGTTAAGGAAGCAGAATGGCATCTACACTTATGGTTCCCAACTCTAATAAATCAATCTTGGGTTTATTTATATCAATTCAATTAGTAATGTCTAAATAACTCCATTGCAACTAGGTTGTAAAACAGAGAAAGAGGGTATAGTGTCTACTTAATGGTAGCCCTCAAAAATCATCAGTAAAAAACAAAAAAGCAAGAAGATTAAATAAATAAATAAACCCTTCTCTACTCTATTATCTATAATGCTATCAATAATTTTTAACTACCGGGAAGTGATTCTCTCAGAAAAAAAATTCTACTCTAATCACAATTCATAGCTGGGACTCCTGAACTTGAGACTTCCCCTTCCACTTCTAACAGACTTAGTATTTATTACAAATAGATACCTTAATTGTTTCTTATACTAGGAGGAGTAGGAGAGAAGCTTCAATTTATAATAAAGAGTAAAAGCAGAAGGTAGAGCAGGTATACTGCTTCTACTACCTTTTGTCTCTTGTTATGTGTAAAATTGGACTTAACAACATCATTTAAAATTCTAAAATTTAAATACTATTTTCTGGCAAATTAAAGACTAAGAACAAGTTCAAATGACAAGGAAAAGAAAAGTGGGCCACTACTTAATAGTTCCTGCTCTGAAAGCTTCTTACTAATTTTGATTTCTAGCACCTACCACAGTAAGCATACAATTTATGAACTGATGCTGAAATGGAAGTTATTTCTTACCTAAAGTTTAAAACTGTTTGAACCTCCTTTAAAATGTTTATTTTGTTCAATAATTTGAAGACAAATATCAGCAATTGTGACATTAAAACTGAAGTTGAGAACTATTCTACTAAAAGGCTTGAATGACCTTGGACCAATTTGGCCAGCCTCCTCTTAGCGTCATTGCTCTTTTTCACACTCACATACAAAGAGGGCCATGTTATACATACTGAAGTAGAACTGAAGGAGAAATAAAAATAAAGAAATAAAGTCCGAAAGAAGCTACAGGTAAATAGGAATTCTATTTAACTCTCAAAAATCCCCATTAATGGTTCATATTACAGAAAGGTTTTTTAAGAAAAATTTCATCAAAGGTTTCTTTTTCAAAAGGGATCTCACCCACTGCACTTAAAATATTTAAGAATAATATATGCTACTTTGGATAAGATGGGGGTGGGTAGAATTTAAGCTAACTATTTGAAAGCACATAAAGAGCCAAGGGGGAAAGGAACAGCCTTAAAATTACAACCTGAATTCATGGAAAAACAATTTAACTGAAACAATGCAACATCTATTTTTAAAAGCCTTTTTTTTTTTTTTTAGATAACCAATATTTACTATTGTTTCATTTTTTTAAAATGCAGTAGACATTTTTTGTTTATTTTCTTTTTTTTTTTTATTGGAAAGACATTTTTATTACTCTTTAAAGTTATATCCTACTTTGGGATTTTAATAACCAAATGTGTAATGACTCAATTCCAATTGATATTTAAATGCTGGTATTTTTAAGGCTACATTTTTTACAATTCTCTTCAACCAATGGTAAGAAAAAATTTTAAAAGGCAATCCCTTGAAAAATAGCTTAAAAGTTTCACTCCTTTGCCAATACAATTGCCTACCAAAAATGGCCAAAATATCTTTTGCCATATTCCATCATTCTTCTGAGGCTGTGCCATAGTATCTTTATCTTCCAAGTTTGAAACCTGGATAATTAAGCACGTTATGGAATAAATTTGACTGCCTAAACTTTTATTTAACTAACTTTTACTAACTGTTCCTTAAAACAATGTATAGCTTAAATGAAAGATGACTGTTTTCTATCTCCAGGCAAACAAAGAATTTAAGTTGCATAATTTCCTAACAATTTGAATCATTAGATCCTAGAAATAAATGTTGAGGAAGGTCGCAAATTAAAAGATAAGTGATGTGGAATACTTAAGTCGAGTTTTGCCTGATAAAGAACTAAATAATATACTGAAGTTCTACCAAGCTTTCTTAATTGTATGCAGATCACCACCAATCTGGTGATATGTGTTGAAGACTGATCACTAAATTTATTTTAAATTATATCATATTTTAGTGAGATTTTAAGTTTTGAAATCAATGTAAGTATTTCATATAAAGTATAAGTGCTGTAATAAGATGGTTAAGAGCAGGAGCTTTGAAGTCAAATGACCTAGGTTTGAAACTTTGTTCTTCTATTAGTTATATGAAATCACCTAGCTTTGCAAATGTTCGGCTTCTTCATTTATCATATAAAGAAAATAAAAGTACTCATAGGGTTGTTATAAGGATAAATGATATAATGGTAAAACATAGCAGCAATAGAATTACCTAAATATTCATTATTTAGTATATGATGGGTATCATTAATATAACTATCCATTTATACAATAATACATTATTTTTATGCTGAAACTGGTAATGTACTATTTCAAAATTAACTTCCTTATGATTTAAAAAATTAAATAATGTCAACTTTAGCATAATGATTTTACTGCCATTTTAAAAAATAAACCTTCAACAAAAATTTTTAATTTGTCTTTTCTAAGATACAGTTAAAGCCTATTTTATGTAACTAATTATATGCCTCAAATTATACTTATTTTAAAACTGAGGAAGTTGCTCTAGCCAGGTGGCTCAGTTGGATGGATCATCGTCCCATACACAGAAGGCTGTGGTTGGATTCCGGGTCAGGGCACATACCTAGGCTGCAGGCTTAATTCCCAGTCAGAGTGCAGGGAAAGCAACTAAATAATGCTTCTCACATCGATGCGTTTCCCTCTCTCTCCTGCCCCCCGCCCCCAGGCTCTAAAATCAATAAACATATCCTCAGGTGAGGATTAAATAATAATAATAATAATAATAATAATAATAATAATTGAAAAAGGTTGCTATATGTATGTGTATATATGTACACATGTAAAACAATATATTTTCAATATATAACTATACAGAGAAACTCTACATTCTCAAAATTATTTCACAACTATAAAAAAAGGATTATTTTCTTACATTTCTATTCTGTTAACATAAACATCTTCCTGCAATATGAAGATACTATTAAGAAAGGAAACAAATATAAGTTGTCTTAATAAATCTACCCAGCATACGTCTAGGTAAATCTCATAATAATACAGC
Source organism: Furipterus horrens (assembly GCF_987537825.1). NCBI lineage: Eukaryota > Metazoa > Chordata > Mammalia > Chiroptera > Furipteridae > Furipterus > Furipterus horrens. Next base: position 50,658,808 of record NW_028327175.1, on the reverse strand, counting down.
TGCATTCAAATAAAGACTCCTTCCTAAGCCTAATTGAAGTTTAATATTTAAACTCTCTCAACTTCATTGCTTTAACTCAATAGTAAATACACTTCTATCATTTATGTTGCTTTTTAAAGAATTAAGTGGTAATAATAATGCTATACTACTATATAGCTTTCTGAAGGGTATATTTTTATCTTTTCTTTCATAATTTAGTATTGTAACTGAACTGAAATAATATACCAATTTTTAAAATATCTTGTAATAAATTTTGAGAAAATAAAAGTACTAAAAATATGTTGAACAATTTTGATTCCAAGATTTTTATCATTTTATAAAAATTTTGATTTTCTCTCTAGTAGAGCTCAATATTTAAGACTCTTGTTCTCTTGTAAAGAAACAGTTTTTCTTGTTAAAGTTTTAAGTCAGTCTCATTTACACAAGCTGAAATTCTGTCATATTTGCTTTTCTACATAGAAATAATCAGATATACACAAATAAAATTAATAAACTATCAAAGTTAGATAAAAAAATATTTTAGTGAATAGTACTATCATTTTGCCTTTCCTCACGCATTATAATATAATGGAAAAAAGTACCGGTTTCTGGATCCATAATTTGTGACTACACAGTTTGAATCAATCATGTAACCTTTTTAGACTTAAGTGTCTTCATCTGTGAAACAAGGAGCCTACCTTACAAGCTTAATTGTTTAGAATTAAAAGATATTCTGTATAACATTTACCATGTGCTGACAAAAAAATAGATACAAAACAATAGTTATTAGTAATAAGAAACAAGCCCATTTGCTTGTTCCATCAGATGGACCACTGAGGAAAGCACTCTACTGATCAATCAGCTGACAGGTATCAGATAAAACAAAATATATTGTTAAGATGGAGTAGTAATTCTTTATCCATGTAAACATCAATCTAATATTAAAGATATTGTGCATTAAGTATTTATGGCAATGTAACCACAAATAAAAGTCTTAAATCCAGCAAGTCTTGCTATTACCGTATTTTAAGACCTTGTGGCTGGGCTAGTATTAAAGTCTGTTGCAGGTAAGAAATTAAATTACCAACACAGTGTTGCAAAGTGTAGGGTAAGAGGTAGTGTATGCTAAGAGAAGTCAGGACTCGGTCATGGGGAGAAGCTAAATAATTAGAAAAAAAAAAAACAGAAGTAAAAATAAGGTTCTTCAAACTAGAATACAGGAGTAAGAACCTGGATGTCTTATAAAAGCAATACCTCTGTTCCTGAGCATAGTGCATTAAACTAAGAATTCATCTGTACTTTGTATTACTAAAAAGTGTTTCATGTAGCACAGAGTTTTAAGTCAGATTTCTGTAAAAGCATTTATTCAATATACATACAGTAGTCTCTCGCTATATCGCGGTTCACTTATCACGGCCTCATTGTATTGTGCGATTTTTTACAATATTATATTTAATTATTTATCGCTGATTTTTCGCTATATCGCAGGCTTTTGCATAACTGTATACGTATGTTGTTAAAGTTACATAGGTTTAAGAGTGTAGAACAAATGTAAGGTTCCTACTTCGCGGGCGGTCTGGAACGTAATACCCGCAATAAGTGAGGGAATACTGTACAATAATATTAAAAAATAAGTTTATTAGACTCTTGCATGCTGAAAAATATATGCAGCTCTTTCTATACTGAAACCTAGTTCATAAAGAAAAATAAAATTGGGACAATAAAATAAAATAGTAAACACGCAGTCATTATTTTTGACCTTTCAATAACAGCTAAAGAATCAATACTTTATAGAGGGAGAAAACCATTCAAGAATAAGGTCCAAAAATTCAAGTTACTTTTATTTCTAAACTTCCTAATGCTTTCATTTTTCATCTTTAAAAGCATACTGATCCCTAGTAATACTGGAAAATCATTATGATGGTTCTTTATAATAACAGAAATTAGTTTTAAAAGGAGAAAAATAAGATATCCAGATTCCAAAAGGATTTTATTATAAATGGTGTTTTCTAGTACATGACCCACCACATACTGGGAGGTCCCCACTACAGCAAAACTCTATTATAGTAAATCCTTTATTATCCAGAACCTTGCACGTATACATTACAATAACTGACATTCAAAAACAAGAACATCAGTTCTTCTCAATTATCAAAGATTAAGTTATATTTAATTTAGGTTCCATGTCAAGTATATTTATTCTATTTTGTGACACATACAAAATAAATAAGTTCTTTGAATACTGATCACTCAAGCTAGATACTATGTTTTTCTTTGTAATATGACCATTTAGTAAGTTTATGAAACTAAGAGGTAAAGATTATGTGATTTTAAATGGTTGGTCAAACATTTCAAACAAGTAGCCTAAATATTATTTCCAACTAAAACCAGGAACAAGGATGACTGTGGAGGAAAACAAAAATGGTAGGACTATAAAACAAGAAAACAGAATTCTGGAAAGAACACAAAAAACTGAAGAAGAAACAAAAGTATTCATATATCTTGTGAATATGTGCATTACCTATGTTTCTCTAAACTCAGACTGAGTAAAAACTAAACTTTTTCTGGTAGGTACACTTCATTTCTTGAGTATTTTCAAGTAGCTTCAGCAGGATTCTTAATATTATGCACACAAGGAGAGAGTATTAACATTACCTCTTTTGCTGTATTACTTAATAAGATCAAATAAAAGATATAGTGATTATCCAATGGTTCAATGTCTTAATTTTTCCCCCTGCTTTCAAATGCTACATACACTGGACTAAAAAACATCTACATTAACTAAAGAAATGCTGTAAAACTGTATTTTAAAATAGCATGAAGAAAACTGAAATGAGTCTGAAATGAATCCAAATGGGACTAATTTCATTCCAATTAATGATAATCATGAGTATCATGCAAAAATTCCACCATTAACAAAAATGATCAGATTGTCTGCCAATAACCAAGGACAATATCATTCTTCTGAAAAAGTATATGAAACATTTTTAATGTCCTAAGAGCTAATGTCTCTACTTGGATAGTTATGTAACTATTACTATTTTTATATTCACATTAATACTACATATAAAAAATAGTCCCACATATACTTGTCATAATATGTATTATAATAATTTATAAGAAACACTTACTGGGTAAATTTTTTGGATGGATGGAAGGATGGGTTCAGGTAGGGCTATAAAAAAAAAAAAGTTTAAAGCTTCCATGATTCATGTAATTCACTTTACAAAACAATAATTTGTCAGCTAATACCCTCAGGTATGAAACTATAAGGGTTCCTGCTAAAAATCAACAGTTTCCATATATTTTGTGAGGTCAATTCTGATCACTAAAAATTTTAATTCAGAATATATCTAATTTGACAATTTAAGGTTTGTTAATAATCTATGTATACTTTTATACAAACCAATGTTCTGTACATGGTTTCAAAATAATAGGCCATCAATAAATAGACATGCATCATTTGATCCAACATCAGACACACAAACACAAAATAGTCCAACAACAGTTCTATCACAATTGTGTCTTTATTATCTAATTTCTTCTAGTAAACAACACTAAATTTTAGATAGTTTCCAGAAACTGACCTACTGAAGGAAAAAGAAAAAAATCTTCGAGTTCATTTTTTTTAAAAGAAGGCCTCAGCAAATTTTTAAATCTAAATCAGGAGACTTGAATCAGTGTTTTCTATAAAATAAAATTTCATACAAAAGAATCATTATCTTCATATGCTACTCTGTTTTTAATTGTCATTCTTCACCCTTCAATAGCTTTACCCAAATACAACCTCACTAAATGCATTAGCAGTAACTTCACATCATAATACAGTAAATGACATTAAAGGCAAAATACCTAATATCCACAATATAATAAATAACTAATATAAATGTCATAATTACGTTAAGATACAAACAATACATTTTCAAGATTTCTTTAAGATTAAAGACCAATATAGTACCATATGGTAAACTATGGTAATTTAAGAATTAGAAAAACATTGCATATAATTAAACAAACTGAGTAATAATTTTTAATTCACTTTTAACTAGCTATTTTGCAAAAACATTTTAAAATGACTTCTGGAATATATTAACATACATATAATCAATCATTATGACCAACTCACATGATCTCCAACTATGATTATAAAGGTATAAACTTCTACTACACACTACTTAAATTTCCCTTCTGTATCATGCTTCATTCCCAAGTTGAAAATTGGAATGAAATAAAATACTGTGATAGTCGGGGAGGTTCACAGTGTATGACTGATAATATTAGAGGAAAAAACTCACTCATTACTTGCCAGAATAACTCTTAGAAAGTAAGGATACATATTTTTTCCACAAGAGGCATTAAAATGATCAGAATTCTAGAAGACCATACAAACAAACTCAAGCCCTAGTCATTTTAATTCTAAAACTCTCCGTATTTGTATAACACTTTAATGGATTTCTAATAATTTTTGTTATAATATAGATGTTAAATTGGAAAATCTTATTAGAAATTAGTTTACTTAATTAAAATCCTGAATTACTATCCTACTGAATACTCCTAATAAATTAACACTATAAATTAAAAGAGGAGGAAGAAAAGGTTACAGAAGATTTTTTTCAAAGTTTTATCTTATTCTGGAATTATAATTAGAATACTAAGAGAATAATACAAACTACTAACCACTGATTTAAGGTCTTTTAATAGACAAAGAGCCTTTAGAACTAAGCAATTTGGAAGCTTTGGGGACAGGTATGTCATTCAGTAAATCCCTGTCTGACAAATGTTAAAGATTTAAAAACACTAGTCGTTACAGAAGCAATTAGTGTAGCAGTTATTTACTAACACTATCCAGATAGCAGCCTCAAAGCAGTTTGTAGTTTTTCAAATGTTTACTCTAAAGCAACATACATTCTGGAAAAATCTGGCTGTACCATCTATTTTGGCTTCAAAATTTTGTACTTTAATCTTTTAAATTTCTCTCTCAAAAGCAAAATAAGACAAAACAAAAGCTTATTATTGCTGTATGTGAGCGACAGATAATACCTTGAGTATAGCTAATCTATAAGATTGTAATTTTCCTGCTGTTCATATGAGAGCTTTCTGGTCAGGCCATCACAAATTTACATGTGGGAATGAGCAAAGCAGGTTTACTACAGTTGTTCATATGGAAAATAATACAATAATTCATAAATAATAACACAAGAATAAACTGTTTTGCTTACTCACAACTATAAACCTACTTTTGCCTACTCCATACCTAAACACTCCATATTGATGCATCAAAAACTCAACTTTAAAAAAAGAGGATTTTGGCAGGAATAGAAAAAATAAAAATTTTTTTAATACAATAAAATTCATAGTCTCCTGGGTGGGGGGGATGAACTTGCAACACTAGGCAACCATTAATTTTGAGAATGCAAGAACAATTTTAAAATGCCTAAGAGTTCTATACCTGGTAACATGATAAATATTCCATGAAATTCATTCATATTATTATTTCTAATCAATTGATACTTTTGCTTTCATTATTCACTCTTTCTTAAATTACCATTAAAATCTCTCCTCAATGGGTTTTACCCCTCATGCTTTCATCAATCAGCTTACCTTTTCAAGCATATGCAGTCTACTACTGACTGCTGAAATTCATTCTAAGAAATGTTTTAATCTTTTCAACCTTTCTACATACAGAGGACCTGTTTCCTCTCTCTTTTCATGGCAGAAAAAAAAATTAAAGTATTTATGAAAGTTGAATGAAACTTAAAGGTCATTTAATCCAACTATTCTCATTGTCAATGAAAAAATTAGGGCCAGAGAGGTGGAATAACTTGGCCAAAATCAGAAACACCAGTTCATCATGGTACACCTGAAACAGCTCAATACACCTTGCAGACTTTTTTATGACAAAAAAAGCAACTACTTATTTCAATCTGATTTCTTCTAGGGAGGAGTAGCTTAAGTTTGCCAAAGTACACAGTTGCTGATGTCCTTTAACAAAGATCAAGACCCTAGAAATGGATGATGATAGTGCCATTAATTACAAACCAACTCAGTAAATGGGGCCATCTATCAAAAATAAAATGTGTTTAACAAAAATCTAAACCAAACTTTAACATAATTTCATTACGCTAGTAAAATACTAATGTTTAAATTTTCAACTTGCTTTCAAAACCACCTGGGGGCATCTGAGATTAAAGTATATTTTTCTAAAGAAGGCAATCAAATAAAAATTTCTAGTGTAATGTATTAAGAATGGAGAAATAGGGCACTTGTGGATGTTCATGCATGTTAAATGCTTTAGTCAAATCTAATTTTAAATCACAACTAAAACTAAACAATTATGAATAGACAATAGGTGGTAGTACATGAGGTTTCACATTTTATTCTTTATATTTTATAAGAAATATTTCTAATCTGTTCAATTTTAATAAATGTGAACTGGACAGAGCTCACTAAAAAAGCATCAAAAGTAATCCATGTTCCAGGCTGAACTGCAAAATTGGACAAAAAAACAATTAGTGACATATAAAGTAGTATCTAAAACAGCCAACATCATGTTTCAAATCCGTTTAGCAGAGCAATCATCTAATATATATCTAAGATTGATCATCAATAAAAATACATATTATACTTAGCTTGAAATTTTTTGACCACAAAAAAGATTAAACTTTCTGATGTCTGACTCATAAAACTTTGATCCACTTACTATTTTAAGTCTCTCACCAATTAAAAAAAAAAAAATCATCTGATTTCATCATTCAAATAAAATACAAATCCTACTGTCCATAAATAGCTCAATAAATTTTTGGCACATTATTTGTTATACATATGAATATATATACAAACTCAAATATCTTGAATATTTTCTTATATCACTAAACACCTGAAAAACAAGATTTTTAGTTGCTGTGTTAATTTCACATTGGGGTATACTATATTTAATTTAATCATCCCTCCATTCCTAAAAATTTAAGATTATTTCTAATCTTTTACTATTTCAACAAACGTCATGAAAAACACTCATAAATAAATACAATTAAGCATTCCTGATTACTACCTTACGATAAATTACTAAATATGGAACCACTGAGTCAAAGAATATGAACATAAATATTACAACATCACTTTCTAAACTGTGGCAATATCATTAACCCAGAATAGATCAGATCCCAGACATCCTGGTAAATGGACTTCCATTACATTAACATCAAGTTTTTCACCCTATCCCCATTCGAGCTCCAGGGAATAAAAGCTTATTTGACCATCAAGAAAATCATTTAATTCCTGTACCAAGTGGAAAAAAAAATCATGATGAATAGTACATGAGCTTATTTTTAGGTCTTCTGTACATTCATCTGCTTCAATAAAATGGTCCCTACAATACAGCTGTGAAATTTCTTTGAATACAAATGTGAATACAGAAAACTGTTAAAAAAATAAAAACATAGTGAAATTTCTTTTAAATGCTTTAAAACAGGATAAAACATTTCTAAAACATCTGTTAAAGCAACAAAATAGAAACTACAGTCTAATGGGCCTTAGAACAAAATTTTTTAAACAATGCTATTTGAAGTTAGGGTCAATAGGGAAGACAACATAATAAAGTTTTACTGCATTTCCGTTTCAAAAATTGGGAAAACTTATAATACTCACTTTGTAAATAGTGCAAAACCATCAATACAAGACTATAGCTGCTTAAAGTACCACGACTGGCATCATTTATCTCATGGTGACTTGCCCACTTCTTTATCACCAGTACTAATGGACGAACTCGATTTTCAACTGAAAGTAAAATTAAAACTTAAAAAGAGTAAGAAGATAGTATAGCTTCTTTGAAAATTTACACTCTTTCTCAACTACATGCCAATAAAAAGAGCACAATCTCTCTGTAAATTAAACAGGATCACCATAAATGTGTCTTATTTCTAAAGCATACCTTTGTTACCTTTTTAAAAGCTGTTTATTATTCAAATTCATTTTATTGACCTATAACTTTGGTAGTATACAATTTTAGTGAAGCAATATATCTTACATATAATAAAATAAGACATTACACATAAACACAATCAAAGAGATGTCAGCATTTAATATAAACATCTTTTAAAAGGAAAAAAGAATGACGGATAAACAGAAAAGCTGATAATATTCTGGAAATAAAAACTTACGGTATGCGTAAGTTCTGAGAAGGAATGTGTTTCTTATTCCAACAATATTGTTTACATTCAAGTCGAAGTCTACACAACTATTAAAAAAGAAAAAAAACTTTAGCAAGTACAAATTAAAGTACCTCCCTACTAAATAAATTAATATCCATTCATCCAATGATGTAAAAATAGCATGGGCCCGAAGGCCAAAGACCTAAAGCACTAAAGAAATAAGAATAAATACATACTCAGTATATAATTTTAATATGATTTAGTGTGTTTTAAAATTACAAAATAGGATTACTGTTGAAAGATCCATTATCCTTAACAAAAGAAATATAGAAGTTTTGCAATCCTTTCCAGATAAACAAAATTATGTGACCGAAAACATTTCCAGGCAAGTTATCCCACTAAGTTATATATTCTCAATTAATTTGGAATTACAACATCATTTGCTTAAAAAAAAAAAAAAGAAAGAAAGAAATAAAAAGCCAAACAGTACAGGTGAAAAAATAAAAGCTCCATCTCTACATTACATTCCCTCCAAAAAATTAGTAAATTATAACATCATGCCAGATTTAGCTACTAATGTCTGGGAAAAATTATAGAGTCAAACACACAACAGAAAAGACTTCTTTAAAAGAAAAAATATGCAATTAACAATTTAGGAAGAGGGGCAATAATGATGAGATCTACAAAGAATGGCTAAAGTCAAAATGAAAGAAAGATTATTGAATGTATAGGAGTTTTACTATGAGGCTTCTTGTCAAGATGGCAGTGTAGGTAAACGCAGTACACACCTCCTCCCACAACCACATCAAAATTACAACTAAACTACAGACCATCATTCAGAAACACTTGAAATCGGGCTTAAAAGAAGTCCTACAGTGTGTACAGGCAAGACTGAATGCCAGGTATGTGGCTCAGCTTCTGTGCCCTGAAGGGCAGACTGAAGATCACCCTAAATGTTCCTTGCGTAAGTTCCAGCAAAGCAGAACTAAAGATCATAAGTGATCATTTGCTGCTCTTGCTGTATTTATGCAAATGAACAGGGTAAATTAAAAATGGACTGAATGCAGTCCTTTTAATGACAAGGAGGGTAATCTTAGGGAGAAAAATTGTGATTCAAGGAAAATCACAACGCTCAGTAGTAGACTATAAAGTAGTGCAGCTAATCGTCTTTAAAGTTTCTTTTCATTTAAAGTTTGTTTTCAGAGCGGCCGCCGCATCACCTTGAACAGTGAGGCCCAGGGGGGCGGGAGGACGGATCCCGGTCTCCTAGCTGAATAACTGTGTGAATCCATCTTGGACTCCCGCCCCCAAAGAAAGCACCACAGGGTTGCGAAATAGGTCGCGGACAGGCAGGCGCCGGTCGCTGATTTGTGACGCGTACACAGGCACTGCCCCGGACAGCCGGCCCAAGAAAACAAAACGCATCTGTCAAAATGAGGCAGACAACTATAGAAATCCCGGTGACACAACTCACCAGGCAGCAGATAGAGAACCTGACAGATGAACAGATAAGAAACCTGTCAGAGGCTCAGTTCTGGGCCATTGTTATCAGGTGGCTTACAGAATTCACAAAAGAGCAGGAAAAAGATAAGAAAGAAGCGAAAAACTTTCATAACAAAAGGAACAAAACCGCATACGAGATAGATGGTGAGAAAAAAAAATCCAGAGTTCATTTCAACAAACTGGAATATGGAGAAGGAACAAGCAGTCAACCAATGCAGCGAGAGGAAATGGCAAGCAACAATGAGAGGATCAGAAACCTCTGGGACAGCTATAAAAGGCCCAACATAAGAATCATTGGTTTGCCAGAGAATGAGGAAGATGAACTAGAACTTGAAAAATTGAGTGAAAATATAATAAAGGAGAACTTCCCAGACTTGGGGAAGGGAATAGACTTGCAGGTCCAGGAAGCAAGGAGAGTTCCCAAGAGACTGGACCCAGGGAGAACCACTCCAAGACACATTATAATCAAAATGTCAAAAATTAAAGATAAAGAGAGAATCTTAAAAGCAGCAAGAGAGAAGAAAAGAATTATGTACAAAGGGGTCCCAATTAGACTATCAGCTGACTTCTCAAGGGAAACCCTACAGGCAAGAAGAGACTGGCAAGAAATATTCAAAGTAATGAAAATCCAAAACCTACAACCACGAATACTCTATCCAGCGAAATTGTCATTCAGAATAGAAGGACAGAGAAAGTGTTTCCAGGACAAAATAAAACTGGAAGAGTTCATTAGATCCAAACCACTGTTATATGAGATGTTAAAGGGACTGGTTTAAAAAAACAGAAGCTAGGGAGATGAAACAAAGGCAAACTAAATAGGCAACGAGAGTGGAAAAGGAACTGTGGGTACGGGAAGCATATTGGGGGGAGGTCAACAGGGAGGGGGAGTGGGGAGAGGGAGGGAGATGATATAGGAATTGGGGATCAAGGTAGGAGGGAATGGAATAGACGGAGAGAGGTTGGGAGGAACTGTATGCACAACTAATGGACATAATCTAAAAGGGGGGGACAACTGGAGGGAGGGGGGCCACCGGGTGGAGGGGAGCAGAGGGAAGGGAAATTGGCACAAATGTAATATTTTAATCAATAAAACACGTTAAATCTGAAAAAAAAAATAAAGTTTGTTTTCATTTGAAAGTTAAACTATGTCTGTGGTATCATCCAAGATGTTTAATTCACAGGCAAGAAGAATGTCAAATGCCTTGCAACTGGATGTCTTTCCAATAAGACAGTCTTACAGATTTAGAGACTTGTTTATGGGTTATATTGCATAAATTAACATGTGTTTTCTGTTTCCAAAGGGCATAAGCCTATGATCTCATTACCTGAGTGATTGTCTGTATGTATAGGCCTCACTTAATCGTGTCTGCATCGCTGCCTCATGAGACTTAACAGTTTGGCTGAACTAAGTGGCTGGGTTGGTGAAGAATGGGGTGGTCTGTGGGCTTCACTTTAAAACTGGTTTCTCTTTTCTATCCTAATGGCTTGGACAGAAAGAGCCCAGAGGTCTGACGGGGGGGGAAACCTAAAATATTTCCCTCAGTCCAAACTAAGTATAATGGGCAAAAGGGTTTTGGACAGGTGAGATGTGCCTGGCACACCTTCCTCCAAAGAAGGCCTTTTTTTCCCTAATGTGGGACATTGAGAAATTAATACCTGTCTTTTGTCATCTAGTGGTTATGGATTGAATGATGTCTTTTAACCCTGTTGCCAAATCTGTTGCCCCCAGAATACAACAAGGATGCCAGACTGTTAAATCAAGCACACCGTTGTCCGGGGACAGCCAACTGACCTGGAGTCTGTACGATCCTTCCCCATGTGGGAAGGCCACCCTCCCCTCCACACCCCCACTCTTATTAGGGATTTCTGGACCCAAGGGTAGGTAGGACGATGACCATGTCCAGCTTGAAGCAGCCAGAGGAGCTCAAGACCTTTGCCCATTGTCCTTTATAAGATTATAAAGGGTCTTAAGTCTGAGAGGGAGGGATTGTTGTTTTTTATTGTTAAAATAATTATTTATTTATTTTTTAAAAAAAGAAGAAGAATATATGAAAGGGTGAAGCGGGAGAGCTTGTATGTACGACCCATGAGCATGGATTTGGGGGGCGTTGCTGGGGGAGGGGAGTGCTGGACGGAGGAGAGCAAAGGGGAAATATTGGAACTATTGTAACAATATAATCAATAAAACATACTTAAACAAAAAAAACAAAAAAAAAGAAGTCCTACAACTGGGGAATTAAAGAGGCCATATAGAGACTTGTAGGAAGGGCAGGTCAGATGGGGCTGGCCCCACAACCATGTCTGGCCAATAAAAATCATGAGCTATATCTTGGCTGCAGAGGTCCCCCCTGAAGAGAGAGAGGCCACCCAGCCCCAGGTTCCAGTGTCAGGAAGAGAAGTCCCCATAACTTCTGGCTGAAAAAAAATACAGTGGAAATTGAGGCCGAGGTAGATGGAGGTCTTCTAGAGTCCCAGACAGTTCCTCTTAAAGGGCCCTCGCAAGGACTTACTTGAACTCACTCCCTCTGAGATCCAGGGGCAGCAGCTTGAAAGATACCAGAGGCACAGGTGAGGAAACATTCTGGCATCAGGGCAACAGCTGGAGGGGCAGCTCTCTCCCAGACAGAAGAGCTGGCAGAGGCCATTGTTCCTTTTCTGAGCCCTCCCCACACAAAGCCAGCAGTCACGTGCCACAACTTAGATCCCATAAACCTGGCTCACACTATTTGCCCTGCCCTGACAATTCCCTGAGAAACCTCCCTGCCCAACTTTCAGACTCACCCAGCTATTTCCATTGGTTTTCCATACAAATGGCCTGTCATGGCTCATGCTTCCGATCTTCCTAAAATCTCTCAAACAAGCCGCATCTGGCCTCAGCGTGCCCTGTATCTCTCGCTAAGTGGCCCAGGCCTGGCACTAGTATCAACCAACCTTGGTTCACAGCCTGGCCTTGCCTGGGTACCTCCAAGTCCACCACAAATAGCAGCCATCTGCAGATTGCTTTGTAGCTCATGTCAGATGGCCCAGGCAGAACACAGGCAGGGGCAAACCTTGGCTTGCACATCCCAGGAGGTCCCAGAACCTGCATACCCAGTGGACAGCTTCATATCACATCAAAGCACCACCACCTATCCACTTCTGCAAGCAATATACTTAAGGGACAGATTCAGTGGGCACCAGAGCCCCACTGAAGTAAGTCCAGCTCTGTGGAGTGGGCCCCTTCAGAGCTAATCAACCACAATGATAAAAGGTCAGTGGCCACAGCTAATCCTTGCAGCTAATCAGGTTAGGGGTAAATCCCTCCCATTGATGTGCCAACAGCAATCAAGGCTCAACTATAGAGGACAGTGTACACAGTCCACATTGGGGACACACCTCAAGTAACCACCTCAAGTGATCAAGAAGACTATACCAGTGGATCCTACAGAACACCTACTACATAGGCCTCTCTACAAAGCCTGGGATACATAGCAGCAATATTTAATACATAAAAACAAAAGCAAGGAGGCTGCCAAACGAAGAGACAAAGAAACATCCCAAATGAAAGACCAGAACAAAACTCCAAAAAAAAAAAGAAAGAAAGAAAATGGAGACAAGCAATCTACTAGATGCAGCAAAGTCATTAACACTGGTTATAAGGATACTCAATGAATTTAGGGAAAGAGTACTTAGAGAGAACTTCAGAAAAGAGATAGGAAACATAAAATCCGAATAAGAAAACATAAAAAAGAACCAGCCAGAAATGAAGACTATCTTAACCAAAATGAAGAATACATTATAGGGTATCAAAGGTGGAGTAGATAAATTGGAGAATCAAATCAGACACTGGAAAGATAAGAAAGCAGAAAACATCCAATGTTGAATCACTGCAGTGTCCACCTGAAACTAATATAATAATGTATGCCAACTGTAATTGAAAAGAAAAGTTATAACTCTCTAAAAAAAGTTTCTCTATGAAAACACTGCCTAAAGCCTGGCTGCTGTGGCTCAGTGGATTGAGCATCGGCCTGCGAGCCAAGTGTCGCTGGTTCGATTCCCAATCAGGGCACATGACTAAGTTGCACGTCAGGTCCCCAGTTGGGGGCGCGAGTGAGAGGCAACCACACAGTGATGTTTCTCGTCCTCTCTTTCTCCTTTCCCGTCTCTCTAAAAACAGATAAATAAAAAACAAACAAATAAATAAATAATAAACACTGCCTAAAAATAAAAACTTATCAAATTTACTTTCCACAACTTTTAATCATTAAATTTGAAATTTTCTATTTCAGATTTTCTTGTTTTTAGAAAAAGAAATCCTGTAATTTTTCAATTTTCCATACACATTAGTAAAAATGGATAGTAGTATTAACATCTCAGATATTATTACATATCTGGTTCTGGGAAACATACAGTAAAAAATGGAGCTATGTTCTTTAATTGTGTTTGTGCAAATCTAATGCTAAAACCAGTCTTCACTTTCTCTACACATATAATTCAATAGAGAACAAAACACTTAGATAAAAACTACTCTGAATTAAATACTTTTGTCCTGCCCTGGCCGGTATGGATTGAGTGCTGACCTGCAAACCGAAAAGGTCACTGGATTGATTCACGGTCAGGGTATATGCCTGGGTTGAGAGCCAGGTCGTCAGTTGGGAGTGTGCAAGAGGCAACCAATCAATGTTTCTCTCACACATTGATGTTTCTCCCCCTCTCTTTCTCCCTCCCTTCCTTTCTCCATAAAAATAAGTAAATAAAAATTAAACATACAACATTTGCCCTGGTCAGTATGACTGAGTTGGTTGAGCATTGTCCTGTCAAGCAAAAGGTCACTGGTTCGATTCCCAGCCAAGGTGCATGCTTGGGCTGTGGGTTCAGTTCCCGGTGAGGGGTGCATGCAGGAAGCAATCAACTGATGTTTCGCTCTCAAGCGATGTTTCTTTCCCTTTCTTTCTACCTCCTTTCCCCCTCTCTGTAAAATAAATATTTTAAAACTTTTCTAAAATATGAATTCAGAGCTTTTAAAATATCCATAGTATTGCTTCAACTTCTACTTCTGGAAACACTAAAGTAATTTTCTATATAGAAAAAAATTTATGCACAAAATATTTATTTTTATAGGGGAATGGGTAAGTTAATAATAAAATATTCATTCAATGAAATACTGAAAGTCATTAAAAATGAAGTCAGAAAATATTCAATGATATAAGCAGTGTTCATGATATATGATTAAGTAAAAAAGTATGACCTCAACATTAATTTTAAGAACTCGTGCACCCAGCACCCATTTATGATAAAAATGCCCAGCAAAGTAGAAACAGAGGGAGCAGATTGCAATATAATAAAGGCCATATATGAGAAACCTACAACCAACATCATACTCAATGGGCAAAAACTAAAAGCATTCCTTCCCCTTAAGATCAGGAACAAGACAAGTGTGCCCGCTTTCACCACTTTTATTCAACATAGTATTGGAAGTTCTAGCCACAGCAATCAGACAAGAAAAAAGAAACAAAAGGTATCCAAATTGGAAAGGAGGAAGTAAAACTGTCATTATTTGCAGATGACATGATAGTTTACATAGAAAACCATATAGTCTCCACTAAAACACTACTTGACCTATTAAGTGAATTTGGCAAAATAGCAGGGTACAAAGTCAATATTCAGAAACCTAGGGCATTTTTGTACACTAACAATGAAATATCAGAAACAGAAACTAAGAAAAAAGTCCCATTTACTAGAGAAACAAGAAAAACAAAGTACCTAGGAATAAACTTAACCAAGGATGTGAAAGACCTGTACTTGGAAAACTACACTGAAGAAAGAAATTAAGGAAGATACTAATAAATGGAAGCATATACCCTGTTCATGGATTGGAAGAATTAACATCATTAAAATATCCATACTACTCAAAGCAATCTATAGATTCAATGCTATGGAAATACCAATGACATATTTCATAGATTTAGAATATTTCAAAACTTTGTATGGAACCGAAAATATCCCGAATAGCCTCAGCAATCTTGAGAAAGAAAAACAAAGTAGGACGGATCACAATACCTGATATCAAACTATACTACAAGGCCATTCATTGTAATCAAAACAGTCTGGTACTGGCATAAGAACAGACACATAGATCAATGGAACAGAACAGAGCCCAGAAATAAACCGAGGTCTCCATGGCCAATTAATATTTGACAAGGGGGGCAGGAGCATAAAATGGAGTGAAAATAGCCTCTTCAACAAATGGTGTTGGGAGAAATGGAATTGTACATGCGAAAAAGCGAAACTAGACCACCAACTTACACCATACACCAGAATAAAACTCAAAATGGGTAAGACTTAAACATAAGCTGTGACACCATAAAAGTACTCCAGGAAAAAATAGGCAGGAAAATTTCAGATATCCCATGCAGCAATATTTTTGACATACATCCTCTAGGAAAAGGGAAATAAAGCAAAGAACAAACAAATGGGACTACATAAAATTAAAAATCTTTTGCATGGCTAAAGAAAGCATCATCAAAATAAAAAGGGAACCAACAGTATGGGAAAACATATTTGTCAATTACACCTTGGACAAGGGTTTGATCTCTAAAATATATAAAGAACTCATACAACTCAACACTAGGAAGACAAACAATCCAATTAAAAATGGGCAAAAGACCTGAACAGACCCTTCTCCAAGGAGACATGTAGAGGGCGCATAGGCATATGAAAGGATGCTCAACATTACTAGCCATCAGAGAGATGCAAATTAAAACCACAATGAGCCCTGGCTGGTGTGGCTCAGTGAATTGAGTGCTGGCTGAGAACCAAATGGGTCACGGGACCAATTCCCAGTCAGGGCAAATGCCTGGGTTGCAGGCCAGGTCCCTAGCTGGGGGTGTGAGAGATGCAACCACACATCAGTGTTTTGCTCCCTCTCTTTCTCCCTCCTTTCCCCTCTCACTAAAAATAAAGAAAATCTCAAAAAATAAAATAAATAAATAAATAAACCACAATGAGATACCACCTTACACCTGTCAGAATGGGCATCATTAACAAATCAACAAACATCAAGTGCTGGCGAGGATGTAGAGAAAAGGGAACCCTACTGCACTGTTGGTGGGAATGCAAACTGGTGCAGCCACTGTGGAAAACAGTATGGAATTTCCTTGAAAAACTAAAGTGAAACTGTATTTTGACCCAGCGATTCCACTGCTGGGCTTATACCCAAACGATCCTGAAACACCACTTCAAAAGAAGCTATACGCCCCTATGTTCATAGCAGCATTATTGACAATAGCTAAGTGCTGGAAACAGCCTAAGTGCCTATCAGTAAATGAGTGGATCAAAAACTGTGGTATACTGTATTCACAAAATGGAATACTCAAAGCAAAAAGAATGAAGGAACTCCTACCTTTAGTGATAGCATGGATGGAACTGGAGAGTACTATGCTAAGTGAAATAAGCCAGTCAGTGAAAGACAAACACCATATGATCTCACCTATAAAAGGAAGCTAATTAACACGCTGCATACCGGGGTATTTAAATGCCTTTTAGAAATGATGAGAATTCTCACAACCCGTATGCAATGTGTTAACAAAACAAATAAGTGAGCAAGGTAGAACCAGAGACACGGAAACCAGGAACAGACTGAGTGACCAGAGGTAAGGGGGGAGGGGGATAAGGGGGAAAAACAAGGGAAAGGGTCTAGTCAAGGAACAAGTATAAAGGACACATGAGCATGGACAACAGGGTGGGAATTGAGTCTGGGAGCAGGGGTGTGGGTCGGGGGAGCAGGGGAGAGCAACTGACGGTGGGATTGGGACAACTGTAGAAGAACAAGGAAAAAAAGGCAAAAAAGAAAGAAAGAAAAGAAGTCATGCACTATTTGTATAGAAAAGGAACTGAAAGGTTTACATCAAAACAGTAATATCAGTTATCTTTAGTTGTTAGAAGTGGAATTTTTTAATGGTTTGTACAGAAAAAATTATGAGATGGAATCTATAAAGAATAGTTAAAAATAGAAAGTTTGTATAATCTTAAATAGAATAAGAATAAAATTGTTTATATAACTATATTTTAAAACAATTATAATTTGCTAATAGTTCATTTATGTTTAGTTTATCTCCCTATATCTTTGTGCTTTAGAGTTTATTTACTTGATAAAAATTCAATAAATAATAATAGAGTGAATGGAGGTTTGGATATAGGGGAAGGTTTGAGCCAGGAATATACCTAAAGTTTCATTTAAAATATATATACTCATCCTGGCTGGTGTGGCTCAGTGGACTGAGCGTGAGCCAGTGAATCAAAGGGTCGCTGGTTTAATTCCCAGTCAGAGCACATGCCTGGGTTGCGGGCCAGGTCCTCGGTTGGGGGAGCACAAGAGGCAACCAAACATTGATGTTTCTCTCCCTCTCTTTCTCCCTCCCTTTCCATCTCTCTAAAAATAAATAAAGAAAATCTTTAAAAAAATAAAATAAAAAAAATATATTCAATCAATTCTGATTTTTCAAGGTAGTTATGTTCTATAAAGTCACTGTAAAAGCTGAATTAATGACTATTAAACCATTACTCCTAGGAGGAATAATTATGTTTCCACAGGCCTTCTGCCGCATTTTCATCAACTGATCAATATATAACTGTTTTATATGCATGTCTGTTTAAAGGCACCTGATTTAATACATTCTTGATTCATTAACAGTGAACTCACAGCCAAGAGCCCTGTAACTCATGCCTGAACAAAGCATATCTAACACACATATCTTCCCCATCAGGCAGATCACAGCTTTGTACACAAAACACTTGATGGCACCTCAGCACTAGGCGTGGGGCTATATTAAACAGCAAAATTACCCACAAAAAAAACTCAAAAAATGTAGAAAAAATATGGTAGTAAACTGTAAAAAGAACATTATGAGAAATGAAACAAGAAGGCAGAGTGTCACATTGTTTTACCTCAGTTGGGAACATGCACATTAGGTGACTCAAAATTTTCCAAACTCTGACATGTCTATGAATGACCATGAAAGTGGTTAAAATAATTAATTTAGGGGGAGATAGGCTGACAAAATAAATTTCACCAGGTAAGTGAATTTGAAAATATGGAATCCAAGAATAATGAAGATTAACTAACTTACATACTTACATTTCATTACTTCTATATAACTGGGCTAGAAAGGCCTGATTTATCAGAATCCTATCTGATTTTTTAGAAAATAACAAATATTTTTTTAACCAAGGAAGAGTCAACACCTAACACTTATATTTCATATTCAGATATTATCTAAAAGACTCTAATTCTGGCACCCATAAGAAATTCAGAACTCAGGCTGCTAGAATACAGTTAGATTTATAACAACCCCTTTGATACATGAAATTTTATCAATTAAGATTATGTTCTTAATTCATTCATTGCATTTCTAAAAAGCAAGTGATCACTTTAAAAATCTGAAATATAAATATGTACACATTCTTTAAATTGGGTAGTCTCAAATATTCAAAATTTCAAGCAGAATAACTGCATTCAGTCACTGTAAAAAATTGCTTAAGACTATTTTTAAAAATTATTTCAAGAGCCAAATCAAGTGGATTCTAAAAATCAATGGAGATAAAATATTATGTTATAGCATATATTTCTTAATTATCTACATCAAAAGACTATCTAAAAATTATCTAAAGCAACTGAAAATAGAGAATTCAATAATTATTTACCTGACTTTATCCCTGAACTTCACAATTGGCACTTTTGCTCGAATCAGCTGAGGTCTCTCAATGTAGCCAGCTGAAGGATGAAAGATAATGTGAATATCTGTATATACATCTCAAATTCATACTGTACCAATGTATATTCTTTTAAAATAGGGTTTTACTAAGCTAAAATAATTTAAGAAAACATAGTTTTGAGAAAGAAAGCAAAGAAAGGACTTTACTGAATTCTTCTGAGAATGGAATTTCCAAAACCATTTTCAGGGCTTTTTAACAAAGTTATTCAGAAATGTGGTCTAACACCTATAAACATTTATAAAGAAGTTTATCAGAGCAATGTAAATATGAAAAATATCAAAGCTAGCAGCAGTGGGATAGCTAAATTCTGGTTCAGTGCATGGCAAGATATTATGGCAGCCATAAAAATGATATGTATAGAGTCTTAAATGTATAAATACTTACAATATGATACATGGGATGGTGATACATTAAAATAAGTACGACCTCTAAGGGAAAGAACATACCTACATACTTTTTACCCCATCAGTTTTAAAAACAATTTTTCTGAGTTGAAAATAATACATCGTTCAGTGTAGAAATTTGGAAACACATAGAACTGTATAAAAAATAAACTATAAACTTTCCCAAGGGAGTAATTTCCTAATGTTTTAACTAAAGAAAAACATAATACTAGATATAAAAATTATAAATTTCTGGTATAATGCTTTACCACATAAATCGTAAAATACTTGAATACCAAGCTTCAAATAAAATTTATGTGTAAAATTCAGTGAGGTTTTGTGAAAAATACGAGTTAAAAGTTTCAAGTCCCAAGTACAAATTCTAACACCGACAAAAACAAACTATATTCCTCCTGCAAGTTACTGAAACCATGGGACACCAGTCTCAACTATTAAAAGCCAGAAATAAAAAAGAAACAAAAAATCCTTTCATTTGAGTTAGATGATCCCTAAGGTCCCTCCCGTATTTAATATTTTATAATTCTAATACTAGCTATTAAAAACCTACTTAAGGTATGAATTACTTCATTTTTTATTTCACAGATCTGAAAACTTCACTAAAATAAATCAACTGATTTATTTTTCTCCTTTAATAGATGTAAGCTGTTTAAGGGTACAAACTTTTTACTTGACTTTGAATTTTCCTCCAAGTCTGATATATAATGAATATCTATCTGCCAAATAAATGTAAGTATAACTTCAACTGTCCACAATAGATAGTATGCAGATGTTTAAAATAAACTATTTAAGATGGCTTAACATGTGAATTAAAATTGCTTAGTTAGCTAATTCAAATAATAAAATCTTACAATAAAATTGCCTAGGTCAGCAATTTTGCTTTCTTTTGGAGTAATTATCTTGCAAGTAAACTCAATAAAGAATTGCTGACTAAATGGTTACTCTTTTAATTGAAACTTAAATTAATTCATTTGGGAAAAAAGATCCATATAAAACCTATCCTGATCAGAAAATAAACAAGTCTTACCAGAAAATAAAGTGAGAGAGACATTTTAAATAAATAGTTATATCAGATGACATATCAACTTGAGGCATATCAGACTTACAAAGTCTAGTACAGAAGTGTTTATGGACTAAGGTGAGTATATGCCGTGCTTCAGTCTTCTGATTTACCTGAAAAAAACACTGAAAAGTTAAAAATAAAGTGTTTTTTCATTATCTTTCTAACCTTAGTGTTTTATTTTCTTAATGTATCTGAACAAAGAAAAAACATATAAAGTATACTTTTCTTTGGAGTTACTTTTCAATACACACTAAATTGCATTCTAGGAAAAGTTAACCTTTATGTTGTCTTTCACACCAACATTTCTAAATCAAGTCCTGATTTTAAACCTAAAGCACAATTCTATTAGAAATACTGAAAGAGTCATACATGTCATGTTTTACTTTAGTATAATTGTACAAAAAGCAATGTCCTCCAAGAAAAATAAACAGAATTTCAACTTTCTGTAACATATTTTATTTACCCATCTACATTATGAGCTGCTTAAAGATAAGGTTCAAATGTGGTGTCTCAGTGTAAGTTGTGACAACATGATTCAGACATGTGAATAAGACTGAAAGGTTAGTGAGATGTGCCTGAGTACAGTATATGAGAGAAAGTTTTAATTAATACTCTAGTATTCTTCACTGTATTTATTATTTCTAAGTTTTTTAAACTTTCCTTTGTATGATCCCAAAGCCTAGAAAAATAGTTTCTTTCCTGAAATAAATCTCTTTCTGATCTTCAGTAACTAGAAGCTAATTTTGTTAGTAAAATAATAGGAATAATAAAAATATATATTACCATTCAATAGATTTCTCTTATATTTTTAAATAGCTGGACTATAATACAGCCTTTTAAAATTATACTGAAATAATTTAATCTTTGGTAATTCAGAAGAGACCTCAGCATATTAAAGAGATTGCTTCAGGTCAGCAATTACTATGGTATTAAGGATACAGAAGAGTATCAATTAACAGGAAATTCAAATAAATATAATACTACATAACAAAATTTAATAAAAGTAAAAAGAACAAAGCCAAAATATCAGAAGAAATATATCACAATAGCCTTATTTTAAATTTCAGTGAAATCTCTGTTTTTATATTCCCAAAATAAGAACTCCAAACGCCATACTATTTTCAGGGGGGTAAAAAAAGTGAAGATAGAATCACTGAAAATTCAAATGGAAAAGAAATACATCAAGAAGTAATACTGATACATGCTCTTCTTTGCTGCATCCTGGTAACATATATAACCCAATGACAGCTCAAAATAGAGGCAGAGCTTTTTAAATATGCAGTAAAGCCATCTTACTTTAACAACTTAAAAATAAATTAATGCTAAAATTCCTGTTATGTTTATTATAAAAAAACACCTAAAAGAAAAAGAAATATTTCCTGGCTTTTCTTGAATTACTATAATCAAAGAATCCAAAGGAGTAATTAAAGCAAAACAAGTTATGTTCCTCAATGACTTTTATATAAAATTTCTTAAATGACTTAACACAAGAATAAATGTTTCATTACTTACTGGTTCCTCTTTAACTACTAGACATAAATCACCATCACTGGTCCGGGTACCAAATCCATTTAAAGAGGACCCAACCAAAAAAAGTCTGCTTTCTAGAGAAACAGAAAAGAATTACAAGGTATTATTTATAATTTTAAACAGAAATTCATATACATAATGGGCATGAAAAATAGGGAAACATACGTGGAAATAACAGTTGAATTTCTCTCTGCAACTGAGTTCGACAGAGTTCTTTCTTCTTCAAATCACTTACTTGCTGCTGACATGCTTCAAATAACTCCAGTATCTGCTGACTCAACTTGAATCCACCACAAAAAAAGTAAACATTTTGTTCAGAAGTGTAAAAGTAATTAGCATAGTGAGAAGTGGAAAACAATACTATCAATAGTATTTTAAAAATAAATACACATGTTCTCCTTAACATTTTCCAAACAAAAATACTGTCACTCAGGTAACAAGTTACTCAGTAACTGAAATAGCTACTAACTTTCACAGAGTAAAATATCACTCACTATTCACAGATAAGTCATAATAAGTATAATCCAGGGGTCAGTAGACTCCAACCTTTGGTTGCTGACTGGTTTTGGATGAGTTAAGAATGGTTTTTAATATTTTTAAAGGGTTAGAAAAACAAACAAATACATAGACGTGACAGAAACAATATGTAAGTGGCAGAGTCTAAAATATTTACCATCTGTCCCTTAAAACAAAGTTTGCTCAACCCTCGGTATTGATACCAAAAATAAATAAGAAAAGTCCCTGGTCTTCTATGCACATTGCAAACCACCCTTTTCCCCATTCTTACAATACTGCCCTGAATCAGCCTGACATACTGTTGCCATCCATAGACAGATCTCCCTGTTTGCCGACCTATCTAGTTCACACTTTCCCCTTCATTCCAACCTTTGCCATCACTACAGGTGATTTCCATATCTATAATGAGCTACATTCCACAACATACACCCACCATTTCTGAACTTCTTTTATTCCAATATTTTTCATCAGAGTTACACTCCCAGTCATAACAACATGGTCTTCACAATAAAATAGAACTTCTCTGGCTCTAAAATTTTAAATCCCAATATACTATTATAGCTTCAATCTCTTGTCCAATTCTTACTTTCTTACATCCTCTCATACCTGCCCTAGAACCACACAGACCTGGA
Organism: Furipterus horrens; assembly: GCF_987537825.1. NCBI lineage: Eukaryota > Metazoa > Chordata > Mammalia > Chiroptera > Furipteridae > Furipterus > Furipterus horrens. The sequence continues at coordinate 50,635,281 of NW_028327175.1, read as the reverse complement.
TTCCCTTTAATCCTCCCTTTCTCTCAACCCATCAGCACTTGATCAGCAAAATTTCTGCCCCTATCCAATCTATTCCCCATAATGCATCCCTTGAGCCACTCTTTGTCATGCCTTAACATTATCCTGCAAAATCTTAATCTTAGGTCAATACAAACAATAACCTTCTCTGCTCTTACATCTGAGCTACTAAGAGATGAAACTAAACAAAAATTTTAAATTCACAAAATTGGCATCTTTTAAATTTAGCAGTTAACTTCATATTAAAGTTACTAAGAAAATTGAGGATAACAGATATGACATCCTCAGCTTCTTATCCACAAACTAACAAATCTGAATAAAATGTCATCTCTTTATATCTCCTATTCTACACTGCCAGACAAAATGTCCTCTTCCCCTGTTCAAAGCCAATCGCCGTATTTTTGTATCCAAGCCTTATGGCTACCTGGAAGACACAAATAATGTACCTCCGCCAGCTTTTCAATCTTTCTCTCATTTCCAACCTCTCTGTTTAGGCCTTCCCCAGAGCCCATTACATTTTCTTTTATCATGTTTAGAATACTCATTTTAAGGAGGCAGAGGTAGTCTGGGCAACTTGTCAGTGAAAGAGAGAAGATTTTTTAATATGCCTGAACAAACCACCTGCCTCCAAAAAAAGAGACAGTAGAGGAATAAAGCAAACAGGTCAAACAAAAACAAAACATGGCCAACAAATATATAACACAATTAACTGACTCTATATCACTCATGAACCCCAAAATATGAGCAGATGAGACCAAACACCAACTGTAGCAAGACCCACATGGTATCAGAAATGTAAAGAGGAAGAAGAGGAAGGGGATTTTACACAGTCCTAAAACCAAGCCATTGAGAAATCAAATTGCCTATAGGTAATACTTCCCATCCCCTTCCTCAAACTGAGGTGTCCAATTTGGTGTGGAACAGCAAGCAAAACTGAGAGGGACTTCCACAGGCTACAACCAACAGGCAAATGCAAGAGGATCACAGAAAGACAGAAACCTCAAAACTAACTAAAGTGTCCTTCATTACAGCAAGCAGCACAGAATCATTTGGGGCAAAGGAAACAAGGTCTAGAACGACAATGATTCTGAACCCCAGGAGACATCTAAGAATGTCTGAAAATATTTTTGGTTATCATAACTGGGGAGGAGGAGGGCACCATAAGGTGGTTACTGGCATCTAGTAGGTAGAAACAAAGATCTAAACATTCTACAATGCACAGGACAATCCCCTACAACGAAGATTACCTGACCCAAATACCAATATTGAAGAGGATGAGAAACCCTGCCTAGATAAAAGTAGGGAAGGAGAAGAGACAAGGTCTCAGAAAGTATATCTCTGAATACTATGTAACAGAGGATGATGCCTAGCATCAACAACCTAGAAAAACTAGCGCACTAGGCTGCCCAACCTCTTTATCTTAAAGCAGTACACCAAAAGCCATCTCACTTAAACACAGATGAGAGAACTAAAATCTCAGAAATTAAGAGAATAAGTTGATTTGGAAAGGCAAAAGACAACAAACAGTAATCAAAATAGCATGGCATTGGCAAAAGGATAGATACAAAAGAAAACAATACAGAATACTGAAATAGTTATGAATGAAATAATATGATAGCTGGAATTTGCTTCAAATTAGTGAGGGAAGGAGGTATAGAGGAAATAAAATTGGTGGTATGTTGGTAATTGTTAAAGCTTGGTAAAATATGGATTTATAATACTATATTTTTATATTTAATATTTTCCATATAAAATGCTTTTTAAAACAGGGCATCCAGGTTTATAAAAGAGCTGATCAAGATTTCTAGTAAATGTGGTTAATATATAATTTTAAATGACACTTGAATGATTAAGTTTTATTCACCTGGAGCATAGTGGGCAAACTATGTCCTATAGGCCAAATACTGCTTCCAGCTTACTTTGTAGAGCCAGCAAGCTAAAATGATTTTTACATTTTTATGCACCGTTTAAAGAAAAAATATGTGACAGAAGCCCCAAGCAGCCCATGTGTCTAAAATGTTTATTATTTGGCCCTTTATTTAAAAAGACAGAAAATCACTATCTCAAGGATACATGCATTCCCTGCATTATTCACAGCAACCAAGGCATAGAAACAACCTAAATGTCCATTTAATGTCAATGGATTAATAAAGAAAATGTGATGTGTGGACTTATATTATGAAATATTATTTATCCTTATAAAAAAGAAGCCCTGATCAGTGAGGCTCAGCTGGTTGGAGCGTCATCCTGTAACCCAAAAGGTCACAGGTCAGGGCATGTGCTTGGGTTTCAGGTTCGGTCTTCAAGCCAGGCGTGTACAGGAGGCAGCCTATCAATGTTTCTCTCCCTTCCTCTCTAAAAAGCAATGAAAAAATGTCCTCAGGTGAGGATTAAAAAAATGTTTTTAAAAAAGAAGGAAATTCTTCCATTTGCGGCATGAATGAACTTGAAAGACATGCTAAATGAAATAAGCTAGACATAGAAAGACAAATACAGAATAATCTCACTTATATGTAGGATCTAAAAACACAAAATTCATAGTAATAGAGCAGAATGGTGCTTATCGAGCTGGGAATCAAGGGAAATGGAGAGATGTTGGTCAAAGGGTACAAATTTTCAATTATAAAATAAATAACTTCTGAACATGTAATGTACAGGACAGTAACTAGAGTTAATAATAATGTATTGTATATGTAAAATTTGCTAAGAGAGTAGATCTCAAGTGTTCCTGCCATACATAAAAAAATATGCTAACTATATGAAGTGATAAACATATCAATTAAGCTTGATTGTGGTAATCACACTATATCAAAACATCATATTTTACATCTTAAATATATACAACTTTTGTTACTCATATCTGAATAAAGCTGGAAGACTGGTAGGAGATGTGGGTACAAACATATCTTAAGTATTTGAAATTCAGTGAGCTAATGCTTTTTAAATATTTCATCCTTCTTTTCAACTTATTTGTTTCAAAATAAAATAGAATATTAAAATTTTTAAAATACATATTTTAGGAGAGCCTGTGAGAGATCTATGAGAGAATTGTCCCCAAACTACTCCTCCAAAGATTCCAAGAGGCTGCAAAAATTTTACTCCTTTCCAAAATTAAACATTCACAAGAAATCTTGAATAATTTCTTCAGAATCCTATCTTTATTTTATAATCAGTACCAAGAAAACCTCAGCCTAAACTCATCTCAAAATTCAAAATCAATTACTTCAATTCACATAATATCTCCAGACTAACTGGAATTTCCAAAGTACAGTTACAACAGGTATGACTCAGAAGTTCAGTTAACTCTGATTCCTCCATAGCCTCTTTTTCAAAAGTTCAGGCAACCATATATTCACTCAAAAGCCAAAGTAAAATAAAATTCAGAAAAGTAAGTTTTTTTTCTTTTACTTACACAGTTCTGTTAATACAGCAACGTAAAAAACAGACAAAAGCTTTTAAAATGGAGGAAATAAATTAAATTCAGAAGGTACTCAATTTAAAAATTTTAATTCTTTAGGTTTCACAACAGAATATGAATCTTCAAAGTAATTAAAATCTCAACTAACAAAAACTTTCCCTGGAGCTGACTGAATCAGCTGACCGATTCATTACTACTAATAATAAATTCATTATTATGAATCTTGAATGAGTGCTCTACACTACCCAGTGAATCCTGTTTCAAATCTTCCCCACTCTGTTTCTATGGTCAGCATGATCTCCTGCACTCAGTTTAAATGCTATTTCAAACCTTCTCTACTGTTCTCCAACTCAGACATCCCACTTCATCCTCTTCACTCTCAACAGATGACCTTGCATAGTAATTCAGAGAGAAAACAGAAAGAAGTCATTCAACTATGGTAACTCCATTAACTTCTCCGTATCATAGCTACAAACTTTCTTGAATCTACGCACCTACGCTCTCCTCCAGCTCCAAAAAGCTTCTTAACTAAAGCCGATCACTTCTATAGTTAGGACCCTTTGTACCTTCTAAGGAATAGTATCCATGATTTGTTTTCTTTCCACAGTAGTCAATTTCCTCTCTTTAGAATATTTCCCATGAACTTTTATGTGTAGCTAAATATATGTAGCTAAAGTTCCTCCCACCTTAAAAATAAATAAATAAAACTGTTCAACTTCCCAACTTTTCCTCCCTCCCTTCACAGCCAAACTTTCCAAAACAGTTTTATATACTTAGTTTATATTTCTGCTTTCCCATTCTTTCCTCAATTTATCAATATTTCAATCAATCTTGGATCTGGCTCTTCTCTCCCTGGACAATCATTTCCATACTCTCAGCTTCAATTACCATCTATATGCTGATGTTTACCAAATGTACATTTCTAGTCAATACCTTGCCCCTGAATTCCAGATCTGTACATATTAAACTATCATCTCTAAATATCTAATTTGATGTTTCAAAATCACTTAAAGGCAACATGTCTACAGAACTCATGAGAACCCTGCTCATCCTCCAATTCCTACTAAACAGTACACATACACATACACACATGCACACACAAATCTTACTTCTCTTACATTTTATTCTATCTCAGTGAATGATACTACCATGCATCCGGTTGTAGAAGCTAGAACCTTGGAAGTAACCCTCATTGTCTTCTTTTCTATCTAATCCAGTGGTTCTCAACCAGGGGCAATTTTGTCCCCCAAAGGATATCTGGCAATGTCTGTGGACATTTCTGATTGCCATAACTGGGGATTAGTGGCCTCTAGTGAGTGGAAGCCAGGAATGCAGCTAGACATCCTTAGGATGAGGAGGACAGCGCCTCCACACCAAAGAAAGTTGGTCCAAAATGTCAATAATTCCGAAGCTTGGATGACCTAATTAATCTAGCATCAAATCTTACCAATTCCACTTCCCAAATATAGCTTAACTCCATCATTTTCTCTTCATCTTAACTACCAACACTTCCTGATTCAAGGCACCATTACCTTTCATCTATAATATTGAATAAAATAACTTCCCTACATCCACACTTGTTCAACCTCAGGCAATGAAGTCCAAATAATTTTAACTCATTCCTTTCTTCCTAAAAAAGAAAAAAATCACCACTGTTCTTATGCTGAAGACCAAAAGGACATACAAGTCTTTGCATGCTTTGCCCCTCTTCCCACTTCTACCACACTTTAGCCATTTTCCTAATAACCCAAACTATAGCCACCTTGGCCTTTCAGTTCTTTGCATACCCCATTCTCCTTTCTACATTAGGACCTTCAAACATGCTGTTCCTTCTCTCTAAAGCACTCTCTACAACCTACCATTCTTTCACTAGTTAACTCCTACTATTCTTCAAATCTCAGCTCAAATATTACCTCCTCCAGATCATCCTTCAGCACTCTGTAATTTTCCTTCATAGCACTTATACATATATTAAACAATAACTGTGATTTGTATGGTTGTTTTCTTTTTAAGATTTTATTTATTTATTTATAGAGAGGGGGAAGGGAGGGAGAAAGAAACGGAGAGAAATACCTATGTGCAAGAGAAACATCAACTGCCTCTCGCACACCCCCACCACTGGGAACTTGGCCTGCAACTCATGCATGTGCCCTAGCTGGGAATTGAACCAGCAACCTTTCGGTTTCCCAGCCAGTGCTCAGTCCACTGAGCCACACCAGCCAAAGCTGCATAGGTGTGTTTTAGTGGCTCTCCCTCTCATTACAATGTAAGTACATTTAGCACAAATTTGTGGCACATAGCTAGCACTCAGAAATATTAGTTGAATACTAAATAAATACAGGATTTAATCTACTCAGGAGTTTTCAACTGTCACTCTTATTGCAGGTGACTTCCAGATTCATATCTCCATCCCTGGACTTGCTTCTGAAATATATACTTCCAGTTCTGCTATAACACATTTTTCTGCAATACCAATTATTTTATAGACAATTGGTAAATAGGAGAATATTATCAATTTAACCTGTCAGTTGGGTTGATTTGTACATAGAACAGAAACTGGGGGATTATAACCTTCATTAAGAAACAAACAAAAAAAGCCCTCAGCTTGGCTGCTGTACAGGCAGGAGTCCCTACAGATCGAAGACAACTAAAAAAAAAAAGAAGCATCTGCCCTGGTTGGTATGGCTCAGTGGACTGAGCGTTGGTCTGTGAACCAAAGGGTCACCGGTTTGATTCCTAGTCAGGGCACATGCCTGGGCTGCAGATCAGATCTTCAGTTGGGGGCACACAGGAGGCAACCATACATTGATGTTTCTCTCCCTCTCTTTCTCCTTCCCTTCCTCTCTCTCTAAAAATAAATAAATAAATATTTTAAAAAAATAAATAAAATAAAAATAAAAAGAAGCGGTTGTACTCAGGGTTCCCAATCACACAGCTCTCTGCTGGTGTATTTCCTTTTGTGTCTACCTTAACAGCAGCTTCACTGCCTCAGAGCTCCACTTTTAACTGTCTTGACTCAATGCCAACCTGAAGCCAATCTCAAATCTATTCTGTATATTTTTAATATCCCCTGTAGCAGCACCCAACCATGCTAGGCCACCTACCAGTCTGTCCAATTTATTTCCCAAGGTAGCAATTATTATTCTCACTAGTGTTCTGGTTACAAAATTGTTTGGTCTGTTCTAGCCCTATTTTCCCAGAGCCCTATAGTCTGGGCGTACAACTTGCAGAACATAAGGTTGCTCAAGACCACAAATGCTGTAGCAGATTTTCCCAGTTTCAAATAGCTCTTGATTAGTTCTTCAATTAGCTTATATACCCCAAATCTAGGTACCTTATCTGGTAGAAGTCCAGAATCATATCAATTAGTCAATGATGTCTCTCTTGCTCACGCCCTCCTCTACATTCAATCATTCCACACATCCTACCAGTGTTTCTATGCATGGTCTCTCACATCTTTTCCACTTCCTATTTGCCACAACTGAAAGCTTTAACACCTCTCATGTGAATGAATTTAATAGCATTCAAGATATAATCCATCTTTCAGGCCTTCCTTATTCCAAACCAAGCTCCACTAGACCACGACAACTATCTTCCCAAAAATGCAAATCTGATTGTTACTCCTCTATTCTAAAACCTTCAACGGCATTGCACTGTGAACTCAAGGCTCCAAACCACAGCTCCATTTTCATTACACACTGAAACTCCCACTCACTTCACACTGTAGCAGAGGTAAACCACACAAACCATTGAACACACTGCTGGCAAAGAAAGTCAATAAATATTAGCTATTACTGTCACAGATTACCTGGTATTATAGTCAATTCTAAGAATATCATCTCCCTACCCTTGATTTTAAGCATCTTAAGTTTTTGGGGGGTTTCTTTTTTTTTTTTGGTATTATTAGAGACAAGGGTTAAGTGTTGTGTCACTTGACTAGCTGTGAACTTGAGCAAGTTATTTAGCTTTCTGAACCTCAGTAAAACAGTAAAATCAGGGTATTATCCACACCATGGGGGAGTTGAAAAGACTAAATGACATAGCATATGTAGAATGCCTGGAAAAGAAGAGACATCTGTATATACTAATTTTTTTAAGAAGTGTTCATTTAAAGAAGGAGCACAGAACTAATTGTTTGCCATCTTTCTCCCACAAGTAGATAGCTAAAGAGTAGTACTCAAAAAAGTTGGTTTAATGACAAAATGTATCTCTGTTCCTTTGATATAAATGCTTATTCCAAGAACTTAAGATTTAAGTGAGTATTTTTTTATGCTGCTATGCAAAGAAAAAGTTATTAATACAAGACCATACTTTACTTGACATTAACTGACTAATATGAATTATGTTACTAAATTTACTGAGACTCAACATATACCTAGTTCATATGTAGAACTAGAAGTTACTTAGTTTGAATAGTTAATAAAAGTTTAAATTTATAAACATATAAATCCATGCAAAAATAGCTATAATACTTAAAAATTCCATAAAAATTAGTCTAACTGCATACATACATTAAAATCCCATATATAAGATTCTTACATATTCATTCAAAAAATTGGTCTGATTTCATTTATATGACATTTTCACATTACAGCATGACAGTTAAACAGTACCTTAAAGAGTGCAAAAAAGGCATGTTCTACTCAATCTAAGATATTAGATATTTTTCATACTTTTAATATGATATTTATATTAAGCTCCCAAAAGGTAAAACTAAAATTACATTATTATTACCTTATCTTTGGCCTCAGGCAGCGTGATTTCTTTAGGTTCTAAAATTGATATTTCATGAAAAGATGGAACACATCTGACTATATCTGGTACATAGTTCGTATGAAACAATGGCGGCACTGAGTATCTTCTTTCACCTGATAAAGGCACTATGTGGTTAACTATAGTTGGCTCTTGGTGGGGTGAATGGAAACGCTGCCGTTTACCATCAAGAGGAAGGTTTTTCTCATCGCTTAATCTCCTGAAAACAAATAATAAACTTAGTAATTAAAGATATGACTTTGTGATAACATATAGAAAAGAGAACAATTAAGAATATATAAATATAAATATGACAATATTGACTCTTCCAGCAGGGCCACATATTAGCTCTATGTGACTCTTAAAATATCTATTTTCAGCACAGAGATGCCTTAAAAAAACACCCTAGGAAAAATGAGTAGAAATAATGCATATAAAAAAAAACAAACTACATATATACATTAAGGTTAGTCTCCTACTTTTGACCTACCTCAATGTTTTATCTCAGGAGTGAGAAGTTCACAGGAAAAATTCTATTTATAAAACCACTAACAACAAAAGATTCAAACCAACACAAAGAAGATAAAATTAAGTTAACTCAGTGCTGTATAGTAAAAAAAGGCTCTTTTGAGTCCACCTATGTTCTGGCTTATCAATAGGAAATACCAAATTAGGAGATATTTACTTTTATAAAAAAGCTATTATAAGTAGTACTGCTATGAACATAGGGGTGCATAGGTTCTTCTGAATTGGGGTTTCAGGATTCTTTGGGTATAATCTTAGCAATGGAATTGCTGGATCAAAAGGCAGTTCAATTTTTAGTTTTTTGAGGAAGTTCCATACTGTTTTCCATAGTGGCTGCACCAGTCTGCATTCCCACCAACAATGCACTAGGGTTTCCTTTTCTCCACACCCCCATCGGCACTTGGTGTTTGTTCATCTGTTGATGATGGCCATTCTGTAAGGTGGTATCTCATTGTGGTTTTAATTTCATCTCTCTGATGGCTAGTGATGATGAACATTCTTTCATATGTCTACAGACCCTCTGTATGTCCTCTGGAGAAGTGTTTGTTCAGGTCCCTTGCCCATTTTTAACTGGGTTTTCTGTCTTCTTGGTGTTGAGTCATGTAAGTTCTTTATATATTTTGGAGACCAAACCCTTGTCTGAGGTATCACTGGCAAGTATGTTTTCCCATACCATTGTTTTCCTTTTCATCTTGCTGACGTTTTCTTTTGCTGAGCAGAAACTTTTTAGTTTGATGTAGTCCCATTTGTTTATTCTTTCCTTTATTTCCCTCACCTTAGGAAATGTATTGGTGAAAATATTACTATGTGGGATATCTGAAATTTTACTGCCTATGTTTTCTATGATTTTTATGGTGTCACTGCTTACATTTAAGTCTTTCATCCATCTTGAGTTTATTTTGGTATCTAGTATAAGTTGGTGGTCTAGTTTCATTTTTTTTGCAGCACTATTTACAATAGCCAAGTGATGGAAACAGCCTAAGTACCCATCTGTAGATGAGGGGATCAAAAACAGTGGTACATTTACACAATGGAGTACTATGCAGCACAAAGAAAAAAGGAACTCCTACCATTTGCGACAACATGGATGGAACTGGTGAGAATTATGCTTAGCGAAATAAGCCAGGCAACAAAAGACAAGTACCATATGATACCACCTAATACAAGAAACTAATGAACAACACAAATAAATGAGCAAAACTGAACCAGAGGCATGTAAACAAGGAGCAGACTGACAGTGAATGGGCGGGTGGGGGGTGGGGGTGTAGTGGGGCAAGAGGGGAAAAAAGCTAGTCAAGGAACTAGTGTGGATGACCCATGTACACAGACAATGGACAATGGGGTGTGGACTGACTGTGGGAGAAGGGGTGAGGAGGTGGGGGAGCAATGGGAGAAAAGGTGGGACAACTGTAATAGAAAAACAATAAATAAGCTTTTTTTTTAAGTAAGCTTGAAAAAAAGCTATTAAAGATACTGGGCAAGTAAAAAAATTGAAAATGAACTACATTTCAGATAATATATATTGTTACTGTTAAATTTCTTGGACACAATCAATGTATTTTGGTTATTTAGGAAAATATCATTGTTTTTAGAAGGAATGCACTGATATGTATTGGGGTAAAGTCAAATGATGTAAAGAACTTCCATACGGTTCAGAAAAAAATGTGGCAATAGGGAGAGAAAGAGGAAGAAATAAACAACAATGTACTAAAACTTTAATTGAATAATTTAGGTTAATGAAATATAGGTGTTCATTTATTATTCTTTACATTTTTTCTGGAGGCTTAAAATTTAAAAAAATAAAAGACAAGGAAAAATATTATTAAATGTGATTATTTGTTGAAAAAAAGAAATTACTTCATTGATATATTAAGTTGTTCATGTAGGTAATACTTTATGCCATAGGAAATGGTCCAATTTCTTTCAAGCTCTAAAATTCTACTAGCCATAGAAACCTGAAGTTTTTTATTATAATACTCCTTTGGGACTTTGCCAATTTCTCTCTCCTTGACAGACCTACAAATAACTGGAACTCCTATACACCTGTTCACTAAAAGTGAACAGTGCCAAAAACATAAGCATACTTAATATTTTTTTAAACATTAAAAGTAATTTAGAGCTTTATGTTTTGAATATCTTCTATTGAGAATGTCAATTTTAGTTTTTAAAATATGCATAACAATAAACTAATGGAATTTATTTTCATTCATGATTCACAAACTGGCTGTCAGGGTAATTTCTAAAAATTAAAAATCTGAATAAAATCAATACTTTTAGCATCATTATATAGCTTTCCACAGTGACAACTTTGAAAAACAACTCAGTGCCCTTAAACATGGGATCCAGAAGCAGACCACCTAGGTTCATACCACAGTGATGCCTATTTTACTTAAATAACTCATTGCTTAACCTCTGTGTGCTTCAGCTTTTTCCTCAAGAGAAGTAGGTTAATAGTACCTACATCATAAAGTGCTGTGAAACTTAATCAAATTATTATTTGTGAAGTCCTTAGAACAATGTCAACTCTATAATTCAATCATATAATTCTTAGGTAGTGTTATATTTAACTGGACACAAAAATTATGAAATATTTATATAGGCTTTAAATAGGAACATCTATCAAGTACTGCCAAATCATATTTTAATAATTACCTCTAAAGCTCTATTATAATTACTTTGTGTTACATTAATTTATTTTAATCAAACTGGTTTAAAATTAATTGGCTCTTGACTTCTCTATAGAAAGATTTAGGTAGAAATTTTCATAATAATAATACTTATCATGGACCGTTACCTGTATAAGATTTAGATAAACCAAACAGTAGTAAACTATACTAGAAAGAAAGTGGTATGGGCTGAATTGTGTTCCCCTCACAAGTCATATGTTTAAGCCCTAACACCCAGTATCTCAAAATGTGACTGTATTTGGACATATGGACTTTAAAGAGGTCATTAGTTCTAATCCAGTATCACGAATGTCCTAGAAGAAGAGATAGAACACAGAAAACAGACACAGGGATGACCATGTGAGAACACAGAAAGAAGGCAGCCATCTATAAGCCAAGGAGGAAAGCGTCAGAGTAAGCCAAACCTGCCAACACCTTGATCTTGGAATTGTAGACTCTATAATTGTGAGAAAACAAATTTCTGTTGTTTAAGCCAACCAGTCTGTTGTACTTTGTTATGGCAACACTAGCATACAAATACAGAAAGCCATGTGATTCAGTTAAAAAATCAAATTAAAAGTAGTTTTCTGAAGAAATATAGCATCAGTCCATCTAAAACTCACAATGGCAGGAATAAGTCAACAAAGTATCCCTAAAGTTCTTTAAATACTATGTAGAACTTTTAAAATTCTGTAACAGGACTGATTACACAGATCCCAGGAAAAAACTTTAGGGCACAATGTCCAAACAATTTTAACTAAAGATACACACTGTTATACAGGTCTAAGAAATGCAAATTTTTTCTTTTAAAGTAAGTACTTACTTCCTTCCTCGAAATAATGGGGAAGCTGAAGTCTGTATTGGACTGATATTTCCATATGTCAACTGCTGTAATGACACAGCTCTAGACAAACTACCAAAAACAAAGAAAAGTAGTAATAAACATTTTTGTCTTAAAATTTTTTTTCAGAAAAAATATTTTACTGACCAAAAGAAAACAAGTCATAATGACATTTTTCTCTAACTTCTAATGTTTCATATAAAAGGGTTGCATCAGGTAGAAAAAACAATTTACAAATGATGTAGGCAAAAATATTTCCATACTTACTCTACACTTTGAAAGTTGAACTGGGCGTCTACAAGCTGCTGGTGTGAATAAAGAGTTGGTGACAGAGCGAAGAAGTTATTATGTTGTTGATAGCTTGGAATGAAAGGTGGGCGACCCAAAATTGAGTTTGGGAACATGCTCTTGTTCACTAGAAGCGAGCATGTATTCTTCCACCTAGAATAGTTTTAAAAGACAAATTATTATAGCTTAAAGATACTGAACTCTTTGGTAACTGGTATTCACTATTGAAAACAATTAGTTACAAAGTTATGAATTTCATTTGCAGTTACTTTTCAAAGTTTAAACAGATCTCTTAACTCATACTATAGGTAACAAAAAATGTACTAATAAATCGGTTTAAATCTAGATTAACCACAGTATTATTGAAAATGGTAGCACAATATACGTAACTTTCAAAATTTCTGAAGAATGTCCCTAAATTTATCCTAATATCAGTAAGTCTTTTAGAAATCAAGTTAACACAACATACTCCGATAATAAAAAGGAAACTACCCAAGAGAAACACTTAATGAAACTCTACAGTCTTACACTTACTACTAATATAATTTACATAAAGGTATAAGCCATCATATGAAATCTAGTTCCTATGATTGAGACCTCATAGAGCTAATCAAACAAGGGAAATAATTTGTATTGCCTAATAACTTTTATAAAATTGTAAGATTCCCTTCAAACTCTAAATAACTTACATAAAGGACTTTCAATAAAGGGGCTTATTCCACAAGAATGGGGAAAACTTGTGTACAAAGCAATCACAACCACTCACTGACCCAGGCAGGAGTCTAGATATTTATTCCTTAGCAATGCCTCATCCCGAAAGGCTACAAACTTACAAAGAGTAGGGTAAGGTAACAAACTGAAAACAAGTATTAAACCTACAAAGTAAAAATAATCCCGAGCCCATCTTCCAAAGCAGGAAATTAGAAAACTCATTTTTTTAATAACTGAGAAAGAAACCATGTAATATAGGAACCAGAGAAGCTATATAACATAGTAACAGGTTTCCACACACACACACAAAAAAAACAATTCAAGCCTGCTAACAACTACAGTAAGGCCTACTACTGAATTACCCTCCTTTGCACACAGAGCTTCCAATTAGATGCTTCCAATTAGATTGCTAATAGCTCTCACTTAAAACAGACATCATGGATGCCAGAAAGAAAGAAAAAAAAACACACCAAAATACTCCTTAACTAATGAAAAAACACTGTATATACAGAACAAGACTATGTTGTTTAAAAAACAGAAAGAGCTTTTGTAAACTACAAAACTGAAAGTGGAGATATCCAGCAGAAAGTTAAGAGATAACATTGAGAAAACCTCTTAGAAGGAACAAAAAGTAAAAACTGATGAGGGCAGAAAGGAAGCAAGATAATAGGAGAAAATAAAACAACCTCAAACTATGTGGTCCAACATCCAACATAAAAGAAGCTCCAGGAAGAACAGAGAAAATACAAAAAAAGAAATTACCAAATAAATTTTTAAAATTTCCAAGACTGAAGAACACCAATCCTTACGTTTAAAGAATCCAGTGCATACAAAGCATGATTTTTTAAAAATTAATATCAAGCATATTATAGTGAAATTTTAGAATTTTAGGATATCAAAAAAAGCTTATAAAATGTTGCAGTGGAAAATGTTATACGTAAAAGGCTGGTAATCAAAATGGCTTTAAAACAACAGTAGAAACCACAAGACAATGAAGTCAATGCCTTCAAGTCTCTGAAGAAAATGCTCTCAAGCTATAATTCTATACCCAGCTATACTATTAATGCAACAGTGATTAAAAAAAACTTTTTAGACATGTAAATTATCAAAAAAGAAAAAGAAAACCTGGAATCTAGGAAAAGGAAGATACAAGAAATGGCACAGGCAAAGTAAATTCCCCAGTATGATGGTAAAGGGAAGCTAACAGCTTCAATTAGAGTAGAACAGAGGGCTTTCAAGAAGATATCCAAGGAGAAAACAAAGGTTAACTGGTATATTACTTGATGTATTTGATGAAAGAGCAGTTCTGCTGACAGAGCAGAAATAATTATAGGAACAGAAAAGCAGCAAGTTAAAAATAAAAGAAATTGCTAAACTACAGAAAAAAAACACACTCAAAGGGTCATATAAAAGAAGTAAATATAATCAGTTACCTATTATACTAGGTTCCTACAACACAAACAGTGAATATAGAAATTATAATATATTTACATCATTTATTACATATTGTATTTAAAGATACATGTATTTCTATATTATACTATATGTTATATATAAGAGGGGACCCACAAAATCCAGAATCATCTTCTGGAGAGTGGGCCCCTTGTAGTATAGGTTCCCCCACTAGGTGAGTGTTTTAAGAACCCATCTTTATCAGTGTACCAGCTGGTGGTGTTGTGAGAGGCTACATTCAGTTTCAGTGAATTTTTTTGAAGACTCTTTCAATGCACTTGCCCATTTCATGATGGGTGACTTATGAGCACACCTGCACACACTGTACTCAATGTTTAGCAGTTTTTGACCAAAAATGGCATGACCCCCATGCCACCTTCCTCCCTACTCACCCAATCTCGCCCCAAGTGACTTTTTTTGCTTGTTTCCCCAGGTGAAAAAAGTCCTCAAAGGGAAACTTTTGCCGATGCAGAAAAGGTGAAACAAAAAACAGTAAAAGCACTAAAAGGCATCAAAACCGATAAGTTAAAAAACTGTTTTGAGCAGTCGCGATAGGTGTATTGCATCAAATTAAGAGTATTTTGAAGGTAACTAAAGTTTACACATGTAAGAATAAATATACAACTTTTTAGAAATACAACTTTTTAGAAATAAACTCTGGGGTTTTGGGGGTCCCCACTCATATTTATGTTTATATACATCACAATTTATGATGGCAGAGTACATAAAGGTGCTAAATCTTCATTTTAATCCAAAGAATAAAGTATAAAAGTTTTTTTAGAATAAAGGAAAAGAACATTAAAGCAACTAAAAAAAATAAGATACTTGCTTCTGGGGATTAAGACAAGATGGCTGGAAAAACTGAAGCAAGAGACAACAGAAGAGAAAGATCTGTCATCAATCAATCAATCAATCAATCAATCATATACACTTTGTCCCTTGTATGTTAACTCTGTAAGATTAAAATCCCCTAGGCCGGTCATAGATAGTGAGATTCACCAGTCCTGAGTTCAAACAGATTTTGGACAAGAGCCTCGGACCACCAGTAGATCTCATCCCAAGTGCCTGACTCTAATTGGAACAAAAGACAAATGTTACCACCAGAAAAAGTTTGTCAACTTTCTTCAGCAGGCCTTTATCTCGTATTATAGGTTTTTTAAAAAAAAGTAATCCTATCAAATATAACACACTGTACTCATTTTAACTGCTCAGAGGAAATGGAAAATAGCTTGAACTAAGCAGTATTCCAGAGAATCCCTATTAAAACTACACTCAATAATCATAGAATGGCAGGTTCAAGAATGGCAGCTAATGCTTTATTCTCCCTTTCCCTGGGGTCGCACTTTCTTGGCCTTCTTTACTCTGCTTCACTGATGCAAATCCACATAAAACATAATTCCTGTTTCATATAATTCCTCAGAAAATGGCATTAAATACAAGTCATTATAGTAACAAATTTTGCTTAATATGTCATTTTGTTAAAATATAGATACTATAAGTATAGGTGTGGTCAACAAAGGATGGAAATTTGTATTCAGAAAAACTAGAATTAAAGTGTTCTATTTCAGGTTTATTTAAATCAGTTCATAGTTAAAATTCTATGACACTCTGTTTATAGCTATAAATAACAAAGGGTGGGGCAAAAGTAGGCTTAGAGTTGTTCCCATAGAAAATAATACAATAATAACACAATAAAGTGTTTAGCATACTCACAACTGTAAACACTGTATATCTGTTTTTCTTCAAGACCCAAATAAAGTCATATACTCATGCATTCAGATTTGAAGACTGAAAATGACTTAATAGCCTAGACCTCACTTATTCTTATTCTGTACCTGGTCAGATCCAGACTAAGAATAAGTCAAAAGATGTCCTGTGGCCCAGTAGTACTCAACAAAGCTAATGGCCAAATTAGGCAAGGCTTAAAAGCTTAGATTGATTCCCTAGCCAAAAGTTTACAATAGGGTAAATACTGAGTTCAACCCGGGCCAAATTTCCAGATAAGCACTAAAATTGTTGGAGCCTCTCCAAACAAAATATTGGTCAGGTTCTCCTCAGTATGAATCTTAGCTTCCAGGCCTGGCTCTTACCAGGTCAGCTCTCAAGGTAAAGAAAAACATTCCTAGGGAATATAACCAATGGCCTTCGATGCTCCCCAACATAGGTATCCTACATGACTACCTAGGGATAAGGAAGTAAATCAAAAGCCCATTAATTTCAATTCCTCTTTGTAACATTTTTTCTAATACATTTAACTCTGATTTTTATGACAATAAAAATGTCACCAAAATAACAATCTATCATAAACATTATAAGGGATCATTTTCTAAACAGAATAGTTTCAGCAAAACTATTATGATATCATAATTAAGGGGACCTCCACAGCATTTCAAATAGTTTTCTTCATATCCTGAATGAAAGGCTTTAATAAGTAGATAATAATCTGTATATATAACACTACTTCACATTATCTGTGGAAACAAGTATAGGAAATTTTATAACAAATAAAATCCAGATATTGGTGGCACCCTAATTTTCTTAGCTTGAAAGTTTGTATCTCAATCAGTACTTGACTATAAAATGGAATAATCTAGGTAAATTTTGAACTGTTTTAAAAATGCTTTAGTTCTGGCTTTAAGGAATCTTAAACATTGCTTCTTGACTAAGATTTAACCAATGGGAAACTATAGAGGTTTATTTGTAAATAATCATACAGGAGACAAGCTGTAGCAGATTAGCTTACGAAGTAATTTCTAGTGCTGTGGTGTTTCATCCTGGACTTTACAACCTGGAATTTGTCTTAAACTTGAACTCTCCTGCAAAGAATTAGAGAACACCCAAGGTTATCATAAGTCCTTCATCAGGATTCTCTGGAAAGCAGAATCTACCTAGTATAAAACTCAGCACTGTAGAGGTTAAATCAAGTTATCGCTTCACTTTGTCCAAATGCCTTTGACCTATCCCCTAAACTCACTTCTTTTTTCAACAGTGCAAAAAGTCCAATTCCTAAATCCTGCTCACCTACTGTGAAAACCACCTGCAGGTTTTGAAAAGGACACTCCTTTTTATTAAGAATTAGATTCCATCCAAGTGCTGAAAAAATAATCTAGTCACATAGTTTGAAATGGACATTTCTTAAATGACCTGTTTCTCATGGAGTCTATCTGCAACATCATTTCCAGATCAGACTTAATTGGGGAATATCACACCAACAAAGTAATTACTATTATCGGATACCAGTACATACAGTAGAAAGAGCCTTTTGGCTGTTAATCAGTACATGTTAATGCCTTGTGATAATAAACCATACAATAAGATGGCACTTACAAAAATTTTATGTTACCTGTAATACAAACACACAAACTTAGTGTTCAGTAAGGATCTCTTTTCTCACAAAATCATATACTACACATTTGTTAACGAGTCGCCATGTTAACTTGGGTTTTACAGTTTGTTTCTTTTTGGTTCACCCTATTGGTATATGCAAACTAAATAAACAACTGCTATTTTAAACAAAAAGCTGAGAGGGCTAAAACAAGATAGGATACTTGGGTAATTCGGAAGTTGTGAGACACAAAAATCCCTCGTATTCTGAACTAGAGATGAAGAGCCCACCCACAAAGGCTGAGCGGGGTGGGGTGGGGGGCAGAATATGCAATAATCTTAACAGTCCTAATCTGTGCGCTTTATTGTAGAGTGAAGAACTAAGTAAGGCAAGAGGCAAAGTCATACCCATTTAAACCATCCTTTGAAACACCATGTAGGATCGCAGGACAACCTTTCTCTTTTGGTCCTACACTGAGGAAGGGTTACGAGGAAAAGAAACGAGTGAAAAGAATAAAAGGTCCTAATCTTCTTCATAAAGTACAGCAGCGTAGGGGTCGCCCATAAGTCTGGGAAAAGATATTGCCAGAATCTCCCACGCAAAACAAAACAGTACAGTTTTTTAAAAGTTCCCAGCGCCCCGCCCTCGACCTGGGCCAACAGGGTGCGTCCCACTATGAAACCCCTAACTCACAGGTGTCCTTGGGGCAGGGCCTACCGGCACTGCCCGCACAGGAGCTCCAAAGCCGGAGCAGCGATGGACCCGGGCGCTCGGTCGCAGCTTTCGCCTGAGCCAAAAGAGGTAGTGGCCCGCGGAATGGCTAGGCCCGGATCCGGATCCGGATGACGTTCTAAATCCCGGACTCGGCGGCTGGGGAGGAGAGACACGAGAAAAGGCAGAGCCGGCAAACGTGTAAGAGGTGAAAGGCGGTGGCAAGAGGCGGAAGACCAAAGAATCGCCCAAAAAGCGGTGTATAAAGCCCTGTCAGAAACACCCGGAAGACCGACGTGACCCCGGAAGGGAAGAGCAGGGAGAGAAGTCACACTTCCGGCATCACCCCACCTCCACCTCGCCTCTTGCGAGCGCTTTGCTATAGTGCGCAGGCGCACGTCTGCTGGGGTACATGCTTGGCAAGTGATAGTAGCTGTTTCGTAGTGAGCTCGTTGGGAAAGGGATAGGACTAACTACCCTGGAACTGGAGAACTAAGCAATCGGCGGAGGACAGCCTACTCACGCATAGCAGTTCTTGCTCTGATAAACATTTTGTACTGGTCCTTGGTGTCTCAGGCGGATGGCTCCTCCCCACAGAAGCTTTTCTAAACCCAGGTTTCCCTCTGTCTTCTGCACCGATCTGTCTTAAGCTTTGTCGTTCTCTGCCGTTGCCCCCGTCGCCCGCCAGTGAACTGAAAGCTGCTTGAGCATCAAAATCCCTTATTTACTGCTTAAGCTTGAACTCAGAACCTTGCCCATAATAATAGCTGACGTTCCTTAATTCAAGATATTTAAGATTTTTTCTCGAGTGAGGTTTAATGGTTGTGAAAACATCTAAGTTGTTGAATCTATTAACAATATTCTTTATTGTCCGCTCAATATCTATAAAGTCTCCCCTTCTCTCATTCCTCAAATTGGTAGCGTGTGTCATCTCTTTTTTCCGAGGCTTATCAACTTTACTAATCTCAAATCTCAAAGCCAGCTTTTGTTTTCATAGGTTTTCTTATGGTTTTTGTTTTCTATTTCATTTATTTGTGCTGTTATGTTTTTTCCTTACTTATGCCTTTTTTTTTTTTAGTTTTTAAATTAATTTTGTTTCTTTTTTATTAAATTTATTGGGGTGGCATCGATTAATAAAATGATATAGGTTTCAGGGGTATAAGTCTGTAATACTAATTTTATAGTTTCTTGAAAACTAAGGTCAATGATTAGGGATGGTTCTTTTGTAATATAAATATTTGGTGGGATGTGTTCCTCAAAGTACTGCTTTAGCTGCATCTCACACATTCTGATATATTATGTTTTTATTTTTCTTCATTTCAAAATACTTCCTAATTTCCCTAAAGATTTTTCTTTGACCCACAGGTTAGTTGTATGTTATGTAGTCTCCAGATACTGAGGTATTTTCCAGCTCTCTTTTTGTTATTGATTTCTAATTTAATTCCATTATGATCAGATAATATACTTTGTATAATTTGCATCATTTTAATTTATTGAGACTTGTTCTGTGGCCCAGAATATAATCTGTCTTGTTAAGTGTTCAGTGTGCATTTAAAATGAATGTTGTATTCTGCAGTTGCTGGATGAAATGTTCTACAGACGTCAATCACATCAAGTTGGTTGATCCTACTGTTCAAATTTTTGAAATTTTAGGGAATTTAGAACATACTAATTTTCTGTCTACTTAATCTATTAATTATTAAGAGAAGAGTATTAAACTATCTGATTGTAATTATGGCTTATTCTAGTTATCCTTGTTATCTGTTTTTGCTTCATGTGTTTTGAAGCTCTGCTGTTAGTTGTGTAAATTTTTAGAATTGTCCTGTCATTTAGATTAATATGTCCTTAATGAAATTGATTGTGAAAATTATTTTGTCATTGTGAAATGATCCATTTTATAAATGACCCACTTTATTTTAGTAATAGTCTTTGCTCTAAAGTGTACTTTATCTGGTGATAATACAGCCACTCCAGCTTTCTTTTTTATAGTGTTAACATGGTATATTTTTAAAGGAAAAGGTAATTCCAATTCTACAAAAGTCCTCCAGAAAATGGAAGAAGAGGAAATACTTTCCAGTTCATTCTCTAAGGCCAGCATTATTCTGATATCCAAACCCAAGATGTTACAAGAAGAGAAAATACAGGCCAATTTCCTCATAAATATAGATCCAAAAATCTTTAACAAAATTCTAGCTATTTTTATTTCACAATATATAAAAAAGATAATACATCATGTCCAAATAGGAGCTTATCCCAGGAATGCTAGGTTGAATTAACATTGGAAAATCAAACAATATAATTCACCATATTAACGAATGCTATGAAAGTAAAACTATGATTTTTCCAATATATGCAGCAAAAGCATTGTACAAGGCTAATATCTAACCCTAGTAATACAGAGAAACTTCCTCAACTTATTAAAAAGCATCTATAATAAACAACATACTTAACAGTAAAGAACTGAATGCTTTAGAAGAGACAAGACAAGGATATGGGCACTCACCATTTCTATAACATTGTACTAGGGGAGTTCTAGCCTATACAATACACCAAGAAACAGAACTAAAACCCATCCAAATTAGAAAGAAGAAGTAAAACTGGCTTAATTTGCAGATGGCATGATCTATGGTGAAAATCATATATAATTTACAAAAAGCTACCAGAACTAATAAATGAGGTGAACAACACTACAGGATATAAAAATTACAATGCAACAGTTTTTATTTGTGTTATACTAACGACAAACAATCTGAAATTGAAAATGGCAACAAAAATATGAAATACTTAAAAATAAGTTTGAGAAAAGATATACAAGTTGTACACAGAAAACTTTAAATATACTACCAAAAATTTAAGACACAAACTGACAGAAGGGCCATATCACGGGTCAGAAAACTCAATATTGTAAAATGTCATTTCTTCCCCACATTGATCAATAGATTCAGCACAATTCCAGTCAAAATCCAAGTAGGTTTTCTTTGGTGATTGACCAAGTAATTCCAAATTTGCATAGAAATCGCTCTGACTCTTGTAGCTCAGTGGGTTGGGCATCATCCTGCAAATGGAAAGGTCACCGGTTGGATTCGTGATCAGGGGTTAGAGGCTGGGTCCCTGGTTGGGGGCATGCAAGTGGCAACAAACTGATCGATATTTCTCTCCATCCCTTCCTCTCTAAAAATAAAGTAATTAATTAATTTTAAAATAAAAAAATTTATATGGGAATGCAAAGGACCTAGAAAAGCCAAAACAACTTTGAAGAAAAAAAAAAAAAACCCAAGTTGGAGAACTTGCACTATATTGCCTGAGCTCAATATTTATTATAAACTTACATTAATTCAGGTGGTTTAGAATTGATGTAAAGGAAACAGATGAAACTGGATTGAGAGTTCCAAAAAGTCCCATATATAATCAACTGATCTTCAACAAAGGAAAAAGGCAGTTAAGTGAAAGAAAAGATTTTTCAGCTAATAATGCTGGAACATCTGGATATCCTAGACAAAAATAAAATTTCATACTACATGTGAAAATACAAAATTGATCATAGATCTAAATATAAAACTTTAATCTTCTGAGGGGAAAAAAAAACAGGAAAATATTTGTGACCAAAGGCTAGGCAAAGATTTCTTGGATATGATACCTAAAGAAAAAAAAGAAAGTGATAAATTGAACTTGGTCAAAATTAAGTACTTCTTTTCAAGAGACACTTAAAATTGAAAAGACTAGGGCTTCCAGTCAGGATGGAGGTGTAGGTAAACACACCTCGCCTCCTTGCACAACTACAGAAAAAAATACAACTAGATCTCAAAACAAATAACACCCAGACTGTCAGAAAATCAAGCTATATGGAATCCAACAAGCAAGGATTTAAAGAAGCTACATTCATCCAGATGACTAGGAGAGACAGAGACTGGAGATGGGATGGAGAGGCGCGGAGATGCGGTATGGTGCAGAGAGGCGACAGAATGGGTGGTCCCACATTCACATGTAATAGATGAAAATCCAGAGGGTTACCTTGAGAGCGAGGGATCCCAGCCCCAAGCCAGGCCACACAGCCCAGGGTTCCAGCACCAGAAAGATTAATACCCATAACTTCTGGCTGTACAAATCAATAGGGGTTGGGGCAGCAGAAGAAACTGCTGGATTTGCAGGAGACTGCACTTAAAGGGTCAGCACTGACTTAGAACTTATACAGATCCACCCTCTCTGGGATTCAGTAACAGGGCAACAACTGGAAGGGTACCACTTACATATGGGGAGAAAATGAA
The DNA here is from genome assembly GCF_987537825.1 of Furipterus horrens. Classification (NCBI taxonomy): domain Eukaryota; kingdom Metazoa; phylum Chordata; class Mammalia; order Chiroptera; family Furipteridae; genus Furipterus; species Furipterus horrens. The sequence goes on along the minus strand of NW_028327175.1, from coordinate 50,612,309 downwards.
GTGACTGGAAATAGGGCGAGTGCTGGGCAAGCCCCCAGAAGCCAGACGTTGGCATTGTCCTCTCTCTGAGCCCTCCCCACAGCAGCCACAAAATGGTGAAGTGGATTGCCCAACCCTGGCAATTACCTAAGGCTCCACCCCACACAATTTACAGGTGTCTTTTCCAAAATAGGCCACATTACTCAGGCAGGGAGTCAAAGCTGCTCTACAGAAACAAACACAGGGAGGCTGCTAAATTGAGGAGACAAAGAAATATGACTCAAATGGAAGAACAGAACAGGATCCCAGAAAAAGAACTAAACAAAATGAAGATAACCAAGCTATCAGATGCTTTGGAAAATGCTTTGGCAGTTTCTTTAAAAGTTTGACATGGATTTACATTTGACCTGAGCGTTCCACTCCTAGGTATTTTTCCAAAAGAAATTAAAGCATATGTCCATACAAAGACTTGTACACAAATATTCATAGCAACTGTGTTCATGATAGGCAAAAACTGGAAACAAAGTAAATGTTCATCAATAGGTAAATGAATAAACAATTCATGATGTTTTCATACAATAGAATACCAATCAAAATAAAAATTAACTATTGAAACACATGCATCATGAATGAATCTCAAAATAATCATGAAAGAATCAGACAAAAATAGTGTATATTGTATAATCCCTTTTATATAAAATTCCAGAAGATGCAAATTAACCTTTAGTGAGAAAAAGGAAAAGTCATTGGTAGCCTGGAAAATAAAAGAGTGAGGTAGAGGGCTGAGTAGGGCAGAAGGAAGAAATTGTACAAGAATACAAGGAAACTTTGGGAAATACTACTCATGTTTATTATCCTGATTTTTGTGATAGTTTCATTTGTATATTTATATGTAAAAACATGTGAAGTTTATTATGTGTCCATTATATCTCAAAACAGTTTTTTTTTAATTTTTTAAAGAAAATAAAATATATTGGGCCATGTTGCACTTTGAATGAATCTTTTATACTGTGCATGATTTTAGCATCTGACAGTGGTCAATTGGAAATATTGGTTCACTGAGTTATGCACATCTTCTAATATTAACACATTTCATCCTGTGCTATGAAAAAAAAATCATATTTGGGCCCTGGCCAGGTAGCTCAGTTGGTTAGAGCATTATCCTGGCACATCAAGGTTGCAGGTTCAATCCCTGGTCAGGGCACATAAAAATTAACCAATTAATGCATAAATAAATGGAACAACAAAATGATATTTCTCTCTCAAATCAATTAATTTTTAAAGTATATTTTATTGATTATGTTGTTATAGTTTTCCCAATTTTTTCCCTTTGCTCCACTCTGCCCAGTACCCCCTTCCCTCCAGCAATCCCACCCCCCTTAGTTCATGTCCATGGGTTGTGCATATGAATTCTTTGGCTTCACCCTTTCCTATATTATTCTTAACTTCCCCCTGTCTGTTTTGTACCAACCAATTATGCTTCTTAATTTCTGCACCATTTCCCCATTTCTCCTCCTTCCCCCTCCCAGCTGATAACCATCCAAATGATCCCCATACCTATGATTCTGTTCCTATTCTGGTTTGCTTCATTGGATTTTGTTTTTATTTTTTAGATTCAGTTGTTGACAGTTGTGAGTTTGTTGTCATTTTAATGTTCATAATTTTGATCTTCTTTTTCTTAAGTAAGTCCCTTTGACATTTCATATAATAATGGCGTGTTGATGATGAATTCCTTTAGCTTTACCTTGTCTGGGAAGCTCTTTGTCTGCCCTTCCATTCTAAATGATAGCTTTGCTGGATAGAGTAATCTTGGTTGTAAGTCCTTGCTTTTCATCACACTGAATACTTCTTGCCTGCAAGGTTTTTTTTTGAGAAATCAACTTATAGTCTTACAGGCACCCCTTTTTAGGTAACTCTGCTCTTCACTTGCTGCTTTTAAGATTCTCCCTTTATCTTGAACCTTTGGCATTTTAATTGTGTTGTGTCTTGGTGTGGTCCTCCTTGAGTCTAGCTTGTTTGGGACTCTCTGTGCTTCCTGGACTTGTATGTATATTTCCTTCATCAAATTTGGGAAGTTTTCCTTCATTATTTTTTCACTTAAGCTTTCAATTTGTTGCTCTTCTTCTCCTTTTGGCACCCCTATGATTCATATGTTGGTATGTTTAAAGTTGTTCCAGAGGTTCCTAAGCCTCTCCTCCTTTTTTTCAGTTTTTGTCTCCTCATTCTGTACTTGTTGTCTGTTTTTTTCTTCCTTATGTTCCAAATCATTGATTTGAACCTTCGTCTCCTTCCCTTCACCATTGGTTTTGTGTGGATTTTCCTTCGTTTCATTTAGTATAGCCTTCCCTTCTTCCCTTATGCATCCACCATGCTTAAGCATACCTGTCAAGCCTGTGAGCATCTTTATCACCAGTGTTTTGAACTCTACGTCTGTTAGGTTGGCTATCTCCTTGTCACTTAGTTCTCCCACTGGAACCTTGATCCGTTCCATTTTTTGGGTCATACTTCTTCGTCTCCACATCTTGACAGGCTCCTATGTGGCACCTGTTACATTGGGAAAGAGCAGAGCCTTAGGTATTTGTCAGTACAGGGCGACCCATTTTACTACGTTGTGGCGCTGTGTGGTGGGGAGGGGTCTGAAGGAACAATGCCACTTCCTCAGCACTCGCCCCTTTTCCAGGAACTTCTCCCACTTCCATATGGGACTGGCGTCCCTCTAGTTGTTGTCCTGGCTGTCATTCCCAGGGTGGGTGGGTCTGTAGACATTCTAGGACAATGGGGCCCTTTAAACAAACGAACTCTGCCGAGAGACCAGCAGTTTCTGCCTCCACCCCAACCTCCACTGGTCTGCACAGTCAAACGAATTGAGGCTTTATTTTTCCTGGTGCTGGAACTGTGAGCTGTGAAGTCTGGTCTGCTGCTGGGAGTGCTCCCCAGGTGTCCCTTCCCACTTTTTAAAATGTGTGACTGCACTGTGCCCTGGCTTGCCACTGCCACCACTGCTGCCACCACCACACCGTGTCCTCTCCATCCCAGCTCCACCCCTCCTACCTGTCTGGATGAGTATTTCTTCTTTATATCTTTGTTTGTTGGACTTCCATGCAGCTCGATTTTCTGGAACTTATGGTTGTCTCTAGTTTTGAGGTAGTTGTATTCCTTCTTGGTTGTGGAGGGAGACGCAGTGTGTCTGTCTAAGCCTCCATCTTGGCCGGAAGTCTAATTGGCATCTTAATCTCAAATCAATTTTTAAAAATCGTATTTGTTAATATACTTTCAATCTCATCAGAATAATCTAGATACACAGAAGCTGTCAAGATCGGTGTTGCTGCAACTTTTACAAAATACATATTTTTTGAAAGCTCAATTATATCAGTGACAACAAACACTATCATTTGTTTTTGTCCAAACTGATAATTCCACATCATTTATTTTTGAGAAAATATTTGCCAGTTATCCAAATCTAAATAACCAGTTTGTTGTTAGTAGATATGTTAATTAAAATGTAAAAAGGAGCTAGTTCAGCTTGTAACTCAAATGATCCATAAGGCACTTTTTGTTGAGACAAATATACCATGTTTTTTGCTTCACAAGATACACCTTTTTCCCCCCAGAAGTGAGGGGGAAATGTCTGTGCATCTCATGGAGCAAATATCGCATTATAGACCATGATGTGTATTACTTGACCTGTCAGCAGCAGTGACAGCTGTTAGAAGAGAAAGCAGTGGGCCCACGTGAAACCCCTGGGGACGCTTAAATGTCCCACTTTACTCCTGAATCTCGGGGTGTCTGGTCAGTATGAAGATAGCGAAGAAAGTGATATCAGTCATTGTGAGCAACTGAGCTTCATAAATTCTAACATGCAGTGATGAGTTCTTGGGGTTCCCAGAAAATTAGAAGAGTACTTGAACCTTAAAGTCTCTCCTCATTTGTTAGTGACAGTGATGATGGTTCTTAATATCGCTGTTGACTGCTGTTCACTTTACATGGTTGAAATATTATTCTTATATATTTTATTAAATACTTTACTACACCATTTTGTTCAGAATTTTTTTTCTTGTTTTTCTTCTCTAAACGTAGGTGCGTCTTATGGTCAGGTGCATCTTATAGTGTGAAAAATACGGTAGTTCTTTGGTACACAATAGAAGTGCCTCATGAGTACTTCCTATTTTTTCACATACAAAATATTTTCAAAGATGTGAATTTAAGGGTCAATATTTAATCAAGTTAATAATTTTACTCCTTCATTAAAAACATTCTTAAATAAAATTTTTTGAACTGCAAGAGAATGGTAATGAAGATTACAGAACTGTTGATTTGTGCTAGTGGTCTTCAACTGGAGGTAATGTTGCCCTCAGAGGACATTTAGCAACCACCTGCAGACATTTTGGGTTGTTATAACTTGAGAATAGGCCTGGTTGCTACTGGGATGCTGCTAAACATCCTAATAATGCACAGATAGCCCCCACAAAAAGTATTATCAAGCCCAATAGTCAATTGTGTGAATATAGCGAATTTTGTTTATTCATCAGATGATGGGCATTTGAGCTGTTTCCATTTTTGGCTATTATGAATAATGCTGCAACAAGCATTCATGTATAAGTTTCTGTATAAACATATGTCTTCAACTATCTGGGTTATATACCCAGGACTGAAATATCTAGGTCATATCATAACCCTGTGCTTAATTTTTTGAGGAACTGCCAACTCTTTTCCAACATGGCTGCACTATTTACATTTTCGCTAGCAGTGTATGAGTTTTCCAATTTCTCCACATACCTGTCAGCACTTGTTATTTGATTATTGCGATCTTAATGGATGTGAAGTAGTATCTTGTGGTCTGCAGTGATTTGCTTTGTAACCATCAAAGCAGATGTTAAAACAATGAAAAAGGTAAATAAATTCATAGTGTTATTATGAAAATAATTTTGACCTCATGAATCCTGAAAATATCTGTGGATCACACTTTGAAAATGTCTAGTGCATGGTATAGCAGAACACCTAGAAGAATTTATAGTAGAGAGATTTATTGGGAGCTTATTATGTGCCAGGCACCATGCCAGGCACTTTATGTAAATTATGTCTTATAATCTGGATAACTTTTTTTAAGATTGCTACCTGTGTTATCCCCACTGCCCAGATGAGAAAACTGAGTCTCAGTGAAGTCAAGGAACTTTCTCAGTGTCCCACAAATAATTCCCAAAACAAGCTTTAAATCTAGATAGCCTGAGTCCAGCACTCTGCCTCTTCCCCTAGCATAGTATAGGCCCTTCCTGCACTTAACCTCCAAGTTTGGGGCAGAGTCAGGGAAGAAGGGCAGCAGTAAGGGACTTCGGGGCTTTTGATAAAGTTGTTCTTGTGATTATTTTGTATTTGGTGTGTGATTGTTGTCTTGAGTTCTTCTGTGATGTGGAATAATCTACAACTTCTAGGTTCCTTTATTCTTGCTTTATTAGTTTAACATCCTAATTCTCCTTTCTCTAAACTTTCCGCTATATCTGATGAAATTTTTGCTTTCTGGAAAAGAGATGGGGCAGGGAAACAAGTCATTCAGAGAGAAGCTGATAATCACCAGTCTACACAGGTCTCTTGGCACAGAAGAGAGAGTTTTCAGAATCTACCTACTGAAGAAACTGGGAAGAATTTACAACCAGGTGCTGGGTGCACTCCTTTTTTTGTGCATAAGTGTACTTGAGTACATTCAAAAATTCATCTTCAGGGTTTCACCACTTTTGTTTAAGCTTCGATATATTAAAAATAAAGGTGCAACCTCTTCCTAAAACAAATAAAATGATATAAAGATGCTCAGGTGAAAATACCATTAAGCTGAAATCTGCAATTTCTACTTCAGTGTGGGACTGCAATGGCTTGTTTTGGATGTGGTAATGTGTGGACTAGGATAGAGAGTATATAAAAACAATGACAACTATTGCGCTTTGTACCTGTTACATGCTATCTCCTCTGGTGCAGCTGTGTATCTTGGGGATGTGGTGGCAAACAAGGCCAACCAAGTCCTTACCCTCATGTAGCTTACATTTCAGAGAGAATAGCCTTTACAAATTTAGAAACAAAAATTTAATTTTAATGGTGATAACTGAACCCTGGCTGGGTAGCTTAGTCGATAAGAGTGGCATCCATGATACCCCAAATTTGCCAGTTTGATCCTGGGGTCAGGCTACATACAGGAATCAAACAATGAGTGCATAAATTAGTGGAACGACAAATCTATGTTTCTCTCTCTCTCTCTCTCCCTCTCTCCCTCCCTCCTATCCTCTCTCTCTCTCTAAAATCAATTTTTTTAATGGCAATTGGTAACTGAGAAAAGGAAAATACATGTTTCTGTAAGAGCAAATAACCTGGGACCTAACCTATTCCAGAGAACGTGATGGCTATAGACGTGTGCTGCTCATATCTTCTGTATGGGGAGCATAGTTGACTGAAACCTCAGCTGCTCCCTCTCTGGATCTACTAATCATAATTTGGAGCTGAAGCCATGTGTCTCATGAGCTGCGAAAGGCCAATGACTGAGCGCAGCAGTAAACTAGTGCAGCCCAGTACTGCAAAACTCAGGACTACTCCAATGGACAAATTTGACTTTGGAACCCCTCATTGGCCTAGACAAAACTTTCCCAGAATAGTGTTGCAGTCTTTCTACCCAATTCTCCTTCCTTCTACCTCTCCTTCAGACTTCCATTGGAGCCTGAGGCTTTTCCTGTTTACTCTTATTTCTTAACCCTTCATCTCCCACAGTAATCTCCTTCAATAAATCTCTTGCTTGTTTAATCCCATTTTAACATTCACTTCTTGGAGGACCTGAACTAACACAGCAGCTTTCCCTGAGAAAAATGCCATTTAAGCTGAGACCTAAAGGAGTAAAAGTTAGTTAGAACCTTGGCACAGTGCCTGGCACATGGTTAGTGCTCAGTAAATATCACTCAACTAAATGGAATAAAAAGTTCTTTATGTATGGCATATAATTATTCCTCATGAACAATTTTACAAAAAAGAGTTCTATTATTGTCCCTATTTTACAAATGACAAAAGCAAGGTTCAGAGCTGTAAAGTAGTATGTCCAAGGTCAGCCAGTAGTTGAAAAATATAGCTAAAACAAACTTAGACTTGTTTGTTTCCAAGCCTGTGATTTTTAATTGCTTAACTACCAAGTTATACTGGCTCCCTCCAGAGGAATTGAAAATAAGCTTTGAAAAGAAAATATCTTTAATATAATTATTTTTAATTCATAATTAATCCAAAGGCCACTGCCTTGTCTAAAAACAGGGCAGAGACATCTAGAATCACCCTATTGATGTTTATGAAAGACATGAGTTAACAAGAAAAGATTTCATTAATGGAGTCTATGTTGTAAGGATGGTTCTATAGAGAAACTGAAAGATATTCTAGTAAATTTCTTTTCTTTAAGTTATACCATATGGACTTACACAAATGTTTTTCTAATTAGGAAGGAGTGACTGAAACCAGAGTTATAAGATAGATTCAGATGATTACTATAGTATTAAAATGCTTTAAACTTATCAACTTCTCACTTCCCTGTGTGATCCTTCTTCTCATGTCATGGGCACACTTTCATTCTTCCATATGCAATTTGAGAACACATACTAGCTATCAAGTTAAACAGTGTTTCTGGGAATTCAACATACACTACTCTATAAAATCTATCTCTAATGAGTTTATTGTAGAACAATCTCAGCGAATGATTATGGAGTATTATAACTAAAACAAAGTTTAGCAATTATCCCTGCTCCTCATTTTACATGTAAGAAAACAATTGGCTGTATTAAAGATACAAAAGGAAATAAATTAATATGTACTAGTCACTTTAAGTAGATGAGAATGGAATTTCAACTTTGATATGGTCCTAGAATAGACAACACAATCAGTGAAGGCAATTGAAAATTCTACATAAATACACTATGAATATGTTTCTCTATTTATTCATCTAGATGGAGGCCTTAGAAATTTCAAGTTGAAATTACTGCCCAAGGTTCTCATGCTTTCAAAAATTACTATAATAAAATATAAATTTTAGTAGGAATTTGCTCACAGTGATAAATGACTGATTTGGTGGGGTGGGGAGTTAGCCAAATTTATTGCTTTCTATGATTATAAAAGTAATGAAAGCTATTTGGAGAAATTTTGAAAACTACAGAAATGTATTATGAAATAAATAAAAAATTTAAATTTATAAGATATAATATAACTAAAGTCAGTGAGCCCGGAAGTTGCCTTTTAAAGGGTTAATTTTATGAGACAAAAATAAGAATTAAAATAAGTGCCATCCAATATTTCAATTTTTGTCATCACAAATGTTTGTTTAACAGCTATGATTCAACATGGGCCAGATTAATATCACAGTCTTTAACATTTATTACTTTGAAAACTAGAGAATGTACAATGTAAGACGATATTCTAAGAGATTCAAAGTAGAAGATAAGTTCTATGAATAAAAAATCTTTCTTAATGGTAGATTCCAAATAACTAGGTAGAATAACTGCAATTTAAATGAGTCAATTAGATCACTCTCACCCCACAAAAAAAACCTAATTTTTTTCACTGACCCAGTAGTCACTTTTTAAATAGCATTTGATTTAGCTGAGTTCTGAAGTTGTATGGCTATGTAGGCTTTTCAAAGTTAGGCAAAGGTTAACAAATTCTAGAGAAATGTAAAAGAATAAAGTCAGTGGAATAAGCCCTGGCTAGGGTGGTTCAGTGGATTGAGTGAACCAAAAGGTTGCCGGTGTGACTCCCAGTCAGAGCACATGCCTGGATTGCAGGCCAGGTCCCCAGATGGGAAAACATAAGAGGCAATTGCACACTGGTGTTTCTCTTCCTCTCTTTCTCCCTCCTTTCTCCTCTCTCTAAAAATAAATAAATAAAATATTTTAAAAAAATCAATATCACAAACACTTCTTTACAAAGTTCATCAGTAAAAATTTGTTTCACATTTACATTTCTTGATCATTTTTTGTTTCTTTCCAGGAATGTTTCATCACTCATTAATTCATTTTTTCATTCATTTATTCAGTCAGCCATTCAGTCAATCAACACATATTTACTGAGCACCCATTATTTTCCAGATTCTTTTCTAGGCAAATAGTTACAACTTCAGTGTAACTATTTGGGAGGTGGAGGGTGGTAATAATGAAGACCTGAAATCAAGAGACAGTTATTTAGAAAAGAAACCCAAAGTTCAAAACCAAGCAAGCAGTATGTAAATAAGATTAAACTTAAAAACAGGCAGGAAAATTGTTTTCAAGAACAAGGGCTTCATTCAAAAGAATCTTCCCTCAAAATAAAAAGTGAAGAAAGTGTCTGGGGAAAAAAAAGTTGTACAGAAGGGTAATTCTCATAAATATCAGAAGCTAATGCTTTGATTTCTAAATTTTTGTATTTGTATTCTGTCTAACTTTATAGCACACCTTCTTCTCTTAAAAATTTCTTCTTATGAGTTCCACTCACAGAAGAAGTTTTCAGGGTAATGCTAACCAGATGGCTTTTTCTAATCTTCCCCAGGGAAAAAAAAAGAAAAAAAGTAGGATTTGAAAGTAACACTGCCACCTACAAGTAAGTACTTTGAAAAGAAAAAGAATGACTGAAATTCCAATCATCTGGGTAAATGTCCAAGCTGCCAGAAATCTAAGAATAAGGCTTTGCAGTAAAGCTTCTGATTTAGAGAAAATAGAAATATAATTAAAATAAAATAAGAAAAGAAAAATAACTTCAAATCTTGGCACCCTTGTCATACAAAAAGTCTATTTGCTATGCATTTTGTCTCCATATTAATTGCATCTTTCCAGTCATGTAAGATCATTGGCCGAGTTACTGTAACATCTCTGTATCTCACTTTCCTTACCTGCATGGGGATATTTAATAGCATTTACCTCTTTGTTGTGAAAATTAAATTCTTAGTTTTTATTAAGAATGGCTAAACTTCAAATAAAATTGAATATATATATATCCTGTGACCTAGCAATTCCACTCTTAAGTATATACAGTATTCCCTCACTTATCATGAGTATTACATTCTAGACTCTCCCCCCCAACCCCCGCACTAGGTGAAAATCCATGAAGTAGGAACCTTATATTTATTTTAGTATTTATATATATATTTAAGGCTTTATAAACCCTTCCCACACACTTATAAACCATTCCCAGTCCTTTATTAACCTTTCCCACCCCCTTATTAACCTTTTCAACACTTTCATAAACACTACTTATGTTCTTAAACATATTCTACACCCTTAAACCTATGTAACTTTAACCACGTACATATACAGTACTGCAAAATCCTGTGATATAGCAAAAAAATCCACGATAAGTAATTAAATACAATATTTTTTAAAATCCCGCGATACCATAAGGCCACGATAAGTGAACTGCGATATAGAAAGGGACTACTGTACTCTAAAGAAATTCTTATTCAAGAGACATGTATAATTATGTTAATATCAATATTATTTCATATAGCAAAAAAAAAACCAAAACTGGTAACTCAAATATCTGTGGATGGACACCTGAATGATTAAATTATAGTTTATTTATAAATGGAATACAATACAACAGAGAAAGTAAGTTATAGCCTCAAATGTTAAAATGGATGAACTTTATAAACCTGTATGTTGAGGAAAATTTTTAAAGAAGCAAGTTACAGGAGAAAATAAAGACATGGTTCCATTTATATAAAGTTCCAAAACATGCAAAACTAAACAACTTATTATTTAGGAAGATAAGGAGAAAAATGAGAAGATGGAGAGAGATAGAGTGGGCCATAGAGGAGTAGTAGTCTTATTTCTTAGACTGTGTGATGGGTACCTGATTGTTCACTTATTATTATTGCTGTTTTTGTTTATACTTTATGTATATGTTATGCATAATTATAAAATAACGTTTTTTTAAATTAGAAATTATACATCATAGGAGATTTACAATTAATGTAAGATATAAACATTTTACAAACATCCAAAATCCCATCAAAAAGTTAGAACATAACCCCAGTAGGCCTAATAGGATTGAAATATTATGAATATATTAATTGTTCAGTAGACCCTTGGTCTAGAAATGATTTGTGATTCTTTTGTGGTCGTCGTTGGCAGCCGTCCGTCTCGAGAGACGATGGTGTAGCTTCTTAAGAGTCCATCCGCACCGCCGAGAATGGCCGTGCAGTCCGACTCGGGAGTGACACGGTATCTGTCTCCTCCCGTGTTGAATCGACATCTTGCGATGACACTGAAGCTACAGAGCCTGGGCAGGGTGATATGGAGGGTCTGCTGTTGCCCATGCAGCAGACCCCCCCTCTCTTCGCAGCTGAAGGGTCCAAGGGAAAGACAGAGTCAATACAGCTTGGCTTCAGGTGCGCCGCAGGAGTTGCCGGTGTTGACTACAACGTCAAACCGCCTTAGGGACTCCGGCTCCGGATTTTCTGTCGGGGTTTACTCCCTTAGCCTTTCCCCTGAAGAGGTATGCCGCAAGGCAGCGGAGGTTTTTTGGAGTCAGAGTTTTCCTTCTCTGATGTACCCTGACTGGAAGATCGAACCAGCGACACTTAGCTCGCAGGCCGACGCTCAATCCACTGAGCTAAACCAGCCAGGGCAGATCTTTTGTGGTAAGAACTTGAATTCTTTATATATAAATTCTAGTTTTATAGAATTTCTGGCCATGAAGTGAGACTACCTGACTGCTTGAAATACACCTAAAATATTTACTTTATTGTTCTCTTCTTATCTTTGTATACATGGGGACACTTGTGAAATAATTTTTTAAAATTATTATTTCTTTGTCCAAATGGTCTACACAAGAAAATGAACTTTCAGTGCTAGTGTTGGGAACAGTAGAAAAAGTGAAACAGCCTAATTGAAAAGTGGTTCCTAAATAAAAGGTTTATCCAAAAAAATTATATACTATTTTGAAATTTGCATTATGAAGATTTCTGAAGTTGCCGAGATATGTACCCCAGAAATGAAGTGTGAATGAATTATAGAAAGGAGGTTATTGTATGACTGTGCCAAGAAGCAGTAATTCTCTTGACATACCACTCATACTTCCAATATATAGGCAAGAAGCCTGGCTCAGAAATAAATGTATATATTAGGACATCAGACTTAATGATATTAGCCAACCAATTTTCCTTGCTGTGATTCCATCCTCCCTGAGCAAATTTGTGGTTATAATTCAACCGTCCATATTGCTTTCCTATAAGGAGGATAGACAGACCTACCAGCACTATGGTAGATATTTGCCATTTTCCTTGCAATCCATTCGACCCATCCATCTTGTTTTCTGCCTCAAAGGCTGACCTATACAGACTCTATCAACTGGCTCTCTTGCCAATTGAGTTTCCCACTGAGTTGGGCCAAAACAGAGCCTCAGGAGAGGATCAGAGGGAGGGAGAAAAAGAGAGATTGCGTTATTTATTCCCCAAGCTTCTCCCTGTGATGTCATTGTACGCTTGCTGTGTCCATGACTGAAGGTATCAGATAGCCTTATAGCCTTCTCAGTCTCTAGGTTCCAATAGTTTCTCCTTCCCCTAATTTCTTCAGGCCATCAGGCCATCAGAAAGTCTGATCCTGTGACCCTGCTTTTGCTCCCAGATATCTAGAAGAGTGATTATATACAGCCTGTCTCCCCCAAAAACAGTCCTCTAACTAACCAATCATGAGCAGTGTCCAAAGGATGGTGCAAAATGTTTCTCTACTTTTTCTATGAGATTGTCTCCATACAGAGACAGCATCAAATGGGTGCCAGGATTCTTTTCTACTCTCATTTACTTCTTTCTTTCCTTTCTTCTTTTTTTCTTTCACTCTACCCTATCCCCAGGATCCTCTCCATCCAGTTTGTGCCCTATGTGGACAAATCCATGGAGATTCCTATCCCCAGCATAATCCTAAGAGGGCAATTGTAAGATCTCCCAATCCTTCAATTTAATTAACTTAGACCTTTTAGAATCTTTAGAGTGAAGGACCTACAAAACGAACACATTTTAGAAACAATACTTTATTTTCTGCAAATATTGCTTTCCTTTCATAGTACAACTTGGGTACGTTATTTTGTTAAAAGACCTTCTTCTAACCTTGCATGAGAAGGAAAAATAATAGGGAGTAATAAGAGCACAGGGAAGATGAGGAAAGAATGGAGTGGTAGGTGGAGATGTGAGTCATGTCCAGAAAGGAGAAGGAAAAAAGAGAGAGAGCATTTCAGAAAATGGAAACAGCATATTGAAGGCCCCAAAGCTGGAAACCTGGAACATTTGTGGAACTAAAATAAGGCCAATGTAACAGGAGTCTTCTTAGGGAGAAAAATAATGGTTTATGAAATTGAGCTGCATTGAGCTGGGAATCAAAGACAGCAGAGCATTATGGGTCACATTAAGGAGTTTGATCTTTATTCTAAAAAAAGGGGGGGTGGATTGTTGGGGGAAATCTGTTGGAAGGCAATTTAAGTAAATACTATGAAAGTTGGTTGAGAAAGATTGAGAAGCTGAATCATGTGACCCATTGTATATTATTTTATACCTTGGTTTTTTTTGCACTTAAACCTTTTAAAATGTAAATTACCCAAATAATACATGACCATATTCTTAGTGTAAAAAGTTTCAACAATAAAAATTGAGAAGTCCTCCCTGATTTATCAACCTTAGTAATCTTGAAGCTTTCCCTAAATTAACTATTATGTATTAGGAGTGCTATCTGTAAAAATAACAAGAAAACCTGACTATCGATGACTTAAAGTAATTTGAGTTTGACAGGCAGCTGCTAGAATTGGTTTAGTAATTTTCTCATGTAAAGGCTTTCCCTCATGATGTCAAGATGGCTGCCATAGCTCCAGCATGATATCTATTATTTACAAATTAGGGAGTTATACATAATTAATTTTCACTACTGTGTAGAATTACATTGTATGGTTATACTGCAGGCCAATCAAGTTCTATCTTTGAGAACTATAAATGATAGATGAATAAAGAAAGGATAGATTACTTCAGTATAATTAGTCCAAGTGATACTGAGCACTTTAAGATTTTTAGTAATGCTCAAAATTGCACTAGGTCTCAAAGTAGGGAAATTTGGGACCTGAGGCAACTTCTCTTGTGCAAAACCTCCAACAGAGAAGGAAATCTGTGTGATTTTCCCTTAAAGGTAACTGTCTGGTACACTAATTGGTCATTTTCCTAATGGATCAGTATAAACTGTCTTGTATGATTTTCTAAGTCCTGCTTCCCTTTCCAACCAGATACTAATTTCTTCAAGAGAACTTCCTCATGAGTTTTGTAACCCTGTTAGAGTGCTGAACACACACATAACAAGAATTCAATAAATATTTCAGACTGAATAACTTTTTAAAAAATCGTTAATAATTCAACCTAAAATGTTTAAGTAACACATAACAATTATAAAAATGTAAACAATGTAAGTTGGAGTACATGTGCTTTTTTTTCTCCTAGTCTCTACTATCTCTACCCAAGGATTATCTTTGTTAAGCTTTTTATGTGTTTCTCAGACCTTTTAATATGCACAGACATATTAATGTAAGGTTTTATTCCTTATTAAAAATGAAATTATATGTTGTTGGGCAACTTTTTTTTTAATTAAACTTTGTGTCTATTCTTCATGTCACTATGTGTGTGTGTGTACCTCATTGTTTTAGAGGGCTGCTTAGTCTTCCTCTGGTAGTATGAATATGTTATAATTTTTAAAAATAACCTTCTATGGTTGAATGTAGTCTACAGTTTATCACCATTATAAGTAAAGCTAAAATGAATACCTCTATATATACTGACATATTTCTACACACTTTGGGAGTATTGTTGTGGGCTACACACCCAGATGTGGAATTACTGGGAAAAGTTATAGTAATGTCTTACAAAGGACATTCTGTTAGGAAGGCCTGAATTCTAGGCTTGACTCTGCTACTTCTGATCTGTATTACTCTGAACACATCACTTCATCTCCCTGAAATTCTTTTTAATCTGTAAGAAAAGAGATGTTTTAACAATGTTTCATAGAATTGTTGTGAAAATCATATGTTAAAACCAAAGCATCATGGTTGATTAATATTAGGTTTCAGTTTAGTTTTAGTAGAATAAGGGTATTTCTCGAGACTCTTTATAATCTGCTGAATCTCATTAGATGGCCTGCCTATTTTTAGGAGTTGGCCAAAATGTTCCTCTTTTGAATGTAGAACAGAGAGCCAAGCAGAAGAATATTATGGAAATCAAATAGAACAATCAATGCATTCTATGGAAATAGGTCTTGTTCTTTGGAAAGATGAATTCAGGATCCCAGACATGATCATCCCTAGAAAAAACATTAAAGTGGCCCATAATAACCTCCAAACACAATGCAAAGACACTTACTCTAGAATTCTATAAGGTCATTGGCAGAGAAGTCTAGGAGACCTTTATAAAAAAAAAAACAAAAAACAGTCAAATATAAAATACCTTTAACTGGTGGAGAAAGTACTTGTGCTACTAATTTGCTATAAAAAGACCTGAGCTTGAATTTTGGCTTTACTACTACTGGTCTGTGAGCAGGTGGTAATCTCTCAGAGGTTTTTGTTTTGTTTTGTTTTGTTTTGCAAAATGGAGATAACAAAAATTCCTACATTATTTTAAAGAGCATATGAAGTACTTTATGTGAAGAAGCTCAGCAGAGATCCTTGCAAATTGAAACAGTCAGTAGATGTAATTGATGTAAAGGGAGGAAAAAGAAAATTGTCATGGAAATGACATTCCAAGGAAGAAATAGCTCTGAGCCCTTGAACCAAGAACCACCATTTGCCTCACGTGCAAAGTGCGAGGCTTGAGTTAGGCCATCCTTAAGGTCCCTCTCCTTCACACAATAATAAAAATTGTAGCAGTTACATGTATAAAGTGCTTACATTTCTACTTGCCTTATATTTATTGATTCATTAAATCTTCACAGCAAACCTATAATGCAGGTACTACTATTATTATTCCCACTTTACAGCTGAGGAAACTGAGAAACAGAGAGATTAGGAAACTTGCCCAAGACCACAAACCTAGTGAGGGCTTTGGGCCTTGGTTGTCTGGCTCCAGAGTTCATGCTCTTAATTTTCATTTCATGCTCTCTGATATTTTCACTTCTTGAGTGCTTTGCTTTATGTTGATTTTTGTAGGAAATTTCTAATAGTTTCCACTTTGTTTTATTTTAAAGGTTTATTGACATACATTTATTTAGAGGTGCTTTTTCCTTTTTTGAGAAAAATTTAAATACAGAGAAGAATTTATATTAGTTATCTACTGCTGAATAACAAATTATCCCAGAACTCAGCAGTTTTAAACAGTAAACATTTATTATATCTCTCATTTCTGTGTGTCAGAAATCTGAGAGTGGCTTATCTGTGTGCTTCTAAGGGAGGGACTCTCTTGAATTTTAGTTAGATTGGTGTCTAGGGCTGCAGTCATAAGAGGAGGCTGAGAGTCTGCTTCTGAGTTCAGTCACATGACTGTTGGCAAAAGATTCCAGCTCCTCAACACATGCTCATCTCCATAATGCTGTTTATATAATTTGGCAGCCCGTCCCACGAAGTGAGAAATGAGAGAGACAAGAAGAAAAAGAGAAAGAGAAAGAGAAAGAGAAAGAGAAGGAAAGAGAGAAAGAGAGACAATCCAAGACAGAAGTTGAAGGCTTCTTCCTAGCTATTCTCCTAATCTTAGAGGTGACATTGTATTACTTCTGTCATATTCTGTTTGCTAGAAGCAAGTCACTGAAGTCACCAATAGTCACCAAGGCTAGCCTGTACTCAAGAATAGGGAAAAGTTAGATCCATCTTTTAGGGGAGGAATACAAAAAATATATATAAACATATCTTTAAAACCACAACAAGTACAAAGAATAATACAACAGAGAGTGGAATATTCATTGTCCCAAATTGGCAGTGATTACCTTATCATACTTTTCTCAAGGACATTTTTAATTAAAATAAAATAAAATAAAATCTTTGTTCACACCCCTTTCTTATTATCCAGAAGCAATAATATCAAATTGTATAGCATATCTTTCCAGTCTTTTTTATTCATTTATATACATTTAAATACAGTGAAAATAATATCTAGCATTGTTTTGTGAATTTTTTACTTTTCACAGGTGGTTTCCACATATTTTGACCCCATGCCACAATGAGAAATTTCTTATTGTGCCCAGACTGTGTCTCATTGTGATCAGTTATATATGCATAACTAAAGCCAAATTTTCATGAAAATAGAGCTTTATCCTTTCTATGAATAAAAACCTGATATTACCTATTTTAAATCCATGGTCTTTTACATTGCTAGCTGAGTACTGCTAAATTGAGCTCTGGACCCACTCTTGGGTCTCCACCAGCAGTTTGATAAAACAATCTTCTAGGTCTATACCTAAATGTTATGGTTTATTCAGTTTATGGCTGTTTAAACTTGACCAGATATTGCATATTTGCTGCTCATAGTAATTGTACCAATTTGCCCTCTCCCGGTAGTATATGAGAGCTTCTTTTTGCCCCCATTGATGCCCACACTCAATGTTGTCCGCTTTTCATTTTTGCCACTCTCCTCATTGGTTCTCATCTAAGGGTTGGATGAAATCAGACCTGCATCAAAGTAATTTTCTTTCGTTTGGGAGGCACAGCTGTAATGGAAGAATTCTCTTATGTTTGTCCTCATGGATGCTGTCTGTCATTGCTTAGTCCCTTGGAAAATGTAATAATTATAGGGAGAAAGAAAACAGAGAGAGAACGGGAGCACTACAGGGCATCCCTCAGAGGAATCACAGGAGCCTCTGGGACAGGGCTAAACCCATCTGCCATGACTCGCTCTGGTTTTCCAAGTAAGCACCTCAGCCCATTAACCACTTCCCCCCAGCACTCTGCTCTGCAAGTCCTCCCTGATACTCAGCAACCACTTCCACTGCACAGAGAATGAGATCATCACAGAAAAACTCTGCCCAATCCTATCCTTCATCTATAAACTTACCAATATCTGCTGCCAACTTCTCTCCTTCCATCCAATCCCAGAGCTTCACAAATAAACCCCGGTTTTCCTCTCTCTCTAACTCCTCCCCTCCACCCCATCCTTCCCTTCAGCACATGAGCACGCTCAAGCTTTCCTTTCCTGAATAAAGTCTTCTCCTCAGTCCTCATTCCTCTCTGACTTCTTTATCCTCAAACATCACTTCCTCAGAGAACCATTTCCTTTCATACATAGTGCCCACCTTTTTCCTTCCTAGCATTTATCAAAGTATGTATTTATATACTTATTTGTGGGTCTGCCTCCCCTATTATGTGGTCTTTGACAGGTCTTGTCTCCCCGACACATAACGGATAAGAGGCAGTCTGCATACTGGTTGAAGAAAAGAGTGATTTCCAGCCTACAGTCTCCCTCTTCTACTCTCCACTCCTGCACCAGATGGATCTTTCAAAATGAAAAGCCTGTCACACCCCTGCCCAGCTTAAAAAATGCTGTTGGTTTTTCAGCCTGTGGAATAAAGTTCACTCTCCTTAGCAGAGCATAAAATTGTTCTGTAAAAACAACCTTCCACTCCCCCCAAAGCAAGACAAATATCACATCTTCTAACAGAAGAAGCAGAAGAGGAAAAACTCAGCTAATATCAGCTAATATTTTAACAACTGACAGCCTTGGTAAAAGAAATTAGAAAGGAGGTTATGTAATTATTTCTGGACTTTATCCTGTTGGGGTTTTTTGTTTGTTTTCTTTTGTTTTCCCTCATGCTCATTTTCTTTTATGAGAAAACTTTTATCTATTATTTCAAAGGGAAGGAAATCTGGCATTTCATGGCACACTTACGCTATGCCAGGCATTACGTTAAACACTTTATTTACTTTATCCTATTTAGTGTAACTCTCCTCGAAAGCCAGAGTATGAATCCCCTCCCCTCTCAAAAATAAAATGCCCAAAGCCCAAAATATCAAATACACCAAGGAAAATGAGATGTTCTGGTGATTTCCACATCACAAGAAAGTACAAATGGCTTGTACAATTTTTATACATTTTTTAGTTAATATTAGGTCACGGGTCATCTCTGGCATGTATAATACTCCTAACATGCCAGGCTTCCACATAAACTCCTCTCCTATCTCTATTTTTCTCTCCTTCTCTGTCTTCTTTTCCTTTTGATTTGCTCCAATTTCCCTTTGATATCACTTAATTTCATTACTTTCTATTTTTCTCATTTTTCTCTCTGCCTACCTCTTAAGCCATCAACACCTTCATTGTTGGCCAAACAAGGTTACTGACTGTCTAAACTGATGTGAAAGCAAACAGAAAGAAAGGCTTCTTTTAATTCCTGGGCTAGAATTGCAACAGGTGTAGTGATGTTGCAGTACAATATGTGACCCAAAGAGATAAAGTCATAGACTCTAGCCAGACTTTCAGCTTCTGACATGCAGGGAAGAGTTGCCCACTGAGCTCTTTGTGAGATTCTCAGTCATGACTGATTAGACTCAGGTTCTCATGTTTCCATTTTGGAGAAAAAAAGAAAAAAGAAAGAAAGAACCTGTAACCAGAGGAGGCTATTGTTATATCAGCACATGAGAAGCTGTAAGAGGGAAATTTCCCTGAGATCTGAAAAGTAAGAATGGAAGCAGAAGAAAGAAGCCTTTAAGGGACAGATATTTAGGATGTGGAAATCTGAAAGTGGGACATCATGTGGTGGTCCTAAATTCTGCCTTTTTGTTAGGTCCAGAGAACGCTGAGGCTTCTTCGGAAAACCAAACCTAGTTTATTAATCCAGGACATCTGATCCTCTGTTTGAGTGTTTAAATCAAGGCTGGCGCAGCAGATAGCTTACATTTTGATGTCTTCTGATTCTCCCTTTCCAGGCAAACAAGAAGAAACCAAGTTCATTTTCAAAATAGAAGATACTCACTTATTTCCTGAACTTTTCAAGTGCTGTCTGAATACTTGACTCTATATTTAAGCAAACCAAATCTTGAAGATCAAGCAGATGTTATAAATCATCAAAACAACTCCCTGTTCCCCCACTCCCAGACAAACAAACAGGCAATAAAAGAAAATTAGTGTTGAAGAACAGAGTTAATGGGTAGCTGGTTTATAGATTGTGGGCTGATGATCTGACAACATTTGAACAGGGAATTTTGCTGACTGGCAAAAAGCAGTGTGTTGCTAAATGCTAAAGGATTGTTATGAATACTTAAGGGCAAAGGTATTATTGTTTCCTGGAAATAGGGGCAACATTTGAAAGCTTTCATGGCCTGCAGCTCATGAGGAGGTATTTTCCATGAAAAAAACCATTTAGATTCCTGCCAAGAACCACCCCCTCCTCTTCAACAGACTCCTACCACCCTGAATTTGTTGGATCATTAAGTCTAGGTGTCATTTTGAAGCATATATTATTGCAACAATACATACAACACTACAATATTCAATCTCTGCTTAAAGAACTTTAAGGCTGTATTTTGAAGATGGGAAACTGAATCATCCATTTGATCCAGGAAGTCAGTCCACTGACCTTTGCAGTCATTGGAGACAAGAGAGGGAAAGAGTGAATCCCCTGGGGCTTGAATCTCAAGGGAACTCTCAGCTCTCCAGTATACTTTTAGAAAGAAAATTGTAATGGTAATCATAAGGAAGTTTTACAAATTGGCACGTCAAACATTTCTTTCTTTCTTTCTTTCAAACTGGTTCATTGAATGAGCTAGAGTCAGTCAGGGACAAAGAAAGCAACTTCACTCTTTTTTTCCACTGCTTTTTCAAACCTTCTCAGTCAACTTATCCTTCTCCATCACTGGATGAAATCTTAGGCAGAGGTCCTAGCGTTTCTGGTCATGTTTGTGTATCTAAAAGCTCAGTATCATCTAATATTAAAATGGTATGCTCTCATTTGATCCACAGTTTCTGTCATGTTGATTTTTAGTCATTAATACTATGGGAAGGGATGGATTTTTGTTCTTTATGAATCTCATGTTCATTTATTCATTTGACAAATGTTTATTAAGAGCTTAATGTGTTCAATGGTGGGGAAATACAGGTTAACAAAATACTATGCTATCTACTTTCAAGGAGTCACATTCTGATGGGTTACACAAATGATCATACTACAAGTATGCAATGCACTATGAACCTGAGCTCCAAACAGCCAGGATTACTCTGCCAAAACCCTTGAGTAAGTAACAACTGGGTCAGTTAGGATGGGCCTAACTGACAGACTGCTTTTCTCCATGACTGGAGCAGCCAGGGATTGGTCAGTTTTTATGAAGTCAGAAACTTGCACAACTTGGGAGCCTACTTTAAGAAAATAAATACAAAAAATAAGCCTGAACATCTTATAATATCATGACACCATGTGAGCACATTGCTAGGTCCCTTCCTGGGGCCTTGGAAGGGACATGTGCAAATGAGAGGCCCTGAAGATGAAGTGTTATTGGTTTCATGTAAATCTATCTCAAGGCTCAGTTTATTTGTGAAAGGATTAGATCAGACCTGCTCTAGAGTGCACAATGGTAAATTAGGGCTCTACAATCAGACAGACAGACCTACATTTGAGTTAGCCACTACCAGATACTTTCTGTATATTTTGGGAGAAGTTACTTAAATGCTCTAAGTCTCAGTTTCTTATGTTAGTTGACCCACTTTATATGATAGTTGCAAAGATTAAAATATATAAGCATGTAAAACATTTTAACACAGCTCATAAATGCTACCTATTATTACCTATTATAAAAATCTGAACTCAGCCCCTGTATTTGTCTTTTCAAAACTCACAGATTCTACTCTTCCCCTAGGAATTAATTGACATAAAGAATTGCTCTGCATTTCAGCCAAAAGGTCTTGACTTTACTTTTGCAGAGCTTAACAGTACAACTAGATATTCATATAACACAATAATCTACAACAATAAGTACACACATGGTAATAAGAAATAAACTCCTTATAAAGTTTCAAAAATACACACACATATAGTTGTTTATTTTAAGGCCATGTTAATTTTAGCAAAAACAAATTCAGTAATCCACATAGCTGAGGATGTATTAAATTGGGTGATAGAGTATATCTATGGCTATTTTCAACAGCCTCAGCTTTTATAATATCACACCTAAAACAAAAGGAAAAAATTACCAAGTTGATATGGTTTTCAAAGTAAGGCTCACCAGTTATGATGTCATATTTCCTGAAACATCAATGGAAAGAGGATGTTTGGTTTTTCAACTATGTTGGCCCATTATAAATATAGATATACCCAACAATGCCAAACAGTCATAGTTAGCCTGCTCTCTTTATTATAAAGTGTATTTCTTAAAATGGTCCTTATCACAATATTTTGTACTATGTTTAGTTCTCAATGTGTTCTGAGATTCAAGTTAAAACAAGCTTTAATTCTAAATGAAAACAAATTTTAAAGTGTATCTTTGTAACTGCAATATAGAATTTTTAAATTAATTTAGAAAATATTATCTTTTTAATTGTTTAAATTTTCTTATTGTGAAATATATCAGACTTCCACAAGAATGTATTATATGTTGTTTAAAAAAGAATAGTAGAAGAATAGCTATGTACCTACCATCCATCTTCAGAAGTAGAAAAATAACAGTACCTTAGAAGTTTCCTTTGTACCCTCTCCCTGATGATGTCCCCCACCCTGACCACCCCACAGGTAATCATACCTAGAAACTTTGTGAGAGATTATTTCTTGCTTCTATTAATTGTTTATCATAGTCGTGTGCACTTAAGGAATATATGGTCTAATTTTGCCTGCCTGTGTAATTCATGTAAATGGACTCATACATAACAGGCTTGTGTGATTTGCTTTTTTGTTCAACGTGTCTTTGGGATTTATCTGTTGATACACAAAGCTGTAATTTATTTAGTTTTGCTACTCTGTAATAGTCCATTGTATGAGCAAACCATTCTATTACTGATGGATATTTGAGCTGTTTCCCGTTTTGTTTTTGTTTTTTGTCACTTTATGAACTATGCTGCTGTGAACATTTGTATTCACATCTCCAAGTGTACATGTGCACAACTTTCTGTAGAATGTAAATCCGGGAGTAGAGAGTTTTAATATTTGTCAAAATAGATTAAGTAACAAAGGAATGCCAACTTACAGAGCATATATTTGATGATGACAACGATGATGATTTCCTTGTTAAATAATGAAACAATACTGAGTGCTCATGCTTTGCTCACTAGTTCTGGCTTCAAAACATATATTATCAATCTCACGGGAAGAGATTCCAAGAAACCCAACACAAGTCTCCAGGTTTTTCCAGAGAGGAGGCAAGAGCTAAGAGGACGGAAGGTTACATGAAGCATTTTACCAAGTGATGGTAAATGTTTGTCTAGTGATATAAGAAGAAACGAAGTGTGACTATTATCTGGAAGAATATGGACTGCACAGGAGCAGGAAAGCTTGACTTCCAAGCTACCCCTATTTATAGAAGGCTGTGTGGTCCTTGACAAATCAGGTAATTTCTCTAGGTCTCAATTTTCATATTCATAAAATATGAAATGTGGATTCAATTACCTTTGGGTCATTTCCCGCTCAAAAATTCGGAGTCAGTGATTTCAAAATACTGTTGGGAATGACAGCTTTGCTCGCCCCCTAGTGGAATCCTTTGGCATTGCAATAAGAGAAACCAGCTTAAAAAGGAGGCTATCGCCTCTCAAAAACTACTCTGCACAACATATTCTAAGCGTTATAATTAAAACTTATTAAAAAATTTCTGTGAAGTTACTGAAAATTTAAAAACATATTTAAATAAACATTTGTTTTTTATTGAAAAAAATTAATATTTGATTTTAACAATGATGTTCTTGAGCTGTACATTTTTAATTTTTCCATTAATTTTTTGTAAATGCAACTAACTTTAAATAAAAGTGAAAAACAAAGAGTTTTGTTTCCTTCCCCGAAAATGGGAAAAATTATTAATGCATCTCTCTTTCAGAGTAATGCCATTAATCAGTATCTTAGTAGATAAAAGACTGAAAACTTCCTGAGTATTAAACAAAATAACTTACATAATATTTAGCCCATAGTAGGCATTCAATACAGGTTAAACAAGTGTGAATCTGAATCTAAAAAAAACAAAACCCAACAATACAATTTTTTGTTCAATTGGAGCCTGAATTGTCTAGTGGACTGAAGGTAAGAGAATGGCATGGATCTACTTTTTGTAAAGCTCTTGAAAACAGGCCTAACCACTTTAAGACAGAGCTTCTCCTTTTTCCAAGAGGGGATAAATTTCCTGATGCTTGTTGACATAGCAGGGACATCATAAAGATTAGTGGGTTCAATGTTGGTAAAGAATATCATGTTCCTTAGAAGAGCAGTGTTTTGTAAAGACTCAGTTCAGTATCATCAGAAACTGGCTACAAGGGTACTATCAAATGCATTACATGCCCTTTTTGAAATGGAGTCTAAAATCGGAACAAGAAAAATAACCCTGCTCGCCAAACTATAAAATGTCATTTTTCTTCAAAGAGAGGAAAATAAGAAAAACGAAGACTCCTACCTTTGAATTTAAACACAAAATCAATACATAAAAGAAAAGAATCAAGTTCTGAGCATTGAACATTTTAGTTCTGAGGATTTATTGAACAAATTAAAAATAACTTTATGTAAAAATACGTTGACAAAGGAATAACATTTTAACAGTAGAGCTACTTGAGAAAACCTTTTGTATACTTTTATCTGTTCACCCAATTTTCACAGAGACAGCCCAGGTGAGGTGGGGAAATTGGGCTTTAAGTCAGAGAAACTAAATTTTAGCTCTGGCTCTGCCTCTGCCTGTGAAAGTATAAGACACCTTGGGCAAACCACTGAGCTCTCTGAACTTATTCTTTTCTAGAGAATAGGGGTTTTGATAATAGCAATAGCTCTTCAATAGCGTTGTTCTGATGAGTAAGTAAGAATGTGTAGAGACTTCTGGCAAAGAGAGACTTCCAGCCAAGATGGAAGCCTAGACTGACATGCTCCATCTCCCTCCACAACTAAGAAGAAATACAACTCCCGCAAAACCAGAAATAACCAGAAGTTCCAGAAAATAAAGCTACATGGAGTCCAACGTATGAAGTTATAAACAAGTGGTGCTTGTCCAGACGGGTAGGAGGGGTGAAGCCGGGGCAGAGAGGTCAAGCTGTGCTGGCGGTGGCAGCTGTGGTGATGGGCAGCAGGACTGCGGTAAGCACAGACACCGTATTTATGGGGAGGCAAAAAGCGCCTGGGGAGTACCCCTGGCTGCAAACCAAACCCGTCAACTCGCAATTCCAACACCGGGAAAGGCAGATCCCCATTGCCTTGGACTGTGAGACCCAGAGGGTGTGGGGATGGAGGAGGAGGCTCCCAGTATCTCAGCAGAGAGTGAATGGCAGAAATCCATCTTGGACCCTCTCCCCCAAACAAAGCGTCACAGTGTGGTGAGAAGGGTCACCCAGTAGTGATGAGTGCTCCGCCCCCTATAGCATAGGAAGTGTGACAGACCTGGCCAAGAAGGAAAGGTAAACAAAACTGTCAGGATGGCAGGGATCATGATAGAGATCCCAATCATGCAGCTGACCAGACAACAAATATATGATTTATCGGACCAGCAGATAGGAAATCTTTCTGAGGCTCAGTTCAGAGCTATAGTTATAAGACAGCTTACAGAACAAACAGCGGATCTTAAACAAGATGGGGAAGGAATGAAGGCTAGTCCTGCTGAAATGAATGAAAACTCATATGAAACAAGTGGTAAGGGAAGGAAAACCAGGGATCAAATCAACAAATTGGAACATAGGGAAGGAACAAACAGTCAACCATTGCAGAAAGAGGAAACAAAAAGTTAGGAAAATGAAGAGAGGCTCAGAAACCTCTGGGACAGCTATAAGCGGGCCCACAGTCAAATCATAGGGTTTCCAGAAGGTGAGGAAGAAGAACTAGAAATTGAAAAATTATGTGAAAAAATAATGAAGCGGAACTTCCCAAACTTGGGGAAGGAAATAGACTTACAAGTCCAGGAAGCACAGAGAGTTCCAAAAAAAACTGGACCCAGGGAGAACCATACCAAGACACATTATAATCAAAATGTCAGAAATTAAGGAGAAAGAGAGAATCTTAAAAGCATCACGAGAGAAGACGAGAATTATGTACAAAGGGGTCCCAATAAGACAATCAGCTGATTTCTCAAAGGAGACTGCAAGCAAGAAGAAACTGGCAAGAAATATTCAAAGTAATGAAAAGCGAAAACCTACAGCCATGATTACTCTATCCAGCGAAGCTGTCATTCAGAATAGAAGGGCAGAGAAAGTGCTTCCAGGACAAAATAAAACTGAAGGAGTTCATTAGATCCAAACCACTGTTATATGAAATGTTAAAGGGACTTGTTTAGGAGAAGGAGGGTCAAAACTATGAACATTAAAATGAAAACTATCACAACAATCAACAGCAGAAGCTAGGGAATCGAAACAAAGGCAAACTAAGTAGGCAACGAGAATGGGAAAATAATTCTAGGTATGGGGAACAAATTAGAGGGAGGTCAGCGGGAGGGGGAAGGGAGGAAAGGGAGGGAAATGGTGCAGGAATTAAGAAGCATAGTAGGAGGGATTGGAGTAGACAGGAAGATGTTAAGAAGAACTATATGCACAAACAATGGGCGTGGACTAAGTGGGGGGAACAACTGGAGGGAGAGGCAGTCACTGGGTGGAGGGGAACAAAGGGAAAAGAAATTGGGATAACTGTAGCAGCATAATCAATAAAACATATTTTTAAAAAGAATGTGCAAATTCTCTTTAGAGACTGCACAGTTATTTTCGAATGCAAATGGTAATAATTGTTTTTTATATCTTTTTTTTCTCTATACAAACCTATTGGTCTTGTCCTCACCATTAATCAAGTCTTCTTGATTTTATCCCAAAACTATTATATCCAGTTCTTCCTCTATATTCCCACCTCTTTTGCCCTAGATTGCAAGGACCATTGCCATTCATCACCCTATCCCACACCTAAGCCCCACCCCCTGACAATCACTATTATTCAGTTCCAATCAAACCACTGCACCACCAGGGTGAAATTTCTCATATGCATATATAGTCTAGTCCTTCTAGTGTTTGGTGTTCTTTATGGCTCCAACTCACCTCTATAGAACAAAATCTCAATTCCTTCACCATCCAGCCCTGCCTACCTGTTTAGCTTTATCTTCTGCCAGTGCTTTCGTACACTTCATTAGACGCTTAATTCCATGGTTGTGCTTTTTATGCCTCCATGTGTTTGCACGTTTATTCTTCCTGCTAAAATGTCCTTCTCCTCCCACTCAGTAATTCTAGCATATTTTCTTTTCTGCAGAATCTTCTCATTTATTGCTGGCAAAATTCTATTTACTCTTTACATCTTAGTTCAAGTCGTCTCCCATGCACAATGCTCCTTTTCCACTTTGAATATCCTTTGCTGTTTTCACTGTACTTGCTATGCTTCTGCTGGACTGTCCATTCCTAAAGAGGATTGACTGTCTTTTCACATTGTTATCTGCTGCGGCTGGCACAACGCCCGCACCTAGTAAACACTTAATTTTTGTTGCATAAATGAATATTTTCATTTTATAAATTTGATTTATCTATTTTTATGCTTTAATGATTTCTGAATACCAGTTTAGCATACTTCTTTTAGTTTCATGTAAGTAGTCATAACAACCTTACAGTAAGAAATCATTACTCTATGTATCAAATACAACATTGTTGCTTAAGTTAGGGCTTTTAAAATTAGAAGGGACATAATTACTCAAGCTAACTCAAGGGAAGGGGTAGGTGCAGGGGTTGTTTTTAAAATACTGAGGAGATACCAGGGGAATGTAAGCACAGGAAGCCTCATGGGAAATAAGGCTGCTGCAGAGCAGCTTCTTGGTCTCTTGCCATGTCTTCATATCTTTCTATACATGTGCCCTAGTCCAACTCTCCCAGCGCCATCTGTTTTCAATTTCCTAATAACTTGCCCATGAACTTTGGCTATAATTCAAGTCTCCCAACATCTTTTCACCCTGTGCTCCCACTACTTCCTCTCTTTTCTCAAATTTCAGATCCACAGGAGAGGACTTTCGTAGACATGGCTCATCTACTTGGGCCAAGCCACATTCATTCATTCCTTTATGTAATATTTATGGAACACCTAATATATGCTGGCCACTCTTCTAGATGCTGGGGTAAAAGCAGTGGAAGAGACAAATAGAAATGTCTGTTGTCACAGAATTTACATTCTATTAGCCACAGAAAAATCACAAAACTGGTGATCCCTAGACCAAAAACCACGTTTCAGCACCATTATCCATGGTTGGTGGTGGAGAGGCGGGATCATGTGGTATAAAATGTGGCCACCTGGTCAGCAAAAGTGAGCAGGGAGGATTCCTCAAAAGGAAGTGTGGGCAGGCATGGAGGGACTTTAGTGCAAATTAAGCTTGAGTCTTCTTTTTATTACTCATATTCCCTTACTTTACTCTCTTTCACTTTCTGTATACTGTGGCAGGTAAAAGCACGTTTACAGTTGTGAGTATGCGAAACATGGAGTTTATTCTTGTATTGTTATTTGTTTTTGTATTACCGATTTTTCCACATGAACAACTGTAAAACTACTTTTGTCCACCCCTGTATCTCATATATGATTTTTAAAAATATTCTTTCAATCTTTTTTCCCAAGAATTTATACAAATTTTAGAAATGTTTGGCCAAAGAGAATGATTCTCAACTGAGAATGATCTGTCCCCCAGAGAACATTTGGCAGTGTTTGGAAACTGATTTTTTTTCTTGGGGAGTGGGGTATAGCTTGCTTCTGGTATCAAATGAGTAGCAACTGAGAGGGTGGCAAACACTCTACACCATCAGGGACCAGGGTCCTGCATTTAGGGGAATCTCAGAGGATTGAGGGTTTCTAGTGCCAGTGGTTTGACTACAGTGTGTAGCTTAAAATTTCCTCCAAACGGGTAGGTACCACCTGTTCTTCTAAAGCCAACATTCCTTTAATCTTATTCTTCTTTGATCCATTCAAGGCCACCATTATATTTGAATGTATTCTTACATCTTCTAAGTAAGTGTAATTTTGAAAGTATTTTGGAAAGATTTTACCTCCAGGAAAGTCTAGAGTTCATAATGTGTTTTAATGATTAAAGAGTATATCCCAAGGTAGGATGGACAACCTTTTACTCTTAGTTTAAGAGTATCAGTTCACTTTGCCAAGTACTAGATCTAATTATTCCTGTATATATCTATAGTTGGGAAGAAGGAATACTTTGGAAACTTTTAGTAACAAACCCTAAACTTCATTAAAACCCATCTTCCTGTGTGATTCTACTTATTTTGAGGGGATCACTATGTACATGTTCACAGGTGTGTGTGCATGTGCACATAAGTCTGTGTGGCATATCGTTCTTCCTGTCATTTGATAACTCCATCTCTATTTCTTTGCTGCTAATCTTTCTCTTTCTTCTGCCTCTCCATCTTGTTCTCCCTCCACTTCCCACAGCCCCTGGAGTCTGTTTGTCTCCTTTAACTAACTAAGATATAAAATTGACATCGACATTTTATTACTGGTGCCACTACTCTGTTGGACTGGATTACCATTTGGTAGCTGGTCTAAAATTTAGTTAGCTGTCAAGAGTTGAGAAGTAATGACTCAACCCTGGGCCCAGATTGGATGGTTTATTACAGGAGTGAATAACTACCACTAAGTGACACATTTTCACTTAACACTTAGTTACTGAAATGTATAATGCATTATGCAATATTCATAATAATGATGAATGTATAGTTTCTACTAGAAAGTGATCACTTACAACAATGCAAGAAAATCCAATATCCTTCTACAGTTAAGAACCTTGTCCATTAACCTTTAATGTAACTATAGTTAAGAACCTTACTCCGTAATCCTCTGCTTAAACTAACCCAGGTTTATTTTGTCCGATGCAGGTTGAATTTGCCATAAATGTTGTCTTAGAATCAGATGTCCCTAAAGTTGATGTCCTCATAAAAAGAATGTATAGGACCAAAAACCACTGGTGAAGAAGCCATCTGATTGACTTATTTCAGATTAATGCAGAAAAGTCTTGCATTTCACAGACATCAAATAACAGTGATAATCAACTACAAATAATTGTGGATTAGTATAAATATAATTTTCATTGTGTTTCCACATGTGAAAACAGGGTTAGATTCTTTGTTTTGCTTTGCCTGGCTTCTCTTGAGCATCTTCTTACCAACCAAATAGTCATAGAGCATCACTTCAGTTTCCAGTCAGCTAGGCCAGTGCTTCTTAAGCCTGGCTGTGCACTGAAATTGTCTTTTAAAATTACCGATGTGATCCCTGACTCATGCGGCTCAGTGGGTTGGGCATCATCCCACAAAGTCTCACGTTTGAATCCTGGTTAGGGCACATTCCCGAGTTATGGGCCAGGTCCCTGGATCAATGTTTTTCCCCCTCCCTTTCCTTCTCTCTAAAAATAAATAAATAAAACCTTTTTAAAAAATAAAATAAAGTAACTGGCATGAGCACACAATGCAACAGACAGATGATAGTGTTATGGAATTGTACACCTGGAACTTATGTAATGTTATATAATGTTAACCAATGTTACCCAGATACATTTAATATTTTAAAAATTACAAATGCTTGGGCCCCTGGTTCCAGTTAAGTCAGGATATCTGGGTGCTGAGGCCCACGCATCATTATTATTTTAAAATTTCAACTACACAAGAGATTCTATTGCTTAGCCTGGGCCAAGAACCTCTGAACTTAGCCTACCAGCCCCTAGCAGCCTCCTACTCAGCACCTCTGAGGGTCTCCTAAGGTAATTAGTGATTTATTTCCTCTGTTGAGACCTCAACTTTCACTACAGTCTTTTTCTTTCAACTACTTTCCTCTTTTTCCTTTACTTCCTGTCTCCTTCTTGCCTGCTTCTGCTTGATGTCTGCCAACAGTACCTGCTGAGGTTGTTTGGCCTATTGGTAGCCAGCATTGGGTTAGGTTTTCAGCCCTCTGGTGCAAAACACACAGATCTAGTTACCTGGAGATTGCTACTCATCACTTCTGCAGCTGCTTCTGTGGTCCCCTGGGGCCTCTCCACGCCCTGCCAACCTGGCCGCCCTCCACAGCTGGTGCTATGCTAGGACCAGCCCCCAAAGTGGCATACTTGGGGCCTCATAATGCCTGTCGAATATATACTACCATAGCATGCTCTCAGTGTGGTGTATACAGCACTTTATCATCTGGGCCCTTTCCTCTTTCCAGCCTCACTTCCCACTATCACTACCACAGAAAAAAATGGCATGAGAGTTTAAGTTTATATCCTGTGTTGAATAACATGCCCTCTATTACCAAGCGACTTTATAAAACAGTCCTTCAGCTTTTGTTCAGCTAACAGGGAAAAGGCGGGTTCCCTCCCACCTAACTCATTCATCACATTTCCTGTGGAATGAATTCAACTCAGTATTGTTGGAATAATTGGCCAGAGACCAAGGTGACAGCCCTAGAGATTCCTTCCTGGGACATTTCTCAAGGAAAAGTCAGCCACTTGGATAGAAGAGCAGATTGGTTTTGAACCAACCATCAGCTACAGTTGAACTAGGAAACTACTGTTTACTGGGTTGTTTACTTATTTATTTTTTAAATATTTTATTGATTGATTTTTAGAGAGAGAAAAAGTGAGGGAGAAATAGAGGGAGGGAAACATCAAAGTGAGGTGCCAGAGAAACATCAATCAGTTGCCTTGTTGCCTCTCGCACGCCCCCAGCTGGGGACCTGGCCCTCAATCCAGGCCTGTGCCCTGACCAGGAATGAACTGGCAACCTTTCAGTTCACCAGCAATCAATCCAGTGAGCCACACCAGCCAGGGCTGTTTACTAGGTAATTTAGTGTATTTAAAAGAAATGCACTATAACAAGAACATCTGACATTTATATAATATTTTCTATGTGCCAGAATTCTGAACGTTTTACTTTTATTAACTCATTTAATCTTAACAACAACCCTACAGAAGCATATTGCTATTATTGTCATTCTTATTTTACAGATAAGGAAACTGAAGGACAGTGAGGTCAAGTAACTTGCCCAAGATTACACAGCAATCAAGAAGCAGAGCCTGAGATCAGACCCAGACAGTCTGGCATCAGTCTCTGTCTTTCTCTTTTCCACCTTCCAGCAAGTTAAAGGTGCCTTTTAAATTTTTGACCAATTTTTTTTCCATTGGAACTACAAATATGTAGATTTAGGAGTCTGTTTTGTTTAATCAAAATGATTTACAATGATTGATTTTGATATTAAGGCAATTTATACTCTTTTCAGAAAATTTATGTTATTAAGAGTTCCTTGCAAAAATATTTATATAATTATAACATGTTTATTTAATGAAAAAAATTGAGAAAGATTATAAAAAGTAATCTTTCTGAGTCAAAGTTTTTAAGATTTATATAAAATAATTGTGATTTCATTGTTTTTCCTCCTATTTCACTACTGTGTCTTAAGTATTGTAATTAGAAAATGTATCCTTGCTTTATTTTTTCTACATGTTGTCATTTCTCATTATGATTCTATAAAGACAATGTCATTGTTCATTGTATAAAAAATGTTTGCAAATATACAAACACTGGGTTTTTTAGCTGAAGAAACAAAAATCATAATGCTGCAGCTCAATTATACTTATAGAAGAAAATACATTTCTGTAACAACTTAAATTTTCACTTTTTTACAAGAATAAGAGCAAGGTAATTATAATTATATTGTATAATCTTTGATTAAAACTAGTTGAAAATCAATATAGTTCTAACATGTAGTGTTGAGTCAATATTACCAATTTTTGAACTCTCAACTTTGTGTAATATCTTTTATTAAACATATTATTTATTTAGCATGAATGAAAACAAAACTTAAGGTTATGCTACATTCTGACTGGGTCCTTATGTTTGTTTTATTTTTTATATTTTATTGTTTATGTTATTACAATTGTCCTCATTTTTACCCTCCACCCCCTCCACCCAGCCCACCCCCCAATTCCATAATCAATCTCTTCACCATTGTCCATGACCATGAGTCATTCATATATGTTCTTTGACTAATCCCTTCATCTTCTTTCAATCAGTCTCCACCTCCCCGCTCCCCTCTTATAGCTGTCAGTCTGTTCCATGATTCTATGCCTCTGGTTCTATTTTGCTCATTAGTTTACTTTGTTAATTAGATTCACCCTATAAGTGAGATCATATAGTATTTGTCTTTTACCGATTGGCTTATTTCATTTAGCATAATAATCTCCATTTCCATCCATGCTGTCACAAAAGGTAGGAATTCCTTCTTTCTCTCTGCTGCATAGTATTCCATTGTGTAGATGAACTACAGTTTTTGGATCCACTCATCTACTGATGGGCACTGAGGCTGTTTCCAAATCTTGGCTATTGTAAACAGTGCTGCTGTGAACATGGGGGTGCATAAATTCTCTTGAATTGATGTTTTGGGATTCTTCAGGTATATTCCCCACAGTGGAGTCACTGAGTCAAAAGGCAGTTTCATTTTCAGTTTTTTGAGGAAATTCCATACTGTTTTCCACAGTGGGCTGCATCAGTTTGCATTCCCACCAACAGTGCACTAGGGTTCCCTTCTCCACATCCTTGTTAGCACTTGTTATTTGCTGATTTATTAATGATAGCCATTTTGGCAGGTGTGAGGTGGTATCTCATTGTGGTTTTAATTTGCATCTCTCTGATGACTAGTGATGTTGAGCATTTTTTCATATGTGTATGGGCCCTCTGTATGTCCTCCTTGGAGAAGTATTTGTTCAGGTCCTTTGCCCATTTTTTAATTAGATTATTTTTCTTCCTGGTGTTGAGTTATATAAATTCTTTATATATTTTGGAGATTAAACCCTTGTTTGATGTATCGTTGGCCAATATGCTTTTTCATACAGTCAGTTCACTTTTCTTTTGTTGATGGTTTCTTTAACTGTGCAGAAGCTTTTTAATTTAATATAGTACCATTTCCCCCCTTTATTTCCTTTGTCTTAGGAGATATATCAGCAAAAACTATTGTTACATGAGATATCTGAAATTTTATGGTATCATGACTTATATTTAAATGTTTTATCCATTTTGAGTTTATTCTGGGGTATAGTGCAAGATGGTGGTCTAGTTTCATTTTTTTGCATGTACCAGTCCAGCTCTCCCAACACCATTTATTGAAGAGACTGTCTTTACTCCATTGTATGTTCTTGCCTCCTTTATCAAATATTAATTGACCATAAAGACATGGGTTTATTTCTGGGCTCTCTATTCTGTTCCATTGATCTATGTGTCTGTTCTTTTGCCAGTATTAAACTGTTTTGTATACAGTGTCCTTGTAGTATAGTTTGGTATCAGGTATTGTGATCCCTCCTACTTTGTTCTTCTTTCTCAAGATTACTGAGGCTATTTGGGGTCTTTTTTGTTTCATATACATTTTTGAAATATTTGTTTTACATTTGTGAAATATGCCATTGGTGCTTTAATAAAAATTGTATTGAATCTATGATTACTTTGGGGAGTATGGGAATTTTAAGGATGTTAATTCTTCCAATCCATGAACACGGTACATGCTTCCACATTTTGTGCCTTCCTCAATTCTCTTTTCAGTGTCCTGTAGTTTTCTGAATATAGGTATTTTGCCTCCTCGGTTAAATTTATTCCTAGGTACTTAATTGTTGTTGTTGTTGCAATAGTAAATGGGATTGTTTTCTTAGTTTCTTTTTCTGATAGTTCATTATTGGTGTATAAAAATGCCATCAATTTCTGAATATTGACTTTGTATCCTGCTATTTTGCCAAATTCACTTAATAGGTCAAGTAGTTATTTGGTTGAGCTGACAATGTTTTCTATGTAAAAAATCATGTCATCTGTGAATAATGACAATTTCACTACCCTGGCTTTCCTTTAACCTCCATTTGCATGGAGTATTTTTCCCATCCCTCCACTTTAAGCCAGGGCAAATACTTTGTGCTGAAGTGGGTCTTTTGTAGACTGTAAATGTGTGGGTCATATTTTCTTATCCATTCAATTACCCTATATCTTTTGATGGGAACATTTAAC